>NC_091977.1:350308856-350608856 GCF_044704955.1 Pristiophorus japonicus
CCATTCTCTCTTCTTCCCCCCCACCCCCATTCTCTCTCTTCCCCCCCACCCATTCTCTCTCTTCCCCCCACCCCCATTCTCTCTCTTCCCCCCTCGACCCCCATTCTCTCTTCCCCCCCTCGACCCCCATTCTCTCTTCCCCCCCTCGACCCCCATTCTCTTCCCCCCCACCCCCATTCTCTCTCTTCCCCCCCACCCCCATTCTCTCTCTTCCCCCCCACCCCCATTCTCTCTCTTCCCCCCCACCCCCATTCTCTCTCTTCCCCCCCACCCCATTCTCTCTCTTCCCCCCCCTCCACCCCCATTCTCTCTCTTCCCCCCCCTCCACCCCCATTCTCTCTCTTCCCCCCCCTCCACCCCCATTCTCTCTCTTCCCCCCCACCCCCATTCTCTCTCTTCCCCCCCCCCTCCACCCCCATTCTCTCTCTTCCCCCCCCCCTCCACCCCCATTCTCTCTCTTCCCCCCCCCCTCCACCCCCATTCTCTCTCTTCCCCCCCCCTCCACCCCCCATTCTCTCTCTTCCCCCCCCCCTCCACCCCCATTCTCTCTCTTCCCCCCCTCCACCCCCCATTCTCTCTCTTCCCCCCCCCCCTCCTCTCTCTTCCCCCCCCCCTCCTCTCTCTTCCCCCCCCCCTCCTCTCTCTTCCCCCCCCCCCTCCTCTCTCTTCCCCCCCCCCTCCTCTCTCTTCCCCCCCCCCCTCCTCTCTCTTCCCCCCCCCCCTCCTCTCTCTTCCCCCCCCCCCTCCTCTCTCTTCCCCCCCCCCCCCTCCTCTCTCTTCCCCCCCCCCTCCTCCTCTCTCTTCCCCCCCCCCCCCTCCTCTCTCTTCCCCCCCCTCCACCCCCATTCTCTCTCTTCCCCCCCCTCCACCCCCATTCTCTCTCTTCCCCTCCACCCCCGTGTGTGTGTGGTCGTTCGTTCTCTCTCTCCCCCCGCGGTCTCTCTCTCTCTCTGTTTTTCGGGTCTTTATCGAGTAGCAGCCATGTGACGAGGGGAGGTTTGCTGTCAGGGAGAAGTTCCCACTGGAGCGGACGGTGTTGTTGAGAGCGCCAGATTTACCTGATTGTTCACTGTACGACCTTTGCTGACTGCAGACCTTCGACGGCTCCGAGTCAAGGCCCGGACTCCCCTGCCCCGGCGCGGATGGACTCTTCCACACGGGCACGCCACTGCGCAGGCGCCAGTTGTTGGCAAGATGGCGGCGCGTTGCCTGGTGGCGGCCTTGGCTCAACGATCGGTGAGTGTGGGCAGGCTCCGAGCAGGGCCGGCGGGTGTTAGTTAGTGTCACCATGACACGGCGATACTAGTTACTGCAGTCTGGGTTATACTCCTCATTGTTACCAGTGATACAGGTTACAGTCCCAAGGTTATACTGGTTGTGTAACTGGGGAGAGTTATCTCCGAGACAGTAGCTTCTGGGGGTCAGACATATTTTATTCCTTTCTGGGATGTGGGCGTCGCTGGCAAGGCCAGCATTTATTGCCCATCCCTAATTGTCCTTGATAAGGTGGTGGTGAGCCGCCGCCTTGAACCGTTGCAGTCTGTGTGGTGAAGGTACTCCCATAGTGTTGATCGGGAGGGAGTTCCAGGATTTTGACCCAGTGATGATCAAGGAAAGGTGATATATTTCCACGTCAGGATTGTGAGAGACTTGGAGGGGAACTTGGAGGTGGTGGTGGTACCATGCACCTGCTGCCCTTGTCCTTCTAGGTGGTAGAGGTCGCAGATCTGGGAGGTGTTGCCGAAGAAGCCTTGGTGAGTTGCTGAAATGGAGACTGGTGGATGGGATGCCAATCAAGCGGGCTGCTTTGTCCTGGGTGGTGTCGAGCTTCTTCAATGTTGTTGGAGCTGCTCTCATCCAGGCAAGTGGAGAGTATTCCATCACACTCCTGACTTGTGCCTTGTAGATGCTGGAAAGACTTTGGGGAGTCAGGAGGTGAGACACTCACCACAGAATACCCAGCCTCTGACCTGCTCTTGTTGCCACAGTATTTATGTGGCTGGTCCAGTTAATTTTCTGGTCAATGGTTACCTCCAGGATGTTGATGGTGGGGGATTCGGCAATGGTAATGCCGTTGGAGCTAGTCATTCCCGGCACTTGTGTGGCACGAGTGTTACTTGCCATTATATCAGCCCAAGCCTGAATGTTGCAGGCAAGGACTGCTTCATTATCTAAGGAGTTGCAAATGGAATCGAACACTGCATTCATCAGCGAACATCCCCACTTCTGAATTTATGATTGTCATGTATCTTACATTATTATATATAACTGTATCCTAACATGCTATACATGACTGTAATAAGATATGACCTGTAACCACCAGCATACCTTACTACCAGGGGTGCACTTGCAAGAGACAGGTATATAAGGACAGGTCTCAGGCAAGTGCAACATTCCAGAGCTGTGAAATAAAGGTGCAGGTCCAGAGTGACCTTGACTTCACTACATGCCTCGTGTGAATCTGTACTGAGGGGACAGGACTTTACAGTGGCGACGGGTTATGGGATTACAGAATCCACAGAATGGCGAACAACGGATCAGATGAAAAGTACAATGCGGGAGACAATTGGGAGGACTTTATAGAAAGGCTCCAGCAAAGCTTTGTAACCAAAGACTGGTTAGGCGACGATAAGGCAGACATGAGAAGAGCCCATCTCTTGACCAGCTGTGGCTCGAAAACATACGCTTTAATGAAGGATCTGTTGGCACCCAAGAAACCAGCAAGCAAGTCGTTTGAAGAATTGAGCACACTGGTAAGAGACCACCTGAAGCCAGTGAGCAGCCTACACATGGCCAGACACAGGTTCTACAACTACAGACGCTGCGTGGGCCAGAGCATACCCGACTTCGTGGCGGAACTTTGGAGGTTGGCTAGTTTATGTGAGTTCTCTGATGAACTGAGGAGAGAAATGCTGAGAGACTTTTTCATTGAAGGAATAGGCCACACAGGCATATTCCGAAAGCTCATAGAGACCAAGAACCTGACCTTAGAGGCAGCAGCATTGGTTGCACAGACATTCTTGGTAGAGGAAGAAGAAACGAGGTTGATTTACAATGCAGGTACGACAACTAACGAAATATCGGACGAAGAAGTTCACAGCACTAAACAAGCTGCTACCCCCACACACAGAAAAAAACGGGAGAACAGGCTCTCGACAGCTGGCAGAAGCCATCAAGGGCCACATGTGAAGGGCCGTTCACATCTCATCAACCCACAATGCGAGCAATCAACTACAAACTGAGAGAAGCTCAAGAGAGATCAGCCAGACGCAGCTCATTCTTTGGGAACTCTTTGAACAATGGAACAGGTCTGTGCTGGAGGTGTGGGGGTGGGCACTCGTCAAGGGGATGTCGATTTCAGCAGGCTGTTTGCAGAAATTGTGAATATACAGGGCATTTGGCCTGCATGTGCAAAAAAACGGCAGCTCGGCTGGTATACGAATCGGATGGGTCGGAAAGCGGACCAGAAGATGGTGGGGACAGTATCCGGGACACCGGTGTACAACGGGTCAACACGATCAATGGCCGCTGCTCCTACAACAGGACGCCTCCTATAATGATGAGGGTCCTACTCAACAGGATATCTGTCAACATGGAGCTGGATACGGGAGCGAGTCAATCTCTCATGGGCGCTCAACAATTTGAACAACTGTGGCCGCATAAAAGAGACAGACCAAAACTCACAAGGGTCGACACCACACTAAGGACCTATACCAAATAAATCGTACCAGTCCTCGGCAGCGCCATGCTCTCTGTCACACACAAAGGGACAGTGAACCGACTTCCCCTGTGGATTGTCGCCGGAGACCCCCCAGCACTGCTGGGGAGAAGCTGGCTGGCAAAACTAAACTGGAAATGGGATGATGTCCATGCCATGTCATTAGAGGAACGGACCTCCTGCTCAACAGTTATAAAGCGATTTGAACATCTCTTTCAGCCAGGTGTGGGCACTTTCAAAGGGGCCAAAGTGAAAATCTACATCACACAGGATGCTAGACCAGTCTATCACAAGGCCAGAGCTGTACCCTATGTGATGAGGTAAAAGATTGAACATGAACGAGACAGGCTTCTGCGGGAAGGTATTATATCACCTGTGGAATTTGGCGACTGGGCAAGTCCCATCGTCCCAGTCATGAAGCCTGATGGATCTGGACGAATCTGTGGGGACTACAAATCTACCATAAACAGAGTCTCCCTACAGGACCAGTACCCGCTGCCCAGAGCGGAGGACTTATTTGCCACATTGGCTGGAGGTAAACTTTTCTCAAAATTAGGCCTCACATCTGCGTATATGACGCAAGAATTGACAGAGGAATCCAAGCTACTCACCACCATCAACACACATCGAGGCCTTTTCATGAACAATCGATGCCCATTCGGCATCAGGTCGGCAGCTGCCATATTCCAGCGCAACATGGAGAGTCTGCTCAAGTCCATCCCTGGGACGGTTGTATTTCAAGACGACATACTTATCACGGGCAGGGACACCGACTCCCATCTCCGTAATTTGGAGGAAGTACTAAAGCGGTTGGATCGGGTAGGCCTACGAGTCAAGAAATCCAAGTGCCTGTTTCTCGCACCCGAGGTTGAATTTTTGGGCAGAAGGATTGCCGCTGATGGAATCCGCCCAACAGAGTCCAAAACAGAAGCAATTCGCCTGGCACCCAGGCCCCGGAATGTCTCAGAACTGCGCGCCTTTCTCGGGCTACTCAATTACTTTGGGAACTTTATGCAGAACTTAAGCACGCTGCTGGAGCCTCTCCACGTGCTACTCAGGAAGGGGTACGATTCGTTTTGGGGGGACGCCCAGGAACGCGCCTTCAATAAGGCACGCAACCTTCTTGTGTTCCAACAGTGTTTTGACTTTCTTCGACCCAGGTAAAAAGCTAGTTCTCACATGCGATGCGTCAGCGTATGGGGTCGGGTGCATTTTGCAACATGTCAATAGTGCGGGCAAATTACAACCCATAGCTTATGCCTCCAGGTCACTTTCGCAGGCGGAGCGTGGGTATGGAATGGTAGAGAAGGAGGCGCTCGCGTGCGTGTACGGTGTCAAAAAGATGCACCAATACCTTTTTCGGGGCCAAGTTCGTGTTAGAAACCGACCACAAGCCCCTCACGTCCCTTCTATCCGAGAGCAAGGCAATAAACGGCAACGCCTCGGCGAGAATTCAATGGTGGGCACTCATGCTGGCGTCCTACGACTACACAATAAGGCACAGACCTGGCACAGACAACTGTGCCGCTGCGCTCAGCAGGCTACCCCTGGCGACCACGGAAGGGTCTGACGAACAGGACTGTGAGATAGTCATGGGAATCAATGCCTTTGAGTCCACAGGTTCGCCCATGACGGCTCGCCAAATCAGAGCCGGAACGGCCAGCGACCCCACGTTATCCTTAGTAAAAAGATGTGTCCTAATAGGTGACAGGGCAGAGGCTCACGATGCCTGCCCCGAGGAATTAAAACCCTTTCACGGGCGCATGCATGAGCTATCACTGCAAGCAGACTGCCTGATGTGGGGCAGCCGAGTAGTCATGCCTCTGCGAGGCAGAGAGACATTTGTCTGGGAGCTCCACCGCGAGCACCTGGGGATCGTTCTCATGAAGGCCATAGCCAGTTCCCACGTCTGGTGGCCTGGTATTGACGCGGACTTGGAGCTCTGCATCCGAAGGTGCACCATTTGTGCCCAACTCAGCAATGCCCCCAGGGAGGCTCCACTGAGCCCCTGGCCCTGGCCTACCAAACCGTGGTCGCTGGTGCACATAGACTATGCGGGCCCATTCATGGGCAAAATGTTCCTCGTAGTTGTAGATGCATTTTCGAAGTGGATCGAATGCACCATTTTAAACTTGAGCACAACCTCCACCACTGTGGAAAGCCTCGCAACAATGTTTACAACGCACGGAATCCCTAACACATTGGTCAGTGACAATGGTCTGTGCTTCACCAGCGCAGAATTCCAAGACTTTATAATTGACCACAGCATAAATCACGTCAAGACAGCACCGTTCAAGCAGGCCTCCAACGGCCAGGCGGGGAGAGCAGTGCAAATCATTAAACAAGGCATGCTTAAAATCCAAGGTCCGATGCTGCAGGGTCGCCTGTCGCGACTGCTGCTGGCATACAGATCTCGTCCGCACTCATTGACTGGGATCCCCCCCGCGCAACTGTTGATGAAAAGGACTTTAAAAACAAGGCTCTCATTAATCCTCCCAGACATGCACGAAATCGTTGAGGCAAAGCGCCGTAAACTGACTGAGTACCATGACAGAAATTCGAGGGGGAGATGAAATGAGATAGGGGACAAAGTGTTTGGACTAAACTATGGCAGGGGTCCCAAATGGCTTGCAGGGAAAGTAATGGGCAAGGAAGGAAACAGGCTAGTTTTAGTACAAATGGACAATGGCAAAACCTGCCGGAGGCATGTAGACCAAGTCAAAAGCAGATTTACCAACAACACTGCGGAACCAGAGGCAGACTACAATGTGGAACTCGCACCACACCTGGTGGACAGACAGAGGGAACAACCTGAGGAAAGGGCAATCCCAACAGACAGCCCAGGCGAGTCAACAACAATCACACCAATCGAAACAGACAGCCCAGGCGAGATACCAGCAACCACACCCAAAGAAAAACAGACACCAAGGCAAACAACTGAACCACAACTCAGATGCTCCACGCGAGAGCGTAGACCACCTGAGTGACTGAACCTATAAAGACAATAAGACCTTGGGGGAGGGTGATGTCATGTATCTTACATTATTATATATAACTGTATCCTAACATGCTATACATGACTGTAATAAGATATGACCTGTAACCACCAGCATACCTTACCACAGAGGTGCACTTGCAAGAGAAGGTATATAAGGACAGGTCTCAGGCAAGTGCAGAATTCCAGAGCTGTGAAATAAAGGTGCAGGTCCAGAGTGACCTTGACTTCACTACATGCCTCGTGTGAGTCTGTACTAAGGGGACAGGACTTTACAATGATGGAAGGAAGGTCATTGATGAAGCAGCTGAAGATGGTTGGCCCTAGGACACAGCCCCGAGGAACTTCTGCAGCGATGCCCTGAGGCTGAGATGAGTTGTTGGGATCTTGAATGCACTGTCTGAAAGGATGGTTGAAGCAGATTCAATAAGAACTTTCAAAAGGGAATTGGATATATATTTGACATGGGGAAGATTGCAGGGCTATGAGGAAAACGAAGGGAAGTGGGGCTAATTGGATAGCTCTTTCAAAGAGCTGGCATTATGCCATGTATGGATTTGGTCAGGACACTGGGGATAACTTCCCTGCACTTAGTGCCATGGGATCTTTTACGTCCACCTGAAAGAGCAGACGGGGCCTCAGTTTAACGTGTTATCTGAAAGGCTCGACTTCCACCAGAGCAGCACTCCCTCAGTATTCAGTGTTCCTCCTTATTCTTTCAACCTCCACAAAATATATTATTTTGATGCAGGAATTGCTGGGAGAAAAAAAGACCACAGTCCATTTGGTTTGCTGTCTACCAGGGTAACCTTGAGGAGGAGTTCATAAAGTGTATCCGGGATAGTTTCCTTGAACAGTACGTTGCGGAACCAACCAGGGAGCAGGCTATCTTAGATTTGGTACTGTGTAATGAGACATGATTAATGAAGGATCCTCTCGGAATGAGTGACCATAACATGGTTGAATTTCAAATTCAGTTGAGAAAGTTGGATCTCAAACCAGTGTCCTAAGCTTAAATAAAGGAGAATACAAAGGTATGAAGGCAGAGTTGGCTAAAGTGGACTGGGAAAATAGTGTATGGGACGGTTGATGAGCATGGCAAACATTTAAAGAGATATTTCATAACTCGCAACAAAAATATATCCCAATGAGAAGGAAAAACTAAGAGGAGGGATAACTATCCATGGCTAACGAAAGAAATAAGGGATGGTATCAAATTGAAAACAAGGGCATACGATGTGGCCAAGACTAGTGGGAGGCCAGAGGATTGGGAAACATAAAAGCCAGCAATGAATGACTAAAAAAATGATAGAGAGAAGATAGATAATGAAAGTAAACTAGCATGGAATATAAAAACAGATAGTAAGAGTTTCTACAGGTAAATAAAAAGGAAAAGCATGGCTAAAGTAAATGTTGGTCCCCCTAGAGGATGAGACTGGGGAATTAATAATGGAGAACAGGGAAATGGCAGAGACGTTGAACAAATATTTTGTATCGGTCTTCACGGTAGAAGATACTAAAAACATCCCAATCGTGGATAATCAAAGAGCTATAGGGAGGGAGGAACTTAATACAATCACTATCACTAAAGAAGTAGTACTCAGTAAAATAATGGGACTAATGCCAGACAAGTCCCCAGGACCTGATGGCTTACATCCTAGGGTCTTAAAAGAAGTGGCTGCAGAGATAGTGGATGCATTGGTTGTAATCTACCAAAATTCCCTGGATTCTGGGGCGGTCCCAGTGGATTGGAAAACCGCAAATATAATGCCCCTATTTAAAAAAGGAGGCAGACAAAAAGCAGGAAACTATAGACCAGTTAGCTTAACATCTGTCATTGGGAAAATGCTGGAGTCCATTATTAAGGAAGCAGTAGTAGAACATTTTTCAATTCAGCAGATTCAGCATGATTTTATGAAAGGGAAATCATGTTTGACAAATTTGCTGGAGTCCTTTGAGGATGTAATAAGCAGGGTATATAAGGGGGAACCAGTGGATGTGGTGTATTTGGATTTCCAGAAGGCATTCGATAAGGTGCCACATAAAAGGTTACTGCACAAGATAAAAGTTTACGGGGTTGGGGGTAATATATTTGCATGGATAGAGGATTGGCCAACTAACAGAAAAAAGTGTCGGGAAAATGGGTCATTTTCTGGATTGCAAACAGTGACCAGTGGGGCGCCACAGGGATCGGTGCTGGGGCCTCAATTATTTACAATCTATATTAATGACTTGGATGAAGGGACTGAGTGTAATGTAGCCAAGTTTGCTGATGATACAAAGATGGTTGGGAAAGCAAATTGTGAGAAGGCCACAAAAAATCTGCAAAGGGATATAGACAGGCTAAGTGAGTGATCAAAAATTTGGCAGATGGAGTATAATGTGGGAAAATATGAGGTTATCCACTTTGGCAGAAAAAATAGAAAAGCAAATTATAATTTAAATGAAGAAAAATTGCAAAGTGCTGTAATACAGAGGGACCTGGAGGTCCTTGTGCATGAAACACAAAAATGAGTGTGCAGGTACAGCAAGTAATCAGGAAGGCAAATGGAATGTTGGCCTTTATTGCAAGGGGGATAGAGTATAAAAACAGCAAAGTCCTGCTACATCTGTACAGGGTATTGGTGAGGCCACACCTAGAGAGTACTGTATACAGTTTTGGTCTCCATATTTAAGGAAGGATATACTTGCATTGGAGGCTGTTCGGAGAAAGGTTCCCTCGGCTGATTCCTGAGCTGAGGGGGTTGATTTATGAAGAAAGGTTGAGTAGGTTGGGCCTATACTTATTGGAGTTCAGAAGAATGAGAGGTGACCTTATCGAAACATATAAGATAATGAGGGGGCTCGACAAGGTGGATGCAGAGAGGATATTTCCACTTATAGGGGCAACTAAAACTAGGGGACATAGTCTCAGAATAAGGGGCTGCCCATTTAAAACTGAGATGAGGAGGAATTTCTTTTCTCAGAGGGTTGTAAATCTATGGAATTCTCTGCCCCAGAGAGCTGTGGAGGCTGGGTCATTGAATATATTTAAGTCGGAGATAGACAGATTTTAGAGCGATAAGGGAATAAAGGGTTATGGGGAGCGGGCAGGGAAGTGGAGCTGCGTCCATGATCAGATCAGATCAGCCAGGTGGCCTACTCCTGCTCCTTTTTCTTGTGTGTTAAGTCTGCCATTTGAGATCTTATCAAAGGCTTTGCTAAAATCCATATGCACTACATCAAATACACTACCCTCATCGACCCTCCTTGTTACTTCCTCAAAAAATTAAATCAAGTTAGTCAGACACGACCTTTCCTTAACTAATCCATGTTGACTGTTCTTGATTAATCCGTGTCTTTCGAAATGAAGATTTATCCTGTCCCTCAGAATTTTTTCCAATAATTTTCCCACCACTGAAGTTAGGTTGACTGGCCTGTAATTACTTGGTCTATCCCTTTCTCCCTTTTTAAATAAAGGTACCATGTTAGCAATCCACCAGCACCACACCTGTAGCCAGAAAGGATTGGAAAATGATGGAAAGAGCCTCTGCTATTTTCTCTTTTACTTCTCTTCACAGCCAGGGATACATTTCATCTGGGCCTGGGGATTGATCCACTTTCAAAGATGCCAAACCCCTTAATACTTCCTCTCTCACTATGTTTATTTCATCTAATATTTCTCACCACTCCTCCCTGATTGCAGTGTCTGCATCACCCCTCTCTTTTGTGAAAACAGACTCAAAAGTATTCATTAAAAACCATACCCACATCTTCTGCCACCACACCCAGATAACCTTTATGATCTCTAAAAGGCCCTACTCTTTCTTTAGTTATCCTCTTGCTCTTAATGTAGTTATAAAAAATCTTTGGGTTTTCCTTAATTTTACTGGCCAAAAATTTTTCATGCTCTTTGCTTTCCTAATTTCCTTTTCAATTTCATCCCTGGACTTTCTATACTCCTCTAGAGTTTCTGCAGCATTGAGCCCTTGGTATCTGTCATAAGCCTCTCTTTTTTTCTTTATCCTATATGTCCCTAGACATCCAGGGGGCTCTTGATTTGTTAGCCCCACCCTTTTTATTTAAGGGAACATACTTGCTCTGAACCCTCTGGATCTCCTCCTTGAAAGCCTCTCACTGCTCTGACACTGATTTACCTTCAAGTAGCTGTTTCTAGTCCACTTTGGCTAAATCACCTCTCCGTTTATCAAAATTGTCTTTTCCCCAATTGAAAACTTTTATTCCTGGTTTATCTTTGTGCTTTTCCATAATTACCCTAAATCTAACTGAATTATGATCACTAGCACCTAAATGCTCTCCCACTGATACCCCTTCCACCTGCCCAGCTTCATTCCCTAAAACTAAGTACAGAACTGCTCCCTCCCTTGTTGGGCTTGCTACATACTGGCTGAAAATGTTCTCCTGAATGCATTTTAGCAATTCCGCACCCTCTATACCTTTCACACTAATTTTATCCCAGTTTATGTTAGGGTAGTTGAAATCCCCTACTATTACTGCCCTATAGTTTGTGCACTTCTCAGAAATGTACCTATATATCTATCTCCCTCTGACTGTTTGGGGTCTATAGTACACTCCCAGCAGGTGTGATCATCCCTTTTTTGTTCTTCAGTTCGATCGATATGGCCTCATTTGATGATCTCTCTCTAACATATCATCCCTCGCCACAGCTGTAATAGTTCTTTTAATCAATACCGTGACCCACCCCCTCTCTTTTTACCCCCCTCTCTATCCTGTTTGAAAACCCTGTAACCAGGAGTTTGAGCTGAAATATCTTCCCTTCTTTCAGCCATGTCTCAGTAATGGCTACAATATCATACTCCCAAGTGTCTATCTGTGCTCTCAGCTCATCTGCCTTATTCCCTATACTCCTCGCATTGAAGTATATACCATTTAGCACTGCCAAACTTCCTTGTTATCTATTTTCTCGCCCTTGTTTTCTCTGTTTTCTAAATTTGCTTTCTACGTTTTTTTCTTTCAGTTACAGCCTTGCATCTCTCCCTACTGAATCTATTCTCCTGTTCTCATCCCCCAGCCAAGCTAGTTTAAACCCTCCCCAACAGCACAAGGTTATTGGATTTTGGCGCCAGCTCTGTTGAGGTGCATCCCCTCCGGCTTGTACAGGTCCCACCTCCCCCAGAAACGGTTCCAATGCCTCGGGAATCTAAAGCCCTCCCGCCTGCATCATCTCTCCAGCCACGTATTCATCTTCTCTATCCTTCTATTTCTGTACTCACTAGCTCGTGGAACCGGGAGTAATCCGGAGATTACTACCTTTGAGGTCCTAGTTTTTAATCTCTTTCCTAGCTCCCTAAAATCTGCCTGCAGGACCTCATCTCTCTTTCTACCTATGTCATTGGTACCGATATAGACCACGACCTCTGGCTGTTCACCCTCTCCCCCCAGAATGTCTTGCAGCCGCTCGGTTACATCCTTGACCATGGCATCAGGGAGGCAGTATACCATCCTTGAGTCACGTCTGTGGCCACAGAGACGCCTGTCTGCTCCCCTGACTATTGAATCCCCTGCCACTATAGCTCTTCCACTCTTCTTCCTTCCTTACCCCCTCCCTCCCCTCCCACCCCCCTCCTTGCAGCTGAGCCACCCGTGGTGCCGTGAACTTGGCTATGGCTGTACTCGCCAGAGGCACGATCGCCCCCAATAATACCCAGAACAGAATACTGGTTGGACAGCAAGATGCACTCGGGACTCCGGCACTACCTGCCTAGTTATCCTTTTCTGTCTGGCGGTCACCCACTCCCTCTCTGCCTGCAAAGTCTCAAGGTGCGGGGTGGCCACCTCCAGAAACATGCTATCCACGAAGTTCTCAGCCTCGCGGATGCATCCCAGTGTCTCCAGCCGCCGCTCAAGCTCCGAAACCCGGAGCTCAAGTTGCTGTAGCTGGTAGCACTTCTTGCACATGTGGTCGTCCAGGTTATGCGAAGCATCCAGGACTTCCCATATAGCACAGGATGTGCACTGCATGGGACTGAGCTACCCTGCCATGCCTCTCGTTATTTGACCATGAACTAAACTATGAGCTATTTGACTATGAAATAAACTTAAAACTAGAATACATAAACACTTAGCGACTATTCACCGATCAGCTGTTTTCCTTGAGCAGATGTCACTCTGACATCACACTTTTGATTTTTCCCTATGTTATGTTGCTCCTGCTCCCAGCTAGCTCCTTTTATCCCCGCCTCCTCTGGTCCCGCTCTCGCCACTGGTCTTGGGCCTCATGCATTGCTCCTTTTATCCCCACCTCCTCTGGTCCCGCTCGGGCCTTGGGCGCTGCTCCTTTTATCCTCGCCGCCGGTGCTCCTCTGGCCCTGCTCTCTAGTGATTTGTGTTGCTGGATCCAAAATTGCTTACTTATATGAGTGTTACTGCACTTCAAAGCAATTGATTACAGATTGAACCTCCCTTATCCGGAACCCTTGGGACCTGGCCTGTTCTGGATAAGGGATTTTTTCCGGACGAGGGGTGGTCACAGGTACTGAGCATGGGGATATCAGAGCTGGCTGGCTTGGGGGTGGGAGTGCGGCAGAGAGATCATTGGGGTGTGGTGGATTGCAGGGTCAGGCCAGCGATTGCACGAGTCGGTGGCGAGGAAGGACTTCAATTTGTTCATGTTGGAGAGGTCTACACATGCGCCATCTGGTGGCCGGGAATGGTTCTGGATGAGGGCTGGTTCAAGATAAGGGAGGTTCAACCTGTATAATGGAAGCACTTTGAGACATTTCTGGGGTTGATCAGGTCTCCCCCCTTCCACTTTTTTTGCGGAGTTTGAGAGATCACTTTTTCTGGCAACTTGAAATGTGCCTCCACTCATGACAGCTGGAAAGATCTATCATTGGTTTTGCAGACGGTTTTATTTTACATGTTACCGTATTTATCTTTACTTTTTTGGGCTGGTATTCTTCAACCATTTCTAATTAATTGAGTTTTGTATTTTCACAGATCCCTGCAGTGTATCAAACAGGAGCTCGCAGTTTCCATTTTGCCATCTATGGGAAACATAACAAAAATGTAGCCAAAGTTTCAAATACAGTAAGTTCAAAGATCCATAGTCTGACCCTGCAGTCTCTTACTCTAGCTTTTAATTTAATTTAATTTGAGATTCTTTGCAACATTTGATCACGTATGCCCAATACTGAAACAGCAAATTCTAACAATGTCCAAGTGCAACTTATTAATTTTAGTGCTACTGTACCAAAATATATGTTGATGTTTTCTGAACTTCAAAACCTAGACACCTGAAGTTTGCTGCTTTTTAGTAAGAGCCTCTTTTCGGTTTAATGGTTTCAGCATTTGAATCCTAGGAAATGGGGCTTTTGGCGATGAGGCACGTGCTTAGAAAGAAAAAACTAATCCCATCAAACAGTGAGTGATGTGGCAATCGGGGATCTATTGCATCCACCACTTACCATCAGAGCCTAATAGTCGCCCAGCGGAGCAGCATTGGGTGTCAGCATCCAGGCATTCTGCAGAGACATGAGACACCAACTGGACTGTGAATTAACACTTCTGTCAGGGGAGTGAATGAGGGATGTCAGTGGGTCTCCACTCCTTGGGACCCCACCGCCACCAACTGGGTAGTGGCAGAAAAGCAGTCGGACGGATTTTGGGAGTGGCCACAGCCGCTAATCAAAATAACAATGGGGAAAGGCCAATTATTGGGCCTTTTCAGAGTGGGGATGCGGAATCGGGAATCCTGGGAGCTGCGTATTTTCATTTGAGCTGGTCAACCTAACCTTGGGGCATGCAGAGAACAGAGAAAGCAACTGCAGAGAGATAGAAAGAGAATATTTCCTGAGAAGTTACTTATTACGGTGATACAATGGAAATGAAAATTGTGAGCGATGTAAAATGGACTGTTAGCACTCATTATCAATGAGTTTTATACTATTGTACAAAGTCAAGATCTATCCCATTGACTCCTAAAGCAAGGATCTGTTAGGATATCTGTACCTCACCTCAAAAATATAAATAATATTTAACTTATTCTGTATTTCTAATGTTGATGATCTTGAATTTTAATTGAGCTTAACACTTGTGCATTATGTTTCATAACAAATGTTCACATTTATATAATTTTTAATAGGTTTGTTGTTGGTGCATCTTAAAACATGTGCATGATCACCACAGGTCTTCCTTTCAGTGTTAGCTCTTTCAAGAATAATAATTTGCATCCACAAAGCTATAACAAAGGGAAAAAGAGAATAAGTAGGCTCTTGTAGGCCTCAATTCTTAATTTTAAGGTTGAATTGGAGAACGCGGTAAATCTGATGGGTTGGTAATTTTTGGTCTCCTACGAAAAACATTTTCAAAAGCTTCAATAGAAAGTGAAAGCTAATTTTAAAGTTTAGTGGCGACTTGCTGTGTACTTGACTATCTTTTATACTAAAAGCTGATAGATCAAAGCTTTGCTTTATTCTCGGGGCGGGGGTGATGCTGGTAAGGCCACACTTATTGCCTGGCTCTAGTTGCCCTCCAAAGGTGGTAAGCCTTATGCCTCATAGCATTAAGTGGCAGTAAGAGTCAACCACATAGTGTGGAACTGGAGCAAAGGATATTATTGAACCAGTCGGGTTTTTGCAACAATCCAGCAGCTTTCAGTCATTTCTTTCCTTCTATAACTGGCATTTGAACTCATGACCTCTGGATTGCTAGTCTAATACTTTAATCACCACACTATTGCACCCATGTTGAAGTGGATGTTAAGCTTCCCAGATATGCAACATGAAAGATGTTCAAAGTTACATTTAAATGCTCTGTTTTTGTGCACCAGTGATGTTGCACTTGGTTTTGATTATGTGTTTGTGTTTTGTTTCCCTAATACAGATCTCCACTCAGTACCCAGTGGTTGATCATGAGTTTGATGCGGTAGTAGTCGGAGCAGGTGGTGCTGGTTTGCGAGCAGCTTTCGGTTTATCCGAGGCTGGTTTCAACACTGCCTGTATTACGAAACTCTTTCCTACCAGATCACACACTGTCGCTGCTCAGGTGAGATGCACTTATGTTCCTTCCACGCGGTGTAAGTAATGTTTTCTGATTTGTGTTTAAATGTGTACAGTTGTACCAACTGCATTCTTCCCAAGCCATTGGGATTGAGCAGTGTGAGTGAGGATCATGAGGACCATTCCGAGTGAGAAGCGCTAGGGGGGGGCGTAGCTGGTCAAGGCATGGCTGGTGTCAGTGCTAGGGGACATGGCTGGGCAAGACATGGCTGTGGCCAGTACTAGGGGGTGTGCACTGCATGATCCCACAAGCAGCAATGAGATTAATGACCAGATGATATACTTTTGTTTGAGGGATAAATACTAGCCAGGGCAGCAAATGAACTCCCTTGCTCTTCTTTGAATAAAGTCATGGGATCATTCAAGTCCACCTGGGAGGGTAGGTGGGGCCTGGGTTTAATGTCTCATTTGAAAACAGCATCTCTTACATCGCAGCACTCTCTTACAATACTGCACTGGATTATGTAATCAAGTCTTTGGAGTCAGACTTGAACCCACAAGATTCTGTCTTGGTGGTAAGAGTGCTACCGTTGAGCCTAGGCTTACACGAAGCTGTACTATCTTACAACAAAACAGCTTCAGATAATAGATCTGTTTAGACATATAAAGACTACAATGTTGCAGATTTGGGAGGCTGGGGTGCACATGGTGGTATGCAGATTGCAGGTTGGAGCTGTGCATGAGCTGTAACTTTGGCAGGAGCTGTGTGGACAGTATGTATTGTGCACAGGGTAGAGTACAGAACTCCAAATTGGGGGCTCTATGGTTTACAGAGATGAGGGAGGCTGTCTGTAGGCTGGAGTGCAGAGCTGCCAATTTTGGGTGTGTGTAGGCTGTGTATCTGGTAGAGTAGGAGTGTGCGTGGAGGACAAGGACACCGAGGCAGTCAGGGCCCGCTGGAAGGAGCACTTTGAAGATCTCCTCAATCGGGACTCTGCCTTTGACTCGAGTGTTCTCGACTCCATCCCGCAGCATGCCACCTGCCACCACCTCAGTAAAACCCCAACACTGCACGAGGTAGAAAAAGCCATAAGACAGCTTAAGAACAACAAGGCTACGGGAGCGGATGGAATCCTTGCTGAGGCACTAAAGTATGGCGGAGAGGCACTGTTGGCGCAAATACATGACCTCATCTCTCTCATCTGAAGGGAGGAGAGCATGCCGGGAGATCTGAGAGATGCAGTGATCGTGACCATCTTTTAAAAAAGGGGACAAGTCCGACTGCGGCAACTACAGAGGAATCTCCCTGTTATCAGCCACTGGGAAAGTCGTCGCTAGAGTCCTCCTCAACCGTCTTCTCTCCGTGGCTGAACGCTCCTTCCCGGAGTTCGTCCCCTACGGGGCACAAGGACATGATTTTTGCAACGCGACAGCTGCAAGAAAAATGCAGGGAACAGCACCAGCTCTTATATATGGCCGCCTTCAACCTTACAAAGGCCTCTGACACTGTCAGCGGCGAGGGTCTATGGAGCGTCCTCTTCCGTTTCAGATGCCCCCAAAAGTTCATCACCATCCTCCGCTTGCTCCACGACGACATGCAGGACGTGATCCTGACCAACGAATCCATCACAGACCCAATCCGCATCCTGACTGAGATCAAATATGGCTTCTCAATCTTCCTCGCTGCCATGCTCCACCTCACAGTCGACAAGCTCCCCGCAGGAGTGGAACCTGTTCAACCTCCGTCATCTCCAGGCCAGGTCCAAGACCACCCCAACCTCTGTCATCAAGCTACAGAACGCGGACGACACCTGCATCTGCGCACATACAGAGGCTGAACTCCAGGACACAGTCGACATATTTATTGAGGCGTACGAAAGCATGGGCCTTACGCTAAACATCCATAAGACAAAGGTCCTCCACCAGCCTGTCCTCGCCGCACAGCACTGCCCCCAGTCATCAAGATACACGGCGCGGCCCTGGACACCGTGGACCATTTCCCATACTTCGGGAGCCTCTTATCAACGAGCAGACATTGATAATGAGATTCAACACCGCCTCCAGTGCAGCCTTCGGCCACCTGAGGAAAAGAGTGAACTCCAGGCGCTCAAATCTACCACAAAGCTCATGGTCTACAGGGCTGTAGTAATACCCGCCCTCCTGTATGGCTCAGAGACATGGACCAAGTACAGTAGACACCTCAAGTCGCTGGAAAAATACCACCAACGATGTTTCCGCAAGATCCTACAAATCCCATGGGAGGACCAACATTAGCATCCTCGACCAGGCCAACATCCCCAGCATTGAAGCACTGACCATGCTTGATCAGCTCTGCTGGGCTGGTCACATTGTTCGTATGCCAGATATGAGACTCCCAAAGCAAGCGCTCTACTCTGAACTCCTTCACGGCAAACGAGCCAAAGGTGGGCAGAGGAAACGTTACAAGGACACCCTCAGAGCCTCCCTGATAAAGTGCAACATCCCCACTGACACCTGGGAGCCCCTGGCCAAAGACCGCCCTAAGTGGAAAAAGTGCATCCGGGAGGGCGCTGAGCACCTCGAGTCTCAACGCCAAGAACATGCAGAAATGAAGCATGTTCTTCCCCCCCCCTCCTTCTCTCTCTCTTTCCTTCACTTCCCCTCTTCCCCCCCCCCCCCCCCTCTTTCTCCTTCCTTCTCCCATTCTTTCACTCCTTTCTATCGTTCTTTCTCTCCCATCTCTCTCTTTCTCTCTTTGTTATTCTTAAACTGTGTTTATATAGGGGATAATCAAGGGAGGGAGGAACTTAATATAATCACCATCACTAAAGAAGTAGTACTCGGTAAAATAATGGGACTAAAGGCGTACAAGTCCCCTGGACCTGATGTCTTGCATCCTAGAGTCCCAAAAGAAGTGGCTGCGGAGATAGTGGATGAATTGGTTGTAATCTACCAAAATTCCCTGGATTCTGGGGAGTTTCCAGCGGATTGGAAAACCGCAAATGTAACGCCCCTATTTTAAAAAGGAGGCAAACAGAAAGCAGAAAACTATAAACCGGTTAGCCTAACATCTGTCATTGGGAAAATGCTGGAATCCATTATTAAGGAAGCAGTAGCGGGACATTTGGAAAAGCATGATTCAATCAAGCAGAGTCAGCATGATTTTATGAAAGGGAAATCATGTTTGACAAATTTGCTGGAGTTCTTTGAGTATGTAACGAGCAGGTGGATAAGGGGGAACCAGTGGATGTGGTGTATTTGGATTTCCAGAAGGCATTCGATAAGGTGCCACATAAAAGGTTACAGCACAAGATAAAAGTTCACAGGGTTGGGGGTAATATATTAGCATGGATTGAGGATTGGCTAACTAACAGAAAACAGAGTCGGGATAAACGTGTCATTTTCCGGTTGGCAAACAGTAATGTGGGGTGCTGCAGGGATTGGTGTTGGGACTTCAACTATTTACAATCTATATTAATGACTTGGATGAAGTGTAAAGTAGCCAAGTTTGCTGATGATACAAAGATAGGTGGGAAAGCAAATTGTGAGGAGGACACAAAATCTGCAAAGGGATAAAGACAGGCTAAGTGAGTGGGCAAAAATTTGGCAGATGGAGTATAATGTAGGAAAATGTGAGGTTATCCACTTTGGCAGAAAAAATAGAAAAGCAAATTATAATTTAAATGGAGAAAAATTGCAGTGTGTTTCAGTATAGAGCGACTTGGGGTCCTTGTGCATGAAACACAAAAAGTTAGTATGCAGGTACAGCAAGTGATTAGGAAGGCAAATGGAATGTTGGCCTTTATTGCAAGGGGGATGGAGTATAAAAGCAGAGAAGTCCTGCTACAACTGTACAGGGCATTGGTGAGGCCACACCTGGAATACTGCGTGCAGTTTTGGTCTCTGTATATAAGGAAGGATATACTTGCATTGGAGTCTGTTCAGAGAAGGTTCACTAGGTTGATTCCGAAGATGATGGGATTGACTTATTAAGATAGGTTGAATAGGTTGGGACTATACTCATTGGAGTTCAGAAGAATGAGAGGTGATCTTATCGAAACATATAAGATAATGAAAGGGCTCGACAAGTTGGATGCAGAGAGATATTTCCACTCATAGGGGAAACTGAAACTAGGGGGCATAGTTTCAGAATAAGGGGCCACCCATTTAAAACTAAGCTGAGGAGGTATTTCTTCTGTGGAATTCTCTGCCCCAGAGAGCTGTGGAGGCTGGGTCATTGAATATATTTAAGGCGGAGATAGACAGATTTTTGAGCGATAAGGGTTATGGGGAGCGTGCAGGGAAATGGAGCTGAGTCCATGATCAGATCAGCCATGATCTTATTAAATGGCGGAGCAGGCTCGAGGGGTCAAATAAGAACATAAGAAATAGGAACAGGAGCAGGCCATATGGCCCCTCGAGCCTGCTCCGCCATTCAATAAGATCATGGCTGATCTGATCATGGACTCAGCTCCACTTCCCCGCCCGTTCCCTATAACCTCCCTATCCCATTATCATTCAAGAAATTGTCTATTTCTGTCTTTAAATTTATTCAATGACCCAGCTTCCACAGCTCCCTGAGGCAGCAAATTCCACAGATTTACAACCCTCTCGAGAAGAAATTCCTCCTCATCTCTGTTTTAAATGGGCGGCCCCTTATTCTAAGATCATGCCCTCTAGTTCTAATCTCCCCCATCAGTGGAAACATCCTCTCTGCATTCACCTTGTCAAGCCCCCTCATAATCTTATACATTTCGATATGATCACCTCTCATTCTTCTGAATTCCAATGAGTAGAGGCCCAACCTACTCAACCTTTCCTCATAAGTCAATCCCTCATCTCCAGAATCAAACTAGTGAACCTTCTCTGAACTGTCTCCAAAGCAAATATATCCTTTCGTAAATGTGGAAACCAAAACTGCACGCAATATTCCAGGTGTGGCCTCACCCATACCTTGTAAAGCTGTAGCAAGACTTACCTGCTTTTCTACTCCATCCCCTTTGCAATAAAGGCCAAGATACCATTGGCCTTCCTGATCACTTGCTGTACCTGCATACTAACCTTTTGTGTTTCATGCACAAGTACCCCCAGGTCCCGCTGTACTGTGGCACTTTGCAATCTTTTTCCATTTAAATAATAACTTGCTCTTTGATTTTTTCTGCCCAAATGCATGACCTCACACTTTCCTACTCCTGTTCCTATTTCTTGTGTTCTTGTATATGATACAGATAGGAGAATATTTGCTTAAGTTACAAATTATCCCTATTAAAAGACCACAATTATATTTGACAATTTTTTAATCCACGATTGACTGATGAAAGAATGTCACCTTTCTTTTGAAGTTCTTGCATGAAATGAGGTCGCCAGTTTTCACAATGCTCCTCTGTTCTTGGTAGTATCGGTTGACAGCACACAACAAAATAAAACTGCAAATAATTTTCCACATATTTTGCTGATCATGAATGTTCTGTATCAAAAATTGATTCTGGTGAGTCAGAAGTGCTCTTTTGAGATTGAGGCATCAGTGGGCCCAAATAGAGGAGTTTTACTACAATCTTCATCCGACTTGTGCTGTACCTGACCTGGGAGTGTTTGATTTGTGCGCTGGTACTAACTATGGGGAAGAGTTTGATTTCCTCCATGTCAACACCCCTCCCTTGACAATCACTGACATATACCTAGCAAAAGAAAAGAAGGCTTAAATGTCATGGGAAGAGATGGAGGAAACATTCTGGTTCTTCTTGCAGGGTGGAATAAATGCTGCTCTGGGTAATATGGAGAGCGATGACTGGAGGTGGCACTTTTATGACACGGTGAAAGGATCTGATTGGCTGGGAGATCAAGATGCAATCCACTACATGACTGAGCAGGCACCAGCTGCTGTCATTGAGGTAAGAGGGCATGAGGTGATTTTTAAACACAAGATATACCTATATTCTCTGGAAAATGGAAATATGTTTACAGGAATGTGTATGGGTGGTGTAGCACCTTAGAATGCTGTCCCTGAGACCTAAATTTGGCTCCAGTGTGGACTGATGGGATGCCTATCATCCCTCTGACAGCAATAAAAGTCTACAATGAATTGAATGAGTTTTTTTCAAACAATTTTTTTGGATGGGGGCTATCATTCCTAAGCATATCTCCACACTAATTGGTTGCTAGACTTAGGGTGTAAGGATGCCGTAATAGTGCAGTGTGGATTGTTGCAGAATTTACACTGGGTGATGGAATGATATTGGTCATGCATCTATCTATATGTGTTCAATAAACCTTGCATTTGTGCACTTCCTGTCAACTTTTACCCATTCTAAATTCCTATGTCCGCATTTATAATGGAAACACTCGGGAGCGGAGAACATTATGGGGAATGCTGAAGTGATGAGATTGGAAGGATGTAAAGCGACTTGCAATTGTTGCTTTACATCCCTCTAATCTCATCACTTCTGGTTTGAAAATCATGGTCAGTGGGGCCTAAATCCTTTCCTGAAAGACTGAACTGTTGACAAATGTTGTGTTTTTTGTCTTCATGCCAGCTGGAAAACTATGGGATGCCTTTCAGTAGGACAGAGGAGGGCAAGATTTACCAGCGTGCATTTGGTGGGCAAAGCCTGCAGTTTGGAAAAGGGGGACAGGCTCACCGCTGCTGTTGTGTTGCAGACCGGACGGGACACTCTTTGCTGCATACGTTGTACGGCAGGGTAAGATGGGATTTAAACAAAATGCTGGAAACACTCCAGTCAATCACTATCTGTGGAGAGAAGGGATACGTTAACATTTAATGTGTAGATCCTTTCATAAGAAGAGTGGGATTAACTGTATTTTTTTTGCCTTCTCATCCTTAAATAACATTTTCCTGCATGTGAGGAATGCAATTTAAATACAAGTTGTTGCAGAAACGAAAAGCAGCAGATTTTAAGCAGGTACCTTACCTGTGTATATATCAATTGAAATACAATTGCAAGCAAGTGAGATTCAAACACAGACTGGTAGGGCTGAAAAGTATCTAGTGTGATTGCTGATACTCAGTAATGTCTGTCACAAGCCATTACCTGGAAGCAGTCGCTCATACTTATCTGACAATCTGCCAGTGTTTGTTTCATGGCTGTAGCTCATCCTGTCCAGTTACTGCCTCAAATCTCACCTACCCAGTTACTATTTTGTAACAGTTTAAACATAGGGACCAGAAAAATTAGGGGTTTTCATAATCAACATCTCTGAATCACAGTGATTTAAAGCAGTTGGTCTAATTATCCAAAAAACTTTGCATAATTTTGGATTAAAATTGGGCTTTATAATTCTTTCTTCTCTTCTCTTCTGCAAATTATCCTTCCCCCCCCCCCAGCCCATTACTCCACATTCCACTCCTGCCCCCCAAAAAACAGCTGGTGGGGAAGTCTATCGATTCCACTTTTATCATTGATTACCTAAACAATTTAAGTTTTTTTTAAAATTCTTCCCTCTTGCAATAAAATACAAATTATCGTCATATCACAGCGTGCTAACAATCCAGCAACAGCAGGCTTGCCGCTCACTCTAGTTCAGGGGTGGCACACTCAATTTACTTGGTGGGCCTGATCTGACATCCTGGCACTTGGTGTGGGCCACATTCAGCAACAATTATTTGGACACACTGGGGCTGGAATTGGTTTGCAGTTCGCCTGTTTTGGGGCAAAATGGATGCAATCTATACCAATTTCTGGGCATAAGGTCCTGCACCGAATCCATACCAGTGGCATAGCTGCTTCCATATTGGTTCTCCCTGTTTTTAGGTGGACCTAGTGGCTGTCGGAAATCAGCATTGGATCAATTTAATTATGCAAAGAAGGGTTCTGCACCTATTTCGGGAAATTGTGAAAATCTCGGAGGTGTATGCATCCTGCAAACTCCGACTAGTTTTTCCAGTTCTACAGCAGCCGAAACAGCAGCCCTTAAAGGGACCGCTGAAGAAATGGTTGGAAAATTACTTTTTCCTTCCCCTGCAGTGGAACGTCGAGGAGCACGAGTACTCCCAAATGGGGCAGTACCCAATTTCTAGGCCTTAATGTCTCAAAGGCACAGTTCTCCCAGGCTGTTACAAGCAGCTCTTGGGAGATTTGTGTCCCACCTCAGGGCACACGACAGCCAGTTTGATTTTATAAAAAACTGTTGAGGAGAAATTTGGTCACGCCTCTGTTGCGGTGTTAACACGACATTTTGCACCAGTAAATGGTTTGCATCTGCTGCCGCAGAATTCATCAGCTAGGCCCTGAGTTTGGAGCAAAGCATTTTCTCTTTTAGGTCGCTAGGCCGGCTGAACAAATGAAAATCCTGAGCTAAACAGCCAACATTGGAGCGACTTAAGAGAGGCATTGGGTGGGGGGGAAAAAAGTCTGGAAAAAAACCCACCAAAAACATTCCCAATAAATAGCTCACGTCTGCACAACATACTGCGCATGAAAATAAAACAAATCACACTTAACTCAGGTCGATATTATTTACCTCACTGCAGCTGCTACAGCTTGGAACGCCAGCTTCAACAGGCGTTCTCACCGGGGCGCTAAGGGTCGGGCGCAATCCAAATATCGAGCCGGTGTCGCAACCAGGGGCGTTGCACACTGGCTCGCCTCTTCCAAGTGGTAATGCTCTACGTCCCCTCAATCGGCACCGAATGTCCTGGCGGGGCACTGGAAGCTGGAATTGCTTACCGCTGCCATTGCTGTCCCTCCGGGGCAGTAACAGGGCCGGCAGAAGACGGAAAATCCAGCTCTTGTGTGTTTTTTAAAAATAATTAAGGGGTAATGGACCTGATTAAATGCTGAAGCCACTTTAGACATGTTCAAACACCACACTGGAGAGCTGGAGCCTATATGATCGGCCCATCCTCCCCACCTTGCTGCGGAACATTCATATCCTTAAGCTGATGTCACGATAGCTCCCCAAACCCATTTTCCCTGTAGTAATGTGCAGCCTTGTACATCCTAACTTGTCTGAAAATTTCACTCAGAAAATACAGCTGTAATGGGTAATTGGAGTTGCTCGAATGTGTCTCTACAGTCACTGAGGTACGACACCAGTTACTTCGTTGAATACTTTGCCTTGGATCTCCTGATGGAGAATGGAGAGTGTCGAGGTGTCATCGCATTGTGTATGGAAGATGGTTCTATTCACCGGTTTAGAGCCAACAACACTGTGCTTGCTACTGGGTAAGAATGGGCATCAAAAACAAACTGATTTTCTTCTTTATAGGTGCAAAATTATTCTTAACGTGATTTGCTTTGCAAATGAACAGCATTGTGGGAGACCCATGATGTCTTTCAAATGAGACATTAAAACATGGCCCTGTCTGGTCAGGTGAATTTTAAAGATCCCACAATACTATTTGAAGAATTGCATGGAGTTCTTCCAGTGGGCTGGCCAACAAGTGCCCCTCAGACCACAGCACCGAAACAGATTAATGGCTTATTTGTTTCCTGCTTGTGGGACTATGCTGTGCCCATTTTTCTGTCACATTTCCCTTTATAATTGTGGCAACACTTCAAAAGTAATTCATTGCCTGTGAAGTGCTTTGGGATGTGCTGTGGACATGACGAGGTGCTTTATAAAAACAAGTTATTTTTCTTCGTGCCACCAATTCCCCAAAATGGGGGTTAGGTTTACACAGCCAGCTGTAAGCTAAATGTAAAACTATTGGACCTTGTTGAGAGTAGCTGCAGTCTAGAGTAGAAACCCTTTTGAATCTGGAATCCCAGTGCTATCACAGTTACCTTGCAACTTGCTGCACAAAATCAGTGTTTGTAGAGCATATCAGTGCCTTAGTAATGTTTTGCTGTCTTCACCAATTAAAGATGATTCATCAAGTGTAATAGGTTAAAATCAGTGAGGAGAAATTATTGGAACTGGCAAGATGTTTTATAATACATCAAATTGAAAGATCCTACACCATGTTAACTTCTCCTAAAATTATCTTGCAGTATTGTAATTGTTTCTTTAAAGGAGAACTCCGGACAATATTAAATCTAGAATCATATTGCTATTTTCACCAAATTTTAACAAGGTTTCAAGTGTTAAGGAATATTCATTTTTCTACCTCTCTGCAGCACCTCATTCCACCCTCACTCATAAACTACACCACAGCAGCAAGCTTGTCACTCTTGCTTTGGATCATGCATCCGAATGAGCACTGGCTGTGCAACACTGAATCAAGATCAACAAAATGTTCTAAGTTTGAAACGAAGTGCTAAGTGTCTGTGGGACATAATAACTAATCCATACGGAGGCATGTACGTACAAGCACACACAAATTTCAGACAGGAAAAGAGCACTCGTCCATCTAGCCTGTGCCGCAAAGTTGTGATGCCTTATGCATCAAGTTAAGAGACTCCCATCCCCCTTGGTGCCATGTAGTCTCCTGGGAGAGGCGTAACACAGTGCAAACTATCACTGCCACTAAAGAAAAAGTGCTCTCTAAAATAATGGGACTAAAGGTGGACAACTCCCCTGGACCTGATGGCCTGCCTCCTAGGATCTTAAAAGAAGTGGCTGCAGAGATAGTGGATGCATTGATTGTAATCTACCAAAATTCCCTGGAGTCTAGAGAGGTCCCAACGGATTGGAAAACTGAAAATGTAATGCCCCTATTTAAAAAAGGAGGGAGACAGAAAGCAGGAACCTATGGACCAGTTAGCCTAACGTGTTGTTGTGAAAATGCTGGAGTGCATTATTAAGGAAGCAGTAGCATGATTTGGAAAATCATAATGCAGTCAAGCAGTCAGCATGGTGTTATGAAAGGGAAATCATATTTGACAAATTTGCTGGAGTTCTTTGAGGCTGAAACGAGCATGGTGTATAAGGGAGAACCAGTGGATGTGGTGTATTTGGATTTCCAGAAGGCATTCGATAAGATGCCACATAAAAGGTTACTGCACAAGCTAAGAGTTCATGGGGTTGGCCATAATATATTAGCATGGATGGAGGATTGGCTAACTAACAGAAAACAGAGTCGGGATAAATGGTTAATTTTCCGGTTGGCAAATGGTAACTAGTGGGGTGCCACAGGGATCGGTGATGAGGCCTCAACTATTTACAATCTATATTAATGACTTGGATGAAGGGACCGAGTGTAATGTAGCCAACTTTACTGATGATACAAAGATGGGTGGGAAAGCAAGTTGTGAGGAGGACACACAGAATCTGCACAGGGATATAGACAGGCTAAGTGAGCGGGCAAACATTTGGCAGATGGAGTATAATGTGGGAAAGTGAGGTTTTCCACTTTGGCAGGAAAAATAAAAAAGCAAATTATTATTTAAATGGAGAGAGATTACAAAATGCTGCAATATAGAGGGTCCTGGGAGTCCTTGTGCATGAAACACAAAGTTAGTATGCAGATACTGCAAGTAATCAGGAAGACCAATAGAATCTTGGCCTTTATTGCAAGGGGGCTAGAGTATAAAAGCAGGGAGGTCATGCTACAACTGTACAGGATATTGGTGAGACCACACCTAGAATACTGCATACAGTTTTGGTCTCCTTATTTAAGGAGGGATATACTTGTATTGGAGGCTGTTCAGAGAAGGTTCACTAGGTTGATTCCTGAAATGAAGGGGTTGACTTATGAAGAAAGGTTGAGCAGGTTGTGCCTATACTCTTTGGAGTTTAGAAGAATGAGAGGTGATCTTATTGAAACATATAAGATACTGAGGGGGCTCGACAAGGTAGATGCAGAGAGGAAGTTTCCACTCGTGGGGGAATCTAGAACGAGGGGGCATAGTTTAAGAATAAGGGGTCGCCCATTTAGAACTGAGATGAGGAGGAATTTCTTCTCAAAGTCCTAAAGCTGTGGAATTCTCTGCCCCAGAGAGCTGTGGAGGCTGGGTCATTGAATATATTTAAGGTGGAGATAGACAGATTTTTGAGCGATAAGGGAGTGAAGGGTTATGGGGAGCGGGCAGAGAATTGGAGCTGAGCCCAAGATATGATCAGCCATGATCTTAGTAAATGGTGGGTCAGGCTCGAGGGGCCAAATGGCCTGCTCCTGCTCCTATTTTTTTATGTTCAAAAACCCAAGGCCAATTGGGGGAGGGTGCGTGAATCTGGAAAACTCCTCTTCGATTCCCCTAGGTGATCAAAAGAAGTCCAGGAGACCACATTGACTATGACTTGTGTTAATTGGATTCTTGTGTGATAGGATTTCCGCCCCAGCTCGGAACCGGTCGAGCATGTGTTGTCATAGTCTCCAGCTGCTACATTATCTAGCTTGGAATATGGTAACATCTGCTGCATTTTATTGTGGTGCCAGGCCCAGCCTTCATCCAGTGTTCATGTTTTGTTTTGTTTTGAATTCTGTTTTGAATTTTCAAAAGTGTTTCTGTGGGAGTAGCCTTACTTTTTGGACTTTTTTGGAGAGGGATGGGATTTGTAATGTGCACTGCTGAGCTTCAAGATACTTATACAGGCCTCTCCCTCTCTCGATGTCCTGAGACCCCGTCTGTCCACCTTGGTATTCACCCCCTTATTGCTCGAAGCTCAAGTGGAGCATAAATGCCAGCATGGACTGGTTAGGCTGAATGGCCTGTTTCTGTGCCATATATACAATGTAATCCTATGAAGCATTACAAGCCATCAAGGCTGCCTGCGGAAAATGAGGTGAGGAAGGGAAGGCGAGAAGATGTGGGGATACGCTGCCCCAGACTGATCCTCCTAATATCCACTGGAAAGCTGCAGATAATGGTTGGCAAGCCTAGCCCTCCATATATTTAGTTTATACAGACTTAAAAATCCGTGATAATCTAATTATATTTCAGGCAAAAAGTATAGACTTGTATTTGAATGAAAACTGGAAATTTAAGGAGCAATAAATTGCCAATGGAAAGTACAATTTGATCATATGATATTTACTTTTGCAAGATGATATCTAGTGTGTTTGTAGGTAAACAACATGACTGAGTAGCTTTTATATGAAGTTAAGCCGTTGGGTAAATATTTGTTCTGTTTGACAGTGGGTATGGAAGAACCTACTTCAGCTGCACTTCAGCACATACGAGCACTGGAGATGGATGTGCCTTGGTCGCTCGAGCCGGATTACCCAGCCAGGACTTGGAGTTTGTCCAGTTCCACCCCACAGGTACGTGGATTGTGCACAGTGTATACTTTTGACTTGATTTCTGTTCATTCTTTTTAATGAAAGTCCTAAAAGATTTTGTGGCAGCAAATAGAAAGGACATAACCAATGATGCGGGGCGCTTCATCTGCTTAAACAAGACACTTTCTGTTTGAGAGCAGTTGTGTTTAATCATGTGTTTAATAGGTCGTGTTGGGGGAGAGAGAGCTCCTGACTTAACTTGTACTCTCCGAATGTCATGAAGGTGGACCTTTTATTATAACAACAACAACATGCATTTATGTAGTCCCTTTAACGTAGTAAAACATCCCAAGGCACTTCACAGGAGCATAATTGACACCAAGCCAAAGAAAGAGACATAAGAACATAAGAAATAGGAGCAGGAGTAGGCCATACGGCCCCTCGATCGAGCCTTTTCCGCCATTTAATATGATCATGGCTGATCCGATCATGGACTCGGGTTCACTTCTCCGCCCGCTCCCCATAATCCTTTATTCCATATCGTTTAAGCAACTGTCTATTTCTGTCTTAAATTTATTCAATGTCCCAGCTTTAACAGCTTTCTGAGGCAGCAAATTCCACAGATTTACAATCCTCTGAGAGAAGGAATTTCTCCTCATTTCAGTTTTAAATGGGTGGCCCCTTATTCTAAGACTATGCGCTCTAGTTCTAGTCTCCCCTATCAGTGGAAACATCCTTTCTGCGTCCACCTTGTCAAGCCCGCTCATAATCTTATATGTTTCGATAAGATTGTTATATATGTGGACTTGTATTTGCTCTGTACAGCCACCAGAGGGCGCATTCCCCGGAGTCCCAAGGGATCCCATAATCCCTTGGGAGCACAAGTATTTAAGAAGGCTTCACAGGTTGGAGTGGCACTCTGGAGACCTGCAATAAAAGACTACGGTCACACTTTACTTTGAGCTCACAGTGTTCAGTCTGACTCTTTCTCCATACTCAACAACTGGCGACGAGATACAGATAGCGAACCCAAAGATGCAGAGAACAGTGGGCATCCTGGAGAAATTTTCGGAGGGAGATGATTGGGAAACTTTTGTGGAGTGACTCGATGAATACTTCGTGGCCAACGAGCTAGATGGGGAAGAGAATGCTGCCAAACGTAGAGCGATCCTCCTCACCATCTGTGGGGCACCAATGTATGGCCTCATGAAGAATCTGCTCACTCCAGTGAAACCCACGGAGAAATCGTACGACATTGAAGGACATTTGGAGCACATGCCCAGACACTTTTTCAGACTTGGCATTGGCCACGAAACTATACTTCGCAAACTTTTGACTGTAGAGACCCCAACCTTGAGTAAGGCCATAGCGATAGCCCAGGCGTTCATTGCCACCTCTGACAATACTAAGCAAATCTCTCAGCACACAAGTGCTGCTACAAGTACTGTGAACAAAGTGATGTTGTTTTTGAATCGTAACGTACAGGGGAGGTCACACATACCTGCAGCTACACGTCCACAGATGTCTCGGAGTCCACCATCAAGGGTGATGAATGCAAGGCCATTAACACCTTGTTGGTGCTGCGGGGGTGATCATTGTTTCCATTCAAGCCGATTCAAAGGATACGTTTGCAAGAGCTGTGGAACAATGGGACATCTCCAATGAGTGTGCAGGCAAGCTGCTAAGCCTGTTAAACCTGCAAACCTCCACGTTGCAGAGGAGGACAAATTCACGGAGGTTCACTACGAACCAGAGCCTCAGATTGAGGAAGCAGAGATACATCGGGTGCACACATTCACCACGAATTGTCCCCCGATAATGCTGAATGTTGAACTAAATGGACTCCCGGTGTCAATGGAGCTGGACACGGGCGCGAGCCAGTCCATCATGGGCAAAAAGACTTTCGAAAGGTTGTGGTGCAACAAGGCCTCAAGGCCAGTCTTAACTCCAGTTCGCACGAGATTTACACGAAAGAACTGATTTCTGTAATCGGCAGTGCTACTGTAAAGGTCTCCTACGATGGAGCAGTGCACAAGCTACTACTCTGGATGGTACCGGGCGATGGTTCCAAGGTGCTCGGCAGGAGCTGGCTCGGAAAGATTCGCTGGAACTGGGACAACGTCAGAGCGCTATCGCCCGCTGACGACATTTCGTGTGCCCAGGTCTTAAACAAATTTATTTCGCTGTTCGAACCAGGCATCGGGAAATTCCAAGGAGCAAAAGTGCAGATCCATCTAATTCCGGGGGTGCGACCCATCCATCACAAGGCGAGAGCAGTACCGTACATGATGAGAGAAAGGGTAGAGATCGAGCTAGACCGGCTGCAACGAGAAGGCATCATTTCACCGATCGAGTTCAGCGAGTGGGCCAGTCCTATTGTCCCAGTCCTCAAGGGAGACGGCACCTTCAGAATCTGTGGCGATTACAAAGTGACAATTGTTTCTCCCTGCAGGACCAATACCCACTACCAAAAGCCGACGACCTCTTTGCAATGCTGGCGGGAGGAAAGACGTTCACGAAGATGGATCTGACTTCAGCCTACATGACGCAGGAACTGGAGGAATCATCGAAGGCCCTCACCTGCATCAGCACGCACAAAAGTCTTTTTGTTTATAACAGATGCCCGTTTCGAATCCGATCAGTGGCGCCGATATTCCAGAGAAACATGGAAAGCTTACTGAAGTCGATCCTGCACTCCGTGGTCTTCCAAGACGACATCTTGATCACAGGCCGGAACACAGTCGAGCACCTGCAGAACCTGGAGGAAGTTCTTAGTCGACTCAACCGTGTGGGGCTCAGGTTAAAATGCTCGAAGTGCGTTTTCCTGGCGCCTGAAGCAGAGTTCCTGGGAATGAGCATTGCGGCAGACGGCATCGGGCAATCGAGAACGCACCGAGGCCACAGAACGTGACACAGCTGCGGTCGTTTCTGGGACTCCTGAACTACTTTGGTAACTTCTTACCGGGTCTTAGCACACTGTTGGAACCACTGTATGTTTTACTATGAAAAGGGGACAAATGGGTTTGGGGCAAAAGCCAAGACAATGCCTTTGTAAAAGCGAGAAAATTGTTATGCTCAAACAAATTGCTTGTGTTGTATGATCCATGTAAACGTTTGGTACTAGCATGTGATGCGTTGTCATATGGCGTTGGGTGTGTATTGCAACAAGCTAATGATTTTGGGAAACTGCAACCAGTTGCTTATGCATCCAGGAGTCTGTCTAAGGCCAAGAGAGCCTACAGCATGATTGAAAAAGAAGCGTTAGCGTGTGTCTATGGGGTAAAGAAAATGCATCAATACCTGTTTGGGCTAAAATTTGAATTGGAAACTGACCATAAGCCACTTATATCCCTGTTTTCCGAGAGCAAAGGGATAAATACCAACGCATCGGCCCGCATTCAGAGATGGGCGCTCACGTTGTCCGCATACAACTACATCATCTGCCACAGGCCAGGCACAGAAAACTGCACCGATGCTCTCAGTAGGCTGCCATTGCCCACCACGGGGATGGAAATGGCACAGCCCGCAGATCTAGCCATGGTTATGGAAGCATTTGAGAGTGAGCAATCACCAGCCACTGCCCGGCAGATGAAAACCTGGACAAGCCAGGACCCCTTATTATCTCTAGTCAAAACCTGTGTGCTTCACGGGAGCTGGTCCAGTGTCCCAGTGGAAATGCAGGAAGTGGTAAAGCCGTTTCAGCGGCGCAAAAATGAAATGTCTATACAGGCAGACTGCCTTCTGTGGGGCAATCGAGTAGTGGTCCCCAAGAAGGGCAGAGACACCTTCATCAGTGGCCTCCACAGTACCCACCCAGGCATCGTAATGATGAAAGCGATAGCCAGATCCCACGTGTGGTGGCCCGGTATCGATGCGAACTTAGGGTCCTGCGTTTACAGATGTAATACATGCTCGCAATTAAGCAATGTACCCAGGGTTGCGTTGCTAAGTTTATGGTCTTGGCCCTCCAAACCGTGGTCCAGGGTACACGTCGACTATGCAGGCCCGTTCTTGGGTAAAATGTTCCTTGTGGTTGTAGATGCGTACTCCCAAGTGGATTGAATGTGAGATAATGTCAGCTAGCACATCCGCTGCCACTACCGAAAGCCTGCGGGCCATGTTTGCCACTCACGGCTTACCCGATGTCCTGGTGAGCGACAACGGGCCTTGTTTTAAGAGTGCTGAGTTCAAAGAATTCATGACCCGTAATGGGATCAAGCATGTCACATCTGCCCCGTTTAAACCAGCGTCCAATGGTCAGGCAGAGTGAGCAGTGCAAACTATCAAGCAAGGCTTGAAGAGGGTAACTGAAGGCTCACTGCAGACTCACCTATCCCGAGTCCTGCTTAGCTACCGCATGAGACCATACTCACTCACTGGGATTCCACCTGCTGAACTCATGAAAAGAGCACTTAAGACAAGGCTCTCGTTAGTTCACCCTGATCTACATGAACAGGTAGAGAGCAGGTGGTTTCAACAAGTGCATACCATAATAGCGCAAATGTATCACGCGAGATTGAAATCAATTATCCTGTATTTGTTTTAAATTATGGACAAGGTCCCAAGTGGCTTCCCGGCACTGTCGTGGCCAAAGAGGGGAGCAGGGTGTTTCGGGTCAAATTTTCAAATGGACTCATTCACCGGAAACACTTAGACCAAATCAAACTCGGATTCATGGACTACCCTGAGCAACCCACCTTGGACCCTACCTTTCTTGATCCCCCAACACACACACCAGTGGCAACCGACACCACCATTGACCATGAAGCAGAACCCATCATCCACAGCAGCCCTGCAGGCCCCAGCGCACCAGGCAGCCCAGCAAGGCCAGCTGCACGGCAGCCTAGCGAGGGCCCAACAAATGATTCAGCAACACCAGCTTTCACACCGAGACGATCAACCAGGGCAAGAAGGGCCCCAGATCGACTCACATTGTAAATAGTTACAGTATTGACTTTTGTGGGGGGGATGTTGTTATATATGTGATTTGTATTTACTCTGTACAGCCACCAGAGGGCTCATTCCCCGGAGTCCCAAGAGATCCCATAATCCCTTGCGAGCAGAGATATTTAAGAAGGCTTCACAGGTTGGAGGGGCACTCTGGAGACCTGCAATAAAAGACTACGGTCACACTTTACTTTGAGCTCACAGTGTTCAATTTGACTCTTTCTCCATACTCAACAAAGATCACCCCTCATTCTTCTGAATTCCAATGAGTAGAGGCCCAACCTACTCAACCTTTCATCATAAGTCAACCCCCTCTTTTCCGGAATCAACCTAGTGAATCTTCTCTGAACTGCCTCCAAAGCAAATATATCCTTTCGTAAATATGGAAACCAAAACTCCACGCAGTATTCCAGGTGTGGCCTCACCAATACCCTGTATAACTGTAGCAAGACTTCCCTGCTTTTATACTCCATCCCCTTTTGCAATAAAGGCCAAGATTCCATTGGCCTTCCTGATCACTTGCTATACCTGCATACTAACCTTGTGTTTCATGCACAAGCACCCCAGCTCCCGCTGTACTGCAACACTTTGCAATCTTTTTCCATTTAAATAATAACTTGCTCTTTGATTTTTTTTCTGCCAAAGTGCATGACCTCACACTTTCCAACATTATACTCCATCTGCCAAATTTTTGCCCACTCACGTAGCCTTTTGCAGATTTTTTGTGTCCTCACATCTCGGACAGGTGGTCAAAAGCTTGGTCAAAGAAGTAGGTTTTAAGGGACGTCTTAAAGGTTATGAGAGATGGAAATGTGGAGAGGTTTAGAGAGGGAATTCCCGAGCTTAGGGCCTAGACGGCTGAAGGCACTGCCATCAACAGGTACCTAACACTTTGTGGCCCAGTGCATGAGCACACTGCCCTTTCATGCTTGATACCTGGCTTCAAATCCAGCTAAAACTCAGGGTATCCCAAAGCATTTTACAACAAACATTTGAAATATAGTCACTGTTGTAATGTAGAAAACGTAGCAGCCAATTTGCACACAGCAAACTCCCACAAACAGAAATTAAATAAATGACCAGATAATCTGTTTTAGGTGTTGGCTGTATTTATATGGCACCTTTACTGTAGTAATACATCCTAGGGCACTTCACAGGAGTGTAATCAACCAAAATTGGACACCAAGCCACATAAGGAGATACTAGGGCAGATGATCAAATGCTTGGTCAAAGAGGTAGGTTTTAAGGAGGGCTGAGCGGTTTAGGGAGGGAATTCCAGAGCTTAGGGCCTTGGCAGTTAAAGGCATGGTCGCCAATGGTGGAGCGATTAAAATCGGGGATGTTCAAGAGGCCAGAATTGAAGGAGTGCAGCTATCTCGAAGGGTTGTCGGGCTGGAGGAGGTTACAGAAAAGGGGTGAGGCCATGGAGGGATTTGAAAACAAGGATGAGAATTTTTAAATATTAAAACTAATGAGTTTATAGTGAAAGGTGGCTTTATTGCACAAAATACTTCAAAGTAATTTGTGACAACTGGTTATATCTCGGTGTCAGCCAGTGGCTCAGTTGGTAGCGTCCTCACCTCTGAGTCAGAAGATTTGAGTGTTCAAGTCCCACTCCAGAGACTTGAGCACAAAAACCTAGGCTGACACTCCAGTGCAGTATTGAGGGAGTGCTACACTGTCTGAGATCCCGTCTTTCGGATGAGACGCTAACCCAAGGCTCTCTTGGGTGGATATAATGATCCCATGGCACTATTTCAAAGAAGAGCAGAGGAGTTATCCCTAGTGTCCTGGCCAATACTTATCCCTCAATCAACAGCACTTTAAAAAAAAAACAGATTATCTGGTCATTATCACAGCAAGCTCCCACAAACAGCAATGTGTCATTACAACAGTGGTTATATTTCAGAAATGACTTAATTGGCTGCAAAGCACTTCGGAATGTCTGGTCATGAAAGGCGCTATATATATGCAAGTCTTTTTGTTGCATTTGTGTTGGTTACTTGTAGGATGATCACATCAAATAGACTATTTGACATGTACCCTGAATCCTGCTACATCAGATCAACAAATACCTGAAAACTATGTTTGTCGCCCCACCTCTAGGAATTTATGGTGCTGGTTGTCTCATCACCGAAGGATGTCGTGGTGAAGGTGGAATTCTCATCAACAGTGAGGGAGAGAGATTTATGGAGCGCTATGCTCCTGTTGCGAAGGATCTTGCTTCAAGAGATGTGGTTTCGCGGTCTATGACCATTGAAATTCGTGAAGGACGGTAAGCTTTAGATTCTCTAACTTTGTGTGTTCTTGTTTCTTTGAGAGTAAGACTTGCACTTTTCTTTCTCACTGCTTTCCCCATCCTGCCCCTTGCTGTTATGTACCACCTGCAGTAGAGAAGAGCCAGCAAGCAACCAGTTCTCAGGCTTCTGCCAGTCTCATTCTGAACCAGACCCAGGGTCAAAAGCAGCCAGAGGATGACTATCTGAGTTTGTTATACTCCCTTTGGGGAAACACCTGGCTTGCCCTCGGCGTTGGTTGAAATCTGGAACATGCCCTTCTCTTCCTTGACCTAGTGCATTAACTGTTCCAAAGTGTTGTCACTGTACTTCCCTATTTACCTAGTTTATGCAGGGCGTGGGGTGGAGTGGTGAAAGAAGGTTTAAAACTGCTGAATTGACACAAGGGCAGAAAGTAGTTGCAATTCTGTGCCGCAAACCATTGTTGAAACAGTCGATAAATCTTTTAAAGGGTAATTATGTAGTTGCTTGAAAAAAAGGAAAATTAAAAGGTATAGAGAGCGAGCAGAGTTAGGATTTAGGGGAGGTGATGGGTGAGGGAGAATAACACCGGTGTATACGTGTGCAAAAGCAAAATATTGCAGATGCTGGAAATCTAAAGTAAAAACTGGAAATACTCCGGGTCAGGCAGCATCTGTGGAGAGAGGAACAAAGTTAACTTTTCAGATCGATGCACATTTGTTGGGCTGAATAGGTTGTTTCTGTAAACCTCCACTTCCCTCTCCTCCTTTTAAGACCCTAATTAAAACCACTTCTTTGACCAAGCTTTTGGTCACCCGTCTTTATCCGGAGTCTTTTCCTGTGATCTTGACATTTGCCCTTTATACTCTTAACAGAGGATCCGGCCCTCACAAAGATCATGTGTACTTACAACTGCACCACCTGCCACCGGCGCAGCTAGCGATGCGACTGCCTGGTATTTCAGAAACTGCTATGATTTTTGCTGGTGTGGATGTCACCAAAGAGCCTATTCCAGTCCTTCCTACAGTGCATTACAATATGGGAGGTGTCCCCACCAACTACAAAGGACAGGTAACCACAATCTGTTGAATTGTACTTTCGACTGAGATCTGATCAACCTTGGATCAGTGGTAGCACTTGCCCCTGAATCCGAAGGTTGTGGGTTCAAGTCCTCCTCCAGAAACCTGAACACATAATCTCGACAACATTTCAGTGTAGTACTGAGGGAGTGTTGAATTGTCAGAGATGCTGTCTTTCAGATGAGACATTAAACCGAGGTCTCGTCAACCTCTCAATTAGATGTAAAAGACCCCAAGAACATTCATTTATATAGCGCCTTTCACAACGGCAGGACATCCCAAAGCACTTCACAGCTATTGAAGTACTTTTGAAGTTTGTAATGTAGGGAACACAGTAGCCAATTTGTGCACAGCAAGCTCCCACAAATAGCGATGAGATAAATGACCAAATGTTTTCTGAGGGATAAATATTGACCAAGACACCGAGAAGAATTCCCCAACTCTTCTTCAAATAGTGGCGTTGGATTTTTTACATTCATCTGAGAGGGCAGACGGTTTAATGTCTCACCCAAAGGACAGCATCTGTGACAGCACAGCGCTCATTCAGTACTATCTCTGACCTGGTCAACCTTCTGACTTGGAGGCAATTGTAGTACCACTGAGTCACGGCTGACATCAGTATCACTTTGAATAGGTATTATGAGTAGGGCTAGGCGAGCTTCGAGTGTTGTTTGTATTTCAGTTTAATTACTTGAACACATTAGGAAATCATTGATTTATATAACTACACGGTAAAGCTATATAACTACTCTGTAAAGTTGCGGTCAGCCAAAACTCTGCTGCCCATGTCCTAACTTGCACCAAGTCCCGTTCACCCATCACCCCTGTGCTCGCAGACCTACATTGGATGCCAGTTAAGCAAGATCTCGATTTTATAATTCTCATCCTTGTTTTCAAATCCCTCCATGGTCTTGCCCCTCCCTATCTCTGTAATCTCCTCCAGCCCCACAACCCTCATGTGAAGCACTTTGATACATTTTGCTATGCTGAAGCCGCTACATGAAAGCAAATTTACATAAAGAGGCAATGTTCTCTTCCAAAAGCCTTTTTAAAAAAAAATCAAACTCTTAACTAATTAGCATAACCATTCTTCACACACTGTGGATGTTTCCTGGGGATAGACTGTTCCGCTTTGAGGAGAAATGAGTTATGAAGATCTTGTTAACGTAACATCAGCCACATGATCTCCCAGCCTCTCGTGATCTCCCGTGACATGAATAGAAAAAAATAATGCTCCTTCCCAGCCTCCATCCACCTTGTGTGCTTTTTTAAGGACGCGTTTATTTGTACTGTAAAAATGGCCGGCCCTTGTCTCTGATTGGTCCCCTTGGAGGATAAGCCACACCCTGAAGTTTCTCTGGAATGTGTAACTAGAACCGCCCAGCCCAAGTTCCCACTGACTTTGCAAATTGTAACTTGATCCACTTTGACTTCCAGAAGCCACAGAGGACAGAGCTCCCCAGAAGCCACCAAGTGCCAGCCGAAGTCCCTTACCCCAGCGCAAGTGCATTCCTCTCCCCAGCCAAAGTCCCTTGTCCCCTAGCCCAAGTGGCCTTCCCCAGCTGAAGCCCCCTCCCCCGGCCATAGATGGGGCATTGTGTGCAGATTGTTAACAGGTTTATTGGGTGTGAAGTGAATAGCAACAGTGCCGTGACGTCAAGATTGGAAGATTCTCTCCCCACTCCGATCACCCACCCTGCCTCTCTCTTCACCCCCAACCCCACCCCCGTCTTTCTCCTCTCCCGCCCCCCGGTCTCTCTCCTGTCCCCCCACCCGTCCCTCTTCTCCCCACTCCCTCCCCCCCCATCTCTCTCTACCCCCCCCCCCATCTCTCTCCTTCCCACTCCCCTCCCCCCCGTATCTCTCCTTCCCCCCCCACCCCCATCTCTCTCCTCCTCCTCCCCCCCCCCCCACCGTATCTCTCCCTGCCCCCCCCCCCCACCGTATCTCTCCTCCCCACTCCCTCCCCCCCGCCCCCGTATCTCTCTCTTTCCCCCCCCCCCGTATCTCTCCTCCCCAGTCTCCCCCACCCCCCGTCTCTCTCCTCCCCCTCTCCCTCCCCCCCCCCCCCCCGGTCTCTCTCTCCCTTTGCCGACCGCCACGACTCAGCAGCTTGCAGCTCAGCTCTCTCTCTCTTCCTGCCTGCAGTCCCTCTGCCAGCAGTCCCTCTGCCCCCTGCCCGCACTGCCGGCCCCGGCACTTCCGGTTTTGGTGGGAGGCATCGAGGGCGACAGAAAGAGCAAAGTCAGTCTTGATTTTTTTTATGTTTTGTGTCCTCTGTCCATTTAGCAGCCTTATGTGTCTTTGCCTATTTTGCGACTCTCTTTCTCAATTTTATACAAAAGTCAAGAGTGAGAAAATTGTCACCTGGTCACCTGAGCTTCTTTGCCTCTGCAGCTCTGTCTGGCAGATTATTCCAAACATTCATCACTCTTTGATTTGTTCATTGTGGGGTTTATTTTAAAGAAAAAAGCTCAGCAAATGCTTGGAATAATTTGCCAAAAAATGCATTGATGGAGGTTATTTATTTGGCAGTTGATTAAAGTGGACCACGAACAATAAAATAGTGAATGGGTGAACTGGGTTCAAGAACTGTACACAATGTTAAAGGGGCATTGATTATAACTGATGAGCATAGTGGATGTCTTGGATGCCTTTCTTCTTGACCTTAAACTTTTCAGCCCAAGTCAGATTGGACTTGACTCAAGTCTCAGCAAGGAATGCACCTCCTTCATTCTGCTCTGAGAATCATTTTGCTGGGCCTAGCCTGAGGTGTGAATCGAAACTTTCCTCTGCTAATAAAACAAAACTCCATGTAACATTGTTATTTAGCAATACATATTTGAATGTAACGAGGCGTGGTTAAATAATAAAACCTGCATAGCTTGCCGAGGGTACTATTTCACAGAATGTTCACTCAGAATAAGTTTCTTTTCAAACTGCCTACCTGAAAAGATTTGTGAAAAGACGTTATGATTTGCGGTATTAAAATGTGATGCACAACTTTTAAGTTTGTATTTTGCCTCTTGCAGGTGATTAACCACACAAATGGTAAAGACTCTGTGGTACCTGGCCTCTATGCCTGTGGTGAAGCTGCCAGTGCCTCAGTTCATGGAGCTAATCGGCTCGGGGCAAATTCTCTCCTCGACTTAGTGGTGTTCGGTCGTGCTTGTGCCCTAACCATAGCAGAAACTTCCACTCCAGGTAAGCCTTGTAAATTTATTTTGTACTCGAGCAAGCAGTGCCAGAGCACCTCGAGCAATTAGTCTTGCACCCCACTTTAGTTTCTCTCAGTTTTTTAAACTTTATTTTCAATCTTAATGTGTTTCTTTTTAAAAAGGGCCAAAGAATTAAAATTTAACCAGCAATTGTATAATCGGTGAGTGGAGATCTGTGCACGGAGGTCCAATATTTTTCCTGACCAAACAACATGGAGGTAACAGAGCTTCACATGGTTCACAAAAGATGCCAGTCTGAGACTAATGCTTATTGTAGAACAACACCAAATACATTTAAAAAAATCTCTGTTTCAGCCTATATATAATAGCCTACACTGTAACTGTTTAAAAAGTCCAAAACTACTGCAAAATGCTGTGGCTCACAGAGGGTTCAAAATTGGGAAAAGGAGTCTTGGAGAATAATGTGCCAAGAGTAATTATTTTGCACAACGCCCAGGACATGCATCTAGTCAGGTGCAGGAAAAAGAGAGAGCAGGAGGGCGGGGAGGGGAAGTTCCTGAGGCGGGGAGGGGAAGTTCCTGAGGCGGGGAGGGGAAGTGCCCGAGGCGGGGAGGCGAGGGAACGTGCCCGAGGCGGGGAGGGGAGGGGACGTGCCCGAGGCGGGGAGGGGAGGGGACGTGCCCGAGGCGGGGAGGGGAGGGGACGTGCCCGAGGCGGGGAGGGGAGGGGACGTGCCCGAGGCGGGGAGGGGAGGGGACGTGCCCGAGGCGGGGAGGGGAGGGGACGTGCCCGAGGCGGGGAGGGGAGGGGACGTGCCCGAGGCGGGGAGGGGAGGGGACGTGCCCGAGGCGGGGAGGGGAGGGGACGTGCCCGAGGCGGGGAGGGGAGGGGACGTGCCCGAGGCGGGGAGGGGAGGGGACGTGCCCGAGGCGGGGAGGGGAGGGGACGTGCCCGAGGCGGGGAGGGGAGGGGACGTGCCCGAGGCGGGGAGGGGAAGTGCCCGAGGGGGGAGGGGAAGTGCCTGAGGTGGGGAGGGGAAGTGCCCGAGGGGGGAGGGGAAGTGCCTGAGGTGGGGAGGGGAGGGGACGTGCCCGAGGCGGGGAGGGGAGGGGACGTGCCCGAGGCGGGGAGGGGAAGTGCCCGAGGGGGGAGGGGAAGTGCCTGAGGTGGGGAGGGGAGGGGACGTGCCCGAGGCGGGGAGGGGAGGGGACGTGCCCGAGGCGGGGAGGGGAAGTGCCCGAGGGGGGAGGGGAAGTGCCTGAGGTGGGGAAGTAAACCAACTTTTCTGGGACTTTTCTGACAGGTGGATTGGCAAGTTCTAAGTGTTGATCTCCTTTATTCTTCCTGATCCTGACTCTTACTAAAGCAGGGCTGTTATATATAGGATGGGACTGGTGTCAGAAAGGGGCCTATCCTTGACTCGAAGTTCCAAGGGGTGAAATAACGCAAGTATTTTACAGTGCAGTTGGATATCCAGACAGATTGTTTATCTCTCACTAGTATTACCCTCCAACACAATTACCAACATTTGCTTTCACCCACTATGTTTGTCAGCTGGGGTGTGTAAAGGCAAATTAAATACTAGGCTATATAATTTAGATTTTGCAGAGAGTTAACTCATTTAGATTGTGTTGAAATTTAAACATGTTACTACTTGGCGTCCATTTAAATAGCAATCTTCTGCTAGAAGCGAATTGATGCTGTATCTGGATTGTGTAAAACTTTTTGCATATAGTTTCTTCCACATTGATACAAAGTGGGTTTCAGACCGAGCTTGGGAGTTGCACAGAGATATTAGCCTAGAAATTGCAGTCGGAGGCGTACCTCGTGAGTACACCTCCGACCCGTGAAAAAATTCCGAAAGTACCTCCTGGCTGCGAAAAGTTGGCAGATGGTAGCATAAAGGCCCACGGATTCCAGGGAGGCAGTGGGTTCAGAAGCATCCCTGGGATCAAATGAGCCCAGTCCTCCAAAGACAAAGGAGAATTCAAGTGCGATCATTTAGGGAGCGAATCCCCTAATGATATGCAATGAAATCCCCAAATAATTTCATACAGTGTACTGAATTCTAATAATTATACAATGTACTGAATTGCAATGTTGTTCATAAGTTCCTTCATTGCATCAACCTCAATAAGAACATAAGAACCATAAAAATAGGAGCAGGAGTAGGCCATAAGGCCCCTCAAGCTTGCTCCGCCATTTAATACAATCATGGCTGATCCGATCATGGACTCAGGTCCTCTTCGCTGCCCACTCCCCATAACCCCTTATTCCCTTATCGTTTAATAAACTGTCTATTTCTGTCTTAAATTTATTCAATAACCCAGCTTCCACAGCTCTCTGAGGCAGCGAATTCCACAGATCCACAACCCTCTGAGAGAAGAAATTTCTCCTCATCTCAGTTTTAAATGGGTGGCCCCTTCTTCTAAGATTATGCCCTCTAGTTCCAGTCTCCCCTATCAGTGAAAACATCCTCTCTGCATCCACCCTGCCAAGCCCTCTCATAATCTTATATGTTTCGATAAGATCACCTCTCATTCTTCTGAATTCCAATGAGTAGAGGACCAATCTACTCAACCTTTCCTCATAAGTCAACCCCCTCATCTCCGGAATCAACCTAGTGAACCTTCTCTGAACTGCCTCCAAAGCAAGTGTATCCTTTCGTAAATATGGAAACCGAAACTGCACGCAGTATTCCAGGTGTGGCCTCACCAATACCCTGTAGCAAGACTTCCCTGCTTTTATACTCCATCCCCTTTGCAATAAAGGCCAAGATTCCATTGGCCTTCCTGATCACTTGCTGTACCTGTATACTATCCTTTTGTGTTTCATGCACAAGTATCCCCAGGTCCCACTGTACTGCAGCACTTTGCAATCTTTCTTCATTTAAATAACTTGCTCTTTGATTTTTTTCTGCCAAACTGCATGACCTCACACTTTCCAACATTATACTCCATCTGCCAAATTTTTGTCCACTCACTTAGCCTTTCTATGTCCTTTTGCAGATTTTTTGTGTCCTCCTCACACATTGCTTTTCCTCCCATCTTTGTACCGTCAGCAAACTTGGCTATATTACACTCGGTCCCTTCTTCCAAGTCGTTGATATAGATTGTAAATAGTTGGAGTTTCAGCACTGATCCATGCGGCACCCCACTGGTTATGGATTGCCAAGCCGAGAATGAGCCATTTATCCCGACTCTCTGTTTTCTGTTAGTTAGCCAATCCTCTATCCATGCTAATATATTGCCCCCAACCCCATGAACTTTTATCTTGTGCGGTAACCTTTTATGTGGCACCTTGTCAAATGCCTTCTGGAAGTCCAAATACACCACCATCCACTGGTTCTCCCTTGTATACCCTGCTCGTTTCAGCCTCAAAGAACTCCAGCAAATTTGTCAAATATGATTTCCCTTTCATAAAACCATGCTGACTGCTTGACTGCATTATGATTTTCCAAATCATGCTACTGCTTCCTTAATAATGCACTCCAGCATTAGGCTAACTGCTTTATAGGTTCCTGCTTTCTGTCTGCCTGCTTTTTTAAATAGGGTTACATTTGGGACCTCCCCAGAATCCAGGGAATTTTGGTAAATTACAACCAATGCATCCACTTAAATTACAACCAATGCAATCATTAAATAAAAATGTATTTTTTTGATAAATAATTTTAAACATCTTAATCCGGGCCAATTTTGCATAAACTCATTTAAAGTGTATGGGCATCATTTGGGATTTTAAAATGTTTTATTTTAAGCCTGATATATACCCCAGGCTAATGCAAGCAGGCCCTATGCCATAAGAGTTGCGTGGGAAAATCTGTACCAGCATTACTCATTTTTCAAGCGGTTCGGATGATCTATCAAAGAGTACCTTGATAGATCGCAAGTTCCGGATATCTCACATGCATGGAAATCCGGAACTTGCGGTGCCTTTTAAAAGGAATACGACGGCGTATTCTGAGAGCATGCCGTTGCAGACACTGCAATTTCAGGGCCAATGATTCCTGACTGGGAGTCTAACCACCACCATTTTTAGTTTTCATAAAGGCCTCATTACTCAGCTTATTGTTGAGCCTTCTCCCAGAGTATTTCCCCAAGAGATCTTTTCATTAGATTTTAATAAAATTTTCCCTGCCTCAGCATTCTATTGTAAACCGTCACGGCCGACAACCTGCAAGGTTGGTGTTTGATTTCAGTCTGTCCTTCAACACTTTTTGCCCTCGTGGGCAATCAGTGGGTTATTGGCAGATTTTTGCTGAGCTGCATGATCAACTTTGGAAAACTGCCATGTGTTTGTACTTGTTTAACTTTAAAAGTTAAAGGGGTGGGTCGCTGTGAACTCTGCATAAACTTTAGTCGCCCCCACCACCAGAGAGTGTTTCGGCTAGGCCAGCAGCCCAACTGAATCCGTAGCCATCATTGTCGGGCCGACCTGGCCGACCCGACCTCTGCCCTACCCTTTAAGGGCGGACGCGCCGCCTAGCCACACAAAGCTTCCCGACTGGGGGAAGCTGTCAATGGCGCCAACCGGCAGCGAGCTGCTCCCGCGGGGCAATTTCCCATGTGGGGCGGAAATGGGGTCTGCATGTGCCCGACGGAGCAGGGCGGCAGCACGGGCCGCGCGGAAACCCGTTATCGCCGCTCTCGGCCCGGGGGCAATTTAGGATGGGTCAGCCTATCTTGTCTGGCCCCCGGTCGTTGAAGCCTATACGCTTTATTACCGCCTCTGCAACCTTGAGGAAGGCAATTTCGGCCCCTAAATGTATTGATCATTTTACTGACCGGTCTTATAATTAATAAAGTGCCGAAACATGAATATTGGGGAGCTTCATTTAAGCAGATGAAATTTAGCGCAGAAAGGTGTGAAGTGATATATTTTGGTAAAAAGAATGAGGAGAGGAAATATAAACTAAAGGGTACAATCCTAAAGGGGCTCCATGAACAGAGAGATCTGGGGGTATATGTGCACAAATCGTTGAAGGTGGCAGGGCAGGTTGAGAAAGCAATTAAAAAGGCTTACGGGATCCTTGGCTTCATAAATAGAGGCATAGAGCACGAAGTGTGGAAATTATGATGAACCTGTATAAAACACTGGTTCGGCCCCAACTGGAGTAGTGTGTCCAATTCTGGGCACCACACTTTAGGAAGATTACGAGAATGATTCCAGGAATTTAAGTTATGCTGATAGACTGGAGAAGCTGGGGTTGTTCTCCTTGGAGCAGAGAAGATTGAGAGAGATATTTGATCGAAGTGTTCAAAATTATGAGGGGTCTGGATAGAGTAGATAGAGAGAAACTGTTCCCATTGGCAGAAGGGTCAAGAACCAGAGGACACAGATTTAAGGTGAGAGGCAAAAGAACCAAAGGCGATGTAAGAAAAACCTTTTTTACGCAGCGAGTGGTTGGGTTCTGGAATGAAAGGGTGGTGGAAGCAGGCTCAATCTTATCTTTCAAAAGGGAGTTAGATAAATATCTGAAGGAAAAAAAATTGCAGGGCTACGGGGAAAGGGCAGAGGAGTGAGACTCGCTGAGAGTCGGCACTGGCTCAATGTCTTCCGTGCTATAACCATTCTTGAAAAGAAAAAAGAAGCCAGTGTGTTGATTGGAAACATTCTGGAAGCAGAACTGCAGGCCGGGTGACTTGCTGTGACCCGGCATCCCGTGACTTTTGGTACCTACTGGGACAGGAGAAATATGTGGCCCCAAGTAACACCAAAAAAGATAGTCACCAGCTGTGCCACATACCTGAGTTGGGGGACATCTTAGAAGACTCTTGATGTAGTTTTATTTTGACTTGAACTGAGTGATCCCAGGTGAAACTGTTCCATCAATTAATCCATAGCTCACCCTCCTCCAGCTATACAGTTCTGTTGTGACGTCAGCAAACACTCCCCTCCAGGCATTCCGTTGGAAGCCGATTTCAACTGATCGTAGAATCGAGAGAGCGCCTGCCTGTTTAAACTGTCGCAGGCCATGTTAAATGCAATGTCACCAGATTTGAGCATTTGCTGCCATTGTGACTCCCTCTTCTAGTGGGGGAGGACCATTGTAATCTATTATAGAATCATTCAGTACAGAAGGAGGCTATTCAACCCATCGTGCCTGTGCCGGCACTTTGAAAAAGCTACCCTATTAGTCCAACTCCCCTGCTCGTTTCCCATAGGCCTGCAATCTTTTCCTTTTCAGGTAGTTATCCAATTGCCTTTTGAAAGTTACTATTGATTCTGCTTCCACCACCCTTTCAGACAGTATATTCTAGATCATTACAACTCGCTGCGTAAATAAAATTATCATCTCCCCTCTGGCTCTTTTGCCAATTACCTTCAATCAGTCGAAACAAAGTCAGAATCAAACATCTTATACTACAACATGGAATAGAGTTTGTAAATGTTGCAGGAGCAACTGATTTTGCTGGCAGCACCAGTGGACGAGAGCAGTACAGCAAATTTCTGTTGCTCTCTCCTTGTGGAGTATTTTAGATAATCATTTAACCCCCCCCCCCCCCCCGCCCTCTCTTAACTTTTCATTTAGAGTAATACTGTTTTTCCTGCCATATGATCTTCGCACATGTTTTCCCATAAAAATCAGTAACCTTCCTGATCAGAAATTAATCTAGAATCAGTTTGAATTATGGAAAGTTTATTTTCCTACGGAAAAAGTGAAATTTCCTGACCTGGAAGTGGCTCTCAGAATTGTACTGTACATTTTTGCCATTAAAAAAGAAAAACTTGCATTTGTATAGCGGCTTTCACATCCTCAGCTTCGAAACCAATGAATTACTTTTGAAGTACATTCACTTATTACATAGGCTTGCATGGCAGTCAATGTACTTACAATAAGGACTCCAAACAGTAAATGACCAGGGTGACCAGATTAACTAGTGTTAGTTGAGGACATTGAGCAAACTCCCTGCTTTTCAAACAGTGCCGTGAGCTGCAAGACATGTCACCTGAAAGACAGCATCTTCGACAGTACAGACCTTCCTCATTACTGCACTGAAGTATATGACTGGGTTACGTGCTGGAGTCTGTAGTGGGGCGTGAACCCAAATCTCCTGACTCCTGCGGTTAGAGTGCTACCAGCTGATCCAAGTATACTTTTCAGCAGTTCCGACATTGAGAACAGATCAGTTCTCTGCTGCTCTTAATACATTTTACGCTGGAATTTGAAAGATTTTGGAGATGTTGGGGAGCTAAAAGAATATTATTTCCCTTGTGGAAGAATTCTATTCAGATCTCTTCCCAGCAGAATTGAATTAATTCTGTGCTTTCGAAACCGGTTCTTGGAATCTCAAGTACTCTTGTTTATTGCTCTAAATCCAGGTGAAGCTGTCGCACCAATGAATCCAAATGCTGGCGAGGAGTCAGTGGCCAACCTTGACAGACTGCGATTTGCTGATGGAGGCACTCGCACATCAGAGCTCCGAATTAACATGCAGAAGGTGAGGGAAAGCAAACAGCTTTCAGGATTTCCACAATTTATTTATTTTTGTTGAAATGTTGGCGCTGTAGTGTACAAGATAATTGGCACCTCAGCTGAAAGTGTAACAGTTTTCTATTTTTAAACAACTTCTACTCATCAGGGTGATGAATATTCGTGCTTTTATAAATATACATGTAACATGATCTTTGAGATATGGTTTCTAACATATTGCCCCAAGTTTCCACATGATTTGCTCCTGATTTTTAGGAGCAACTGGTGGAGAACGGACTATCTTAGAAATCGCAATTCTCCACATTTTTATTTCTGCAGTTCTAGTCAGGTAGAACAGTTTCACTTTGGAACAGAATTTTTTCTTCAAAAGGGGGCGTGTCCGGCCACTGACGCCTGATTTGAAAGTTTCCACAGTGAAAACGTACTCCAAACTAACTTAGAATGGAGCAAGTGAAGACTTTTGTAGGCCTGAAAAAACCTGTTCTACACATTAAAAAATCAGGCGCAGGTTACAAATTAGGCGTCCGGAACGAGGTGGGGGGGGGGGGAGGGGGGAGGCAGCCGTTCATTCCCACGGGGGGGGGGGGGGGGGAAGGAGACAGTGAGAAGGCTGCAGGAAGCCTCACAAGTTCAGCAGCCATTCCCGACGGCAGGGGGGGAGGCCGTCGGGGAAACGGCTGCCTCAACGTTCTGCAGCTTCCTGCAGCCTTCTCACTGCTGCAAGAAGCCTCAGTGCTGATGTGCTGATGGCAATGTGCTTTTATTAAAAAATGTTCAAAAATTAAACAGCTACAAAGAACTACAAAAATGGCCGAGTGCAAATGTTTCCTTCACACTGGGAACCTGAATTTTTTGAAGAGGTGACTAAAGTAGTGGACAGGGGAATGTCTATGGATCTTATTTATACGGACTTCCAGATGGCATTTAATAAAGTCCCACATAAGAGACTGTCAACTAAGGTAGAAGCTCATGGAATTGAGGGCAAATTATTGACCTGGTTAGGAAATTGGCTGAGAGCAAGAGACCGAGAGTAGGGATAATGGGCCCAAGTTTCCACACGATAAAAAACGGGCGCCCCTCCGAGCTGGGCGCCCATTTTTCGCGCCTAAAAGGGCGCCGGAAAAAAAACTCGCGATTCTGGAGCGTTCTGCAGCTCCTTGTTTGTTTGGCGCGGCGCTCAGGGGGAGGCGCCGATTTTGTAAGTGGGAGGGGGCGGGTACTATTTAAATTCGTTTTTTTCCTGCCGGCAACGCTGCGCGTGCGCGTTGGAGCGTTCGCACACTCGCAGTGTGAAGGAAACATTTGCACTCGGCCATTTTTGTAGTTCTTTGTAGCTGTTTAGTTTTTGAACATTTTTTAATAAAAGCACATTGCCATCAGCACATCAGCACTGAGAAGGCTGCAGGAAGCCTCAGAAAGTTGAGGCAGCCGTTTCCTGACGACCTCCCCTTTTTGCCGTCGGGAAATGGCTCCTCAATTTCTGAGGCTTCCTGCAGCCTTCTGTCTTCTTCCCTCCCTCCCTCCCTCCTGCCGTCTGGAACGGCTTCCTCCTCCCCCCCCCCCCCCCCCCCCCCGCTGTGTTCGGTCGGTCGGTCGGATCCCTCCCGCCTGCTCGCTCGCTCGCCGTCTGGAACGGCTTCCCCCCCCCCCTGCGTTCGGTCGGTTCCCTCCCTCCCGCCCGCCTTCGGGAACGGCTGCCTCGTTTTGTGAGGCTTGCTGCAGCATTCTTCCTGCCTGAAGCATTTTCACACAGGTAGGAAGATGGTTTATTTAATCTTTTCTTTGCTTATAAATTTTTATTCAGGTTGGATTTATTTGTATAATATTTGTAGAAGTATAAATAAGGATTTATTATAGAATTTTAATGACCTCCCTTCCCCCCCCCCCCACCTCGTTCTGGACGCCTAATTTGTAACCTGCGCCTGATTTTTTTAATGTGTAGAACAGGTTTTTTCAGTTCTACAAAAATCTTCACTTGCTCCATTCTAAGTTAGTTTGGAGTACGTTTTCACTGTGGAAACTTTCAAATCAGGCATCAGTGGCCGGACACGTCCCCTTTTGAAGAAAAAATTCTGTTCCAAAGTGGAACTGTTCTAACTGTTAGAACTGCAGAAACAAAAATGTGGAGAATTGCGATTTCTAAGATAGTCCGTTCTCCACCAGTTGCTCCTAAAAATCAGGCGCAAATCATGTGGAAACTTGGGCCCATAGGTAGGTACTCAAATTGGCAGGGTGTTGGGGCCTCAACTATTCACAGTATTTATTAACGACTTAGATGATGGCATAGAAAGTCATATATCCAAATTTGCCAATGACATAAAAATAGGTGTCATTGTAAGCAGTGTAGATGAAAACATAAAATTATAAAGGGATATTGATAAATTAAGTGAATGGGCAAAACTGTGGCAAATGTGAGGTCATCCACTTTATACCTATAAAGAATAGAACAAGGTACTTTATAAATGGTGAAAAGCTAAAAAAACAGTGGAGGTCCAAAGAGACTTTGGGGGTGGGGGGGGGGGTTAAGTTGCGAGGAGAGATTACAAAAATTAGGATTGTATTCCCTAGAATTTAGAAGTTAATGGGTGATCTGATCGAAGTTTTCAAGCTATTAAGGGGAACAGATAGGGTAGATAGAAACAATTTCTGCTGGTTGGTGATTCAAGGACTGGTGGCATAGTCTAAAAATTAGAGAGACCTTTCAGGAGTGGAATTAGGAAACACTTCTACACACACAGGGTGGTAGAAGTTTAGAACTCTCTTCCGCAAACGGCAATTGATGCTAGATCAATTGTTAACTTTAAATCGGAAATTGCTAGCTTTTTGTTAACCAAAGGTATTAAGGGATATGGGCCAAAGGCGGGTATATGCAGATCAGCCATGATCTCATTGAATGGCGGAACAGGCTCAAGGGGCTGAATGGCTTACTCCTGTTCCTATGAAGCATTCGTCATTGGTTTTACATTTCTTCACTGATATAACTTGTAATTTAGGCAACTAGCACTATTCTAAAGTGATCAGAAATCAAACAGGAACAGGAGTATCCATTCACCGCCTCCAGCCTGCTCCATGGCTGATCTGTACCTCAACTCCAGTTACCCGCTTCAGCTTCATATCACTTGATACCCTTAACTAATAAAATCTATGTACCTCAGTCTTGAAAGCTCCAATTGCCCCAGCATCCACAGCCTTTTAGGGAAGAATGTTCCATGTTTCTTCTACCCTTTCTGTGAAAAAGTGCTTCCTGATTTCATTCCTGAACAGGCTGACTCTAATTTTAAGATTCTGTCCTCATTCTTGATTTCCCCCACCAGAGAAAATAGTTTATCTGTATTAACCCTATTGCTTCCCTTAATCATTTTAGGCACCTAGATTAGATTACCTCTTAATCTTCTTTACTCAAGGAATCACAAGGCAAGTTTATGCAAACTGTCCTCATAATTTAACCCTCTAAGCCCCAGTATCATTCTGATATAAGATACAATGAAAACTAAGAGATTACATTTGCAAATTGACACACAATAAATTTGTATTAGACATGATGAAGCTACAAATAGAAACATTTATTGGCCCTTACTCATTCGACTTTCACATACATAAGCCAACATCCAAACATGGAGGCGAAAATCAGGCGGTTACTGTTACGGACAGCCAATGTGCAATTGCCCATTTTACACCTAGGTGGGAAGTTAAAAATCTACCCCCTTAATATCTAAAAAGAGAGAGAGTGGTATTTAACATTGTATAAGTTGCCAGCTTTTTGTTGGTCAATTCTGTGCTCTGGAAGATTTTATTCTAGAATTTCCCTCAGTCTGTTGGATACTGCCCATGGCTTGGCCATACAGTGAAATTGGTTCATTCCACTTTGCTGAACTACCAATTTTTTCTCACAGTATGATTACCAAAAAAATTTCCTGATGAACTCCTTGTATATTTCACTCTTTGGATTCAGTCTCTCTTGGCTTGGCATCCTAAGCAAAGTGTTAGACACCCTAGCTCAAGTCAGTTCATGTCATATTCAGTGGTGACGGCAATGTTAAAAGGATATATATAAATATTTCAGTATAAATTGACCTGGTACATTGATCAGTAAAAATGAGAGGATTAAGTGATTTTTTTCATTTCAATTGATATCCTTACATAAAATCTTTCTGCTCGTTAGCAAGCAGGAACTTGATGCAACTTATTCGTACTGCTCATTGAAAGGCTGTACTTGAGACTGCAGATTAATCTTCCTTTAATTCCTACTGTTAACAGTGCATGCAAAGTCACGCAGCAGTGTTCCGCACAGGCTCTGTGCTAAAAGAAGGGTGTGAGAAGCTCACCGACTTGTATGGTTCTCTGGGTGACATCAAGACATTTGACCGAGGTAGATGTTTTTCCTTTGTTTTGGTGTTCAGAAATTCACTTATTTGTCACAATAGTGATTGAAAGAAAGATTTAGATTTATAGAGCACCTTTCACGACCACTGGATGTCTCAAAGCACTTTACAACCAATTAAGTACTTTTGGAGTGTAGCCACTGTTGTAATTTAGGAAATGCGGCAGCCAATTTGTACATGGCAAGCTCCCTCAAATAGCAATGTGTTAATGACCAGATAATCTGTTTTTGTTATGTTGATTGAGGGATAAATATTGGCCAGGACATCGGGGATAATTCCCCTGCTCTTTTTTGAAAGAGTGCCATGGTATCTTTTACATCCACTTGAGAGAGCAGGTGGGGCCTCGGTTTAACATCTCATCCGAAAGAAAGCATCTCTGGCAGTGCAGTACTCCCTCAGCACTGCACTGGAGTGTCAGCCTAGATTTTTTTTGTGGTCAAGTCCCTGGAGTGGGACTTGAACCCAGAACCTTCTGACCCAGAGGCGAGAGTATTACCCACTGAGCCACAGCTGACATTGCCATCAGAATGTTAGATGGCACATATTTGTTGGCACAAGTGTGCACTAAAAGGGTTAATTTTCAGAGGATCCTCGCTACACGAGTGTGGGTTGGAGCTGGGGCTTTTATGCCTCGGCTCCAATTCTGCCAGCTGCTCACTCTGCTAGCAAGCCTTCACACATCAACAGTAACATTTCTCAAAATTATCCCTCAAGTTATTAAATATTCACACAATTATTAGTGAATCTGTTGGAGTTTTAGTTTATGCATGTATTAGAATTTTTAATTCTCTGTAGTATTACTATAATACGAATTGATTCCAGAGCCCCTCAGTAATTTTACAAAGATGCTAGGTCAGGATGCACAGAACTCTGCCCACGTCAGCGCTGCAAGAATTAATGCAGAACCAAATTTCAAGTGTTCCAATTTTGCAGCTTTGCGAAGCATTACCGGTTTAATTCAGTGGTGAGGCAAACTTTTTTAAAAAATCATTCTTTGGGATGTGGGTGTCGCTGGCAAGGCCGACATTTATTGGCCATCCCTAGTTGTCCTTGAGACGGTGGTGGAGGTAGGCCGCCACCTTGAAACGCTAAAGACCATGTGGTGAAGGTGCTCCCACAATGCTGTTAGATAGGGAGTTCTAGGATTTTGGCCCAGTGACATTGAAGAAGGGTAGGGATGCTGTCCTTGTCCTTCTGGGTGGTGGAGGTTCAGCCTTTGGGAGGTGCTGCCAAGTAAATCTTGGTGAGTTGCTGCAGTGCATCATGTAAATGGTGCACACTGCAGCCACAGCATGTCAGTGGCGGAGGGAATTGATGTTTAAACTGGTGAATGGGGCGGTGATCAAGTGGGCTGCTTTGTCCTGGATGGTGCCGAACCTCCTGCGTGATGCTGCTGATGTTTATTTCAAATAGGCAAAAATATATGCCTCCGTCTCAGAAGCCCCAAATTTATTGTGATTGTTTTTAATAACAGCACATAATGAAACACATTTAAATGGTTACGGTGGTGTTGTGGTAATGGAACCGGATTAGCAGCTCAAAGGTTAAAAGTTCAAATCCCACCATGGCAAATTGTGAAATTGAATGCAGTAACTCTGGTAAATTGTGGGCTGGCACCAGGAAAGCAAATTGACCATGAATGCTGCCAGATTGTTATAAAAGCTTGAAGGAATCGTTGTGGCTACATGTAACTCTGTGGTTGATTTTTGATTCCCTCTGAAGTGGTTTAGCAAGCCATTGACCAGGGTAACGAGGGTCAAGCATTAAATGCACCATTACCAGCAACACCCACATCCCGAGAACAAATTTAAGCAATGATTTGTGTCCTGTTCAAATGTGCAGTAAGTATACCAAGTACTGCATGTTTATCAAGAGCTTTGTTGTTTATTTCAGGTATTGTTTGGAACTCTGACCTGATTGAGACCTTGGAGCTACAGAATTTGATGCTGTGTGCTCTACAAACTATCTATGGTGCAGAGGCTCGCAAAGAGAGCAGGGGAGCACATGCCAGAGAGGATTTCAAGGTTTGAGTAATCTGTTTGACAGTGTTGTGGAGATCATACAGCGCAAACTGGCCCTGTAAAATGTATCTGAAATACTGTACTGTCAAGTGAGTTACTGCCAGTTACTGAGTACAGATGTGTTTACCATGAGTAGAAAGAGCCCAAACAGATACCATTAAATCTACTCCACATGACTAGTTTTATGAAAGTCCAACAAATGATTCACCAAGACAATACCTGGGATAAAGGGATTGAGCTACGATAGGAGAACACATAAACTAGGGTTATGTTCAAAACTGGCAATGAGGTTAAAGGGTGATCTGGTTTAGGTACTAAGAGAATGAAGGGCAGTCACAGGCTTTGCCTCTAGTAGAGATGTGCAGAGCAAACAAAATTTTAGAATTCAAGTTAAGATGGTTAAAAGCAGATTTGGGGAAAACAACTTCACGCAAAGGGTTTCAAACAAGTGGAACACATTGCCCCAGAAGGACATACAAGTATTTAAAAGTGAGATTGATGCTTAGAGTAGGAGCATTAAGGGACATGAGCAAGAGCACAGAATTCTGATTTTAAAAGTTAGAGGTGCCATTGTTAGCAGAATTATGGAGTAGGCTCAATGGATGACTCAAAGCTATAATTGATGCAGTTGAAGAGATCCACATTGTCTCTTTACTTGAGTAATAACAAAAATAGTTGTCACTTCAGGTTCAATACCAAAATGTCAGTTTTTATGATTCTTGTCCCCTTACTAAACTTAATTCTGCCTTTTCTGTCATGATTGGATTCCTTCTGTCGCCTGACTTAGCATGACACCACCCCTTTAGTAACCTTCCCATTGTGTCCATGTTTAACCAAACCCCATGTCACACATAGCTTCCACTATCTCGTCTACTCCCAAAACATTATGTCCAGAAGTTTCCCATTCTCCTGGGTTTCCCACCCGCCTCGGAGGCCCTCCGCCCCCAACCCGCCTCCCGTGAGAACATTCTGGCTATCAGTCTTTTCTTATTATACTCTCTGCAGCTGCATGTCCAATCTAGTTTTCTAGGCAGCTGTCTTAAAAAAACTCTTTGGCAAGTTTTTTTCAAAGTTCAGGCACGGTCTTTCAATTACGTTTCTGTATGTTAAGTTAGCTTTTAATCTCCCATCATGTTCTCTTATCAAGTTAGTTCATTTCGCTCACAAGTTAATTGTAATTACCTATGTGAATATATAAAGAAAATACATGTTAATAAAGGCAAAATAAATGTTTGTTCCCTATACTATATGCTAAGCTACCCTTAATATCCCATCAAGCTTTCTGCCTCTTCCTTCTCCATGTTTCAACATGTCCCATGTTCCAGCAGTAATGGAAGTGAAAGATTGGTCGTCTCAAAACTATGGGGAAAGATTTCTGCTGTTTCAAGCACAATAACTCTTACCCGGTATGTAAGAAGCCCAAAAAGAGAGCAAACACTGCTTTATCTAATAATGGGAAATGAACCAGGGCAGTTGAGAGAAGTAAGTGTAGCGGAACATCGAAGCAATAGTGATCACACCAGAATGAGGTTTAAGATAATGATTGAGGAAGGCATAAGTACAACAAAGACCAAAGTAATAGATTGGAATAAAAAGCTAATTTTGAGGGGATGAGAATGGAACTAGAAAAAACTAGAAAAAATATTTGCAAACAAAGATAAAACAGCAGTGGGAAATATTTTAAAAGATGATCAATATAATTCAGGAGAAATTTATTCTGCTAAAACACAAGAGCAAGCTAACCAATGATGAAACCATGGATGAATAAAGAGGTGAAGACAAAATTGAAATTAAAGAGAAAGGCATACACTAAGTACATAGATAATAAAGGAGATGACAAAAGGGAATGCGAAAGAAGTTATAAAAACAATTACGAAGGCAATTAAATTATCAAGGAATATAAAAAGAAAGAATAAAGTATTCTACAGACACATAAATAACAAAAGGAAAGTCAGAATAGGGATAGGGCCACTAAGGTACGCACAAGATAAACTCACAGGTAATGACAGCGAAATGACAGAAATATTGAAAAATTACTTTGCCTCAGTATTTACCAAGGAGACTTAACGGGGCAGACCTGACAACAGAAGAATAGATCTACAAAGATATATAGACAGTTACGGTAGAAATGGTAGTGGGGGCGGGGGGAATAATTGATAAACTAGTCAAACTTAAACTTGAGAGGATGAAATCTCTGGCCTGAATGGATTGCATCTGTGCAAACTAAAAGAATCAAGGGAACCAATAGCAGAGACACTATATTATATATTTTTTTTTAATTAGGAAAGGGAATATGAGGACTGGTAGACAGCTAATGTTATTCCTGTATTTAAAAAGGGAAATAGAACAAATCCAGGGAACTATAGACAAAATGGCTTAACATTGGTGGTAGGAAAGATAATGGAATCTTTACTCAAAGATGTAATAGAAAGCATCTAGAAACTGAAATTATAATAAGTAGTCAGCACAGATTCCAAAAGAGAAAGTTTTGCTTGACCAACCAGTAGGTATGGGTAATGCAGTAGACATAATAGATTTGGATTTCCAAAAGCCTTTGATAGTCATGGGAATACTCTCATGACATTAAGGTCAGCACATGTGGAGTCAGTGAATAAGTAGCAGAATGGATAGCAAGCTGGCTACAAAACAGAAAACAGAGTAGGGTTAATGGCAATTACACAGACTGGTAAAAGGTAGGAAGTGGTCCACAGGGATCAGTGCTGGGACCACTGTTCACTATTTACATAAATAATTTGGGCTCAGGAATTGGCAATGCAATTTCAAAATTTGTGGATAACATCAAATTGGGGGTATATTGAGGAAAACAGTGACAAGATAAAAGAAGATATTAATAAACTTGCAGAATGGGCATGTAAATGGCAAATGAACTTCAATATAGATATGTGTGAGTTGGTGCATTTTGGTAGGCAAAATAAGAAGGCCACATACTCCTTGAAAAATAAGAGACTAAATGGGGTAGAGGTGCAAAGAGATCTAGGAGTACAGATTCACAAATCATTAAAAGTAGCAATGCAAGTTAACAAGGCCTACAAATGCAAACAAAGCACAGGTTCAGTTCTAGAGGAATAGAATTGAAAAGCAGAAAAGTTATGTTAACCTTGATTTGAACCTTAGACCACACTCTACACAGTTATGATCTCCGTATTACAAAAAGGGTATAGAGGCATTGAAGACCGTGCAAAAAATATTTATTAGAATGATACCAGATTAGGCTAGGGCTCTTTTCTCTAGAAAAGAGAAGGCTGAGGGGTAACCTAATAGAGATCGTTAAGATTATAAAGGCGTTTGATAGAGTAGATGTAGAGAAAATGTTTCCGCTTGTGAGGGAATCCAAAACTAGAGGCCATAAATATAAGATAGTCATTAATAAATCCAATAAGGAATTGAGGAAAAACTTCTTTACTCAGAGACTGGTTAAAAGGTGAAACTTGCTACCACATGAAGTAGTTGAGCCAAATAGCATAGATGCATTTAAGAGGAAGCTAGATAAGTACATGAGGGAGAAAGGAATAGAAGGGTTAGATGAAGTAGGGAGGTGGTTCATGTGGAGCATCATCGCTGGCATAGACCAGTTAGGCCGAGTGGCCTGTTTCTGTGCTGTAGGTTAATAATAGATAGAGAAAACGTACTAAAAATATTATCGTTACTGAAAGTGGGTAAGTCACCTGGTCCAGATGGGATTCATCCTTGGTTGTTGAAAGAAGCAAAGGTAGGAATAACAGAGGCATTGGTCGCAATCTTTCAATCCTCATTGGATACAGGAGTAGTGCCAGAGGACTGGAGGATTGCTAAGATTATACCACTATTTTAAGAAAGGGGAGAGGGATAAATCAGGAAACTACAGGGCAGTCAGCCCAACATCAGTGGTGGGGAAGTTATCGGAAACCATTATCGGGGACAAAATACACTTCCATTTGGAAAGGTATGGGTTAATCAAGGAGAGTCAGCATGAATTTGTTAAAGGTAAATCGTGTCTGTTGAACTTGATTGAATTATTTGATGAGGTAACAGAAGGTTGATCAAGGTAGTGTAGTAGAAGTTTTACATAGGGATTTTCGGAAGGCATTTGAAAAAGTGCCACATAGAGGCTTACTAAGAAGTTGGAAGCCTAAGTTATTAAGGGGAAAGTGACGGTATGGATCCAAAATTGGCTCAGTGACCGGAAACAAAGCGTGGTCGTGGATGGATGTTTTTCAGACTAGTAGGTGGTTTGCAGTTGTGCTCCCCAAGGGTCAGTTTTGGGTCCATTACTCTTTGCAATTTTTACAAACGACCTAGACTCGGGCATAGGGAGCAACATTGTTGATATGGTGGTTTAAAAAGCATATGGGTTACCTGGGTTTATAAATAGAGAAATGGAATATAAAAGCAAAGAGATCATGCTCGAACTTTATAAATCACTGGTTAGGCCTCAGCTGGAGTATTGTGGACAGTTCTGGGCACCACACCAGGAAAGATGTGAAGGCCTTAGAAAGGGTACAGGGGAGTTTTGCCAAGATGCTACCAGAGATGAGGGGCTTCCGTTATGAGGAGAAGTTGGAAAAGTTAAGACTGTTCTCCTTGGAACAGAGGAGGTTAAGAGACAACCTACTTGAGATTTTCAAGATGATGAGAGGTTTTGATAGAGTTAAATAGGGAAAAACTATTCCCTCTGGCGAGTGGGACATTAACTAGAGGTCATCGATTCAAAATCATTGGAAAAAGATCTAGAGGGGAGATGAGATTTTTTTAAACTCGGGGTTGGGATCTGGAACGCTCTACCTGAAAAGGTGGTGCAAGCTAATTCTAAAAATAATTTTAAAGGGAGTTGGACAGATACTTCAGGATGAGGAGCTTACAGCGTTACGAACAAAAAGCGGGGATAAGGGACTAAGCATGACTGCTCTTTCAGCCAGCACAGGCACAACAGGTTGAATGGCCTCCTTCTGTGCTGTAAGTTTCGTTGGCCCCAAGTTTCCACATGATTTGCTCCTGATTTTTAGGAGCAACTGGTGTAGAATGGAGTATCTTAGAAATCAGAATTCTCGACATTTAGTTTGCTCCAGTTCTAGTCAGTTAGAACAGTTTCACTTTGGAACAGAATTTTCTTTTCAAAAGGGGACGTGTCCGGCCACTTACGCCTGATTTCAAAGTTTCGTGAGTGAAAACTTACTCCAAACTAACTTAGAATGGAGTAAGTGAAGATTTTTGTACGCTCGAAAAAACCTTGTCTACACTTTAGAAAATCAGGCGTAGGTTACAAATTAGGCGTAGGGAACAAGGTGGGGGGGGAGGGAGGGGAAGGGAAGTCATTAAATTCTACAATCAATCCTTAGTTATACTTATACAAATATTATACAAATAAATCCAAACTGAATAAAAATTTATAAGCAAAGAAAAGATTAAATAAACCATGTTCCTACCTGTGTGAAAGTGCTTCAGGCAGGGGTGTGGCGTCAGTGTCTCGACGGCAGCGGCAGCAAGCTTCGAGCTGAGCTGCAGTGCTTGAGGCAGGCCTTCATTCTCTTCGTGGCTGGCCGCGAAGAAGCAGCACCGGACGGACCCGAGGCCATTCGGCCATGAGATATCAGCGGCGTCAGTGGCTGGCCGGCAGCCGAAGAATCAGCGGACCGATGTGAGGCCATTCGGCCATGAGATAGCAGCGGCGTCAGTGGCTGGCTGGCAGCCGAAGAATCAATGCAGGACACACGCAGCTCATTAAGGTTCTTGAGGCCATTCGGCCACGCTTTAGGGGCGGCGTCAGTGGCTGGCCGGCAGCCAAAGAATCAGCAGCGGACGGACGTGAGGCCATTTGGCCATAGGCTATCAGCGGCGTCAGTGGCTGGCCGGCAGCCGAAGATACAGCAGCAGCCTTCGAGCTGTGAGGGGGACTGAGGCCATTTGGACAGGGAGAGGCAGCCACATAGACAGTTTTATATTTAAATTTGCAGAATGGGTGCTGCATTGTCAACACCACGTATTATTGCAAAGTTGAATTGGCACTCTTATTTCTCCAAACACACAATCCTTAATTTGCATGCACCAATGCAGCACCGGTTCTGCAAGTTTAGCAGTGAAAAGCTGAACTCACTGAATTCAGCAGGTGATTTATTCAGCAGTGCTGCTAAAAGCACTCCCGCACACAGAAATATCAAAAAAATTAAATTACAAGCCTTTGCAGGGGTCCAAGAAACAAATCTTCACTTTTTCTGCAGTATTTTAAAAAATGGCCGAGTGCCAATGTTTGCGTGAGACTGCGCGTGCGCGCACGCTCCAACACGCACGCGCAGGGTTGCCGGCACCACGAAGGCAAATTAAAATTGTACCCGCCCCCTGCTACTTAGAAAATCGGCGCGAGTGTTAGGCTCCGCCCCCTGCTGCGAAGAGCGCGCCGCGCCAAGCAGACATCGAGCTCCAAGGAGCTCGAGAATATCGGACTTTTTTTTAGGCGCAGTTTTCGGCGCGAAAAATAGGCTCGGAGGTGCACCGTTTTCGCCGCGGGACGAAACTTGGGGCCTATGATTGTAAGTTGTATATAATTCCATGTAATATCTTGCCATTGACAGCAAACAGTGAAAATATCTCCCCATGATGTAAATATTCCCGAGAACATTACATCTATTGCACACTGGAGCCAACTGTTACTATTTCTCACCCCTGCCACCGGTACTTTTTTCTGACTCCCTCTGCTAGTAACATAGATACATAGAAAATAGGTGCAGGAGTAGGCCATTTGGCCCTTCGAGCCTGCACCACCATTCAATAAGATCATGGCTGATCATTCATCTAAGTACCCCTTTCCTGCTTTCTCTCCATATCCCTTGATCCCTTTAGCCATAAGGGCCATATCAAACTCCCTCTTGAATATATCTAATGAACTGGCATCAACAACACTCTGCGGTAGAGAATGCCACAGGTTCACAACTCTCTGAGTGAAGAAGTTTTTCCTCGTCATGGTCCTAAATGGCTTACCCCTTAGACTGTGACCCCTGGTTCTGGACTTCCCCAACATTGGGAACATTCTTCCTGTCTCTAACCTGTCCAATCCTGTCAGAATATTATATGTTTCTATAAGATCCCCTCTCATTCTTCTAAACTCCAGTGAATACAGGCCCAGTCGATCCAGTCTCTCCTCATATGTCAGTCCTGTCATCTCGGGAATCGGTCTGGTGAATCTTCGCTGCACTCCTTCAATAGCAAGAGCATCCTTCCTCAGATTAAGAGACCAAAACTGAACACAATATTCCAGGTGCAACCTCACCAAGGCCCTGTACAACTGCAGTAAGACCTCCCTGCTCCTATACTCCAATCCCCTAGCTATGAAGGCCAACATACCATTTGCCACCTTCACCGCCTGTTGTACCTGCATGCCAGCTTTCAATGACTGATGTACCATGACACCCAGGTCTCGTTGCACCTCCCCCTTTCCTAATCTGCCGCCATTCAGATAATATTCTGCCTTCACATTTTTGCCACCAAAGTGGATAACCTCACATTTATCCACATTATACTGCATCTGCCATGCATTTGCCCACTCACCTAACCTGTCTAAGTCATCCTGCAGCCTCTTAGCATCCTCCTCACAGCTCTCACCATTTCCCAGATGGCAGCAAACTTGCAACCTACTCCCTGTTCTCTCCAAATGTTTCGCTTCTGGTTATTGGTTTAAGAGTGGACTGAGTTGACTCTCCTTTGATTTTTCTTTCCATTTGTGTAAGAAAGTAACTCACCTTTACTTGGGCATCTTAGTGTCCCAGTTAAGATTGGGACTTTATCTGGAGATAGTTTGCAGCTGGCAGCTATGACAGCTGCTGATATCTATCGACGGCCATGAGCCAGTGCAATGCTGATCTCTACCATTTGTCCTTTCAGGCTAAGAACCTGTTCAGCTAGAAACAGTTGGTTGAGATGGTTAATTGATAAAAAGGAATTACTCGCACCATGTGTAGATTTTGGTCCGAAAATTGCAGCCTCTCTGGGTGTGTACGATGTGCGCACGCACCCGAAGAGGCCTCACAAATGCTCGGAGCTCCCATTACTGCATTGTGATTGGTGGTCCAGTTCCACGTGATCCCAGGATATGTTCCATGCGCTGGACTTCAAAACTAAGCCTCGGAGCACAATCCTTTGTTCCTCCGGATCCACCAGGTATTTTCGTTAAAGAAATTCGGTCGGAGGCCTTCGGCCACAGGAGGCCTCCGGCCGCAATTTTTGGGCCATTGTCTTTATTGAGATCTGTGCATAAAAACGATTTAAAAAGTTAGCTTGGAGCACTCTTGCCCCTGAGGCAGAAAGTCGTGGGTTCAAACCCCACTACAGCACCTGAGCCTACTATGTAGGCTGACAATTCAATGCAGTACTGTCAGATGTGCTATCTTTCAGAGGAGATATTAAACTGAGACCCTGTCTGCCTGTTTCAGGTGATTGTAAAAGATCATTTGGCACTATTTGAAGAAGAGCAGGTAGTTCTCCCAATTTCCTGGACAAAATTCTCTAAGTGTCAACTGTGGCATGTGTAAGCTGAGTCATTAGATTGTGGGTTCAAGCTCCACTCCAAAAACTTGAGCACATAATCTAGGCTGACAATCCAGTGCAGTGAGGGAGTGCTGCAATGTCGAAGGTGCCGTCTTTCGGATGAGATAATAAACCAAGGTCCTGCATGCCCTCTCAGGTGGCACTATTTGAAGAAAACAAGGAGCTCTCCCCAGTATCCTGGACAATATTGATCCCTCAACCAACTTCACTAAAAAGAGATTATTGGGTCATTATCTCATTGCTATTTGAGTGCAAATTGGCTGCTATATTTCCCAACAGTGACCACACTTCAAAAAAATACTGCATTGGCTGTAAAGCGCTTTGGGACATCCTGAGGTCATGAAAGGTACTATATAAATGCAAGCCTTTCTTTTTAAATCCTTCACTACATTGCTAGTTCTCTACAGAATTTATAAACCTATAAATAGAATTATTTTTTTCTTTAACCATATGAATGCTTCCAAACACAATTTTACTTTTTAATGTTTGTACTTCATCTCCTGCACCCCACAGTCGAACAGCTTGCCAGCAACATCCAAGCTCATGCCTGATGGTTGCTCACTTGGATGAGATACACGCGGGCTGCTCGCCATAAGGAAAGCTTGCCCAGTACAAGTCACCACTTTGAGGAGAAAAACAAATGTAGAGTAATTCCAAATAAAAGTTGCAGTAAGGTTTGGAAGAAAGGCTCCATTTTTATAGGGAGAGGGGAGTGCAAGAGAAAGCAAACTGAGAGTCAATTTCTAATGATTATTAAAAGCATCCTAATTGAATGTATTTTTGTTCTGTAAGCTAGGATGTACCTCTCTGGTTTTGATAGCTTTTCAAATACCAGTGGGGGTCTGTTTTAGAGAATGATTTTCAAATTCCAGTGGGGGTCTGTTTTAGCAGGCATATTTTCAAATAGCAGTGGGAGTCTGTATTTTCTAATGGCACTGGGGTTGTTTTAACGAGCCCATTTTAAAATAGCCCTGGTGGGTTTGTTTTAGAGAGCCCATTTTTCAGAAAGTGGCTCCTAACATAAAGCTTCCTGGGAGTGTACGTTGGGAAATTGTAAGCACGCTTTGTGATTTCCCACCCGTTAAAATTAAACAGTAGAAATTTGTGGGAGTGTACATGTGATAGCCCAATATGTGCTCCTAACAGGGAAGGCTTCATACCTGGACTGTGCATTCAGATAATCAGTCCCTGAGTATTTGGAAACCTGGTAGTGGGAAAAGGAAAAAAGAACTTGCATTTATACAGTGCCTTTCATGACCTCAGAACATCCTAAAGTGTTTTACAACCAATGAAGTTCTTTTGAAGTGCAGTCACTAATGTAATGTAGGAAACATGGCAGCCAATTTGTACACAGCAAGGTCCTACAAATAGCAATGTGATAATGACAAAATAATCTGTTTTAGTGTTGTTGGTTGACAGATAAATATTGGCCAAGACACAGGGGAGAACTTCTCTGCTCTTCTTTGAATAATGCTATAGGTTCTTTTCCACCCACCTGAGTGAGCAAATGGGGCCTCGGTTTAACATCTCATTTGAAAGACAAAGGATTGAGGATGTTTCTGCGTGCAGCAATTTTTTTCTCTTTCTGATTTCTGTTCTCATTTTAGGTGAGAATCGATGAGTATGACTTTTCAAAACCATTGCAAGGCCAAGAGAAAAAAACATTCAATGAACATTGGCGAAAGCACACACTCTCACATGTGGATCCCAAGACTGGAAAGGTGAGATTGTTGACTGCAGCAAACGGAAGATAGTTTGCACAAGCAGATTCCTTGAATGCTGTTCATTACTAAAAGTACCACTGCACCAGGATAAAGCATTTTTTTGTAATTACAAGTTTTTAATATCAATGGGTCAATTTTACAAATGTTGCTGTCACCGCTAGTCCTTACTTCCTGGCCACATAAATTGGGAAATTACAGATGCTGTACCCATGACTGCATTGTTAAAATTAATGGTCAGAAAATCGTGGGCAGCTCTGTACGATGAGGCAAGTGGAATACATGAAATCCTTGACGTAAAACTGCTGGGTTTTTTGTAGCTTCACATTTGTCCCTGGGAGAAGAATGTGAAGTCACAGAAGGATTTGCAGGCTGATTAACAGTCTGACAGGCCATGACGTGAACGTTCCTTCCATGGCCATAGCCATCTTTATACCAGTCAATAGGGTGGTTAGTCCGATATGGCAAAAGGGTTTTATGGGCTCTCACGACCCATATGAAGGAGGGTGCCACCCACACCCACCAGACATGAGCATCCCGCTGAATATCAACCCAGAATTCAAAGTCGGAGCTCCAGTCTACTCATCGAGACTGGAGTCGGGTTCGAACCCTGCACCTGCTGACACAGGCAGGAATGCTACCTCTGAGCCAAAGGCTTGCTGTGCAAGAGCTTGTGTGCAGTAGAGTCTAATTAATATGGAGCATCTGAAATGTAGTGTTCCTAATCAAACTTCACATGGGGTTTCTATAATACACTAATTAGGAGCATGTGCTTATGACAAGAGGTAAACAGTAAATGTGAAGCACGAATGCACTAAATTAAACTTGGCTTCAATTAAGTCAGCTTTCATGCAGTTATCCTATTAGATTTGGAGCATAGGTTTTAAAACTGGGAGGTGGGGGAGTCTCAGCGGATGCTGGGAGTCATCAGTTTTTTGTCTCTGTGGAACTGTCTCATTTTCCCCTATTAGTTGACTTACAGCACTTTCTGAGTTAATGTTATTTTCTTATGGTCTTTTTGAAATGAGGATGGGTATCCTGGGGAGTATGTCCATTTCTGTTGGTCATTCTCCACACAGAAAAGATCGAAATCCCCTCGCAGTGCCAAATCCTTGGAATGTGTTGCTGAATTGAAGTAGAGGTGCTGGGAGAGGCAAGGGTAAAGGGCTCTAAACATGCTTCTGTTTCGAGCATTTATTTGTAACTTTGTTTTAAATTCTAGGTTACGTTGCAGTACCGACCTGTAATTGACACAACGTTGGATGCAGAAGACTGTGCCTCAGTTCCACCAGCAATTCGTTCTTATTAAATTCAACTAGGCTGGTACATCCAATAAAACTAGATTGGCATAATAAAAATAGCTACCTGTTGCTATATTTAATAAAATTACAAACAATATTGTAATTGCAAAATATGATCCGTTTTGAACTGTCCTTTCTGGGAATTCTACATATTTTCTAACTATATGTATATTGTAAAAAATGAGCTGCATTTCTAATATTGGTGTGACTGCTATATCTACATGAGCAGTGTTGTGTTTATACATACAGTACCATAAAAACGCCCTCTCTATTTTCAGTTGACTGTGTAGTTATCCAGCAGCATCAGAGAGCATGCAATCTGTTGAAGATACAAGAGGTTTCTCTGCCAGTTCAATAAAATATAAATTCATTGCAATGCCAGGTGACTATGTTCTTAAAGTTGTAAAAGCCTCTCGCAGAATAATTTTTGTGTTGATGATTATTCTATCTTTCCTCTGATACGGAATAAATGTTGAGGATGAGTGCAATTCAGTGGGACATTTTCAAAGTCATGACAACAGCATTTATTTGGCTGCTGAAGGACAATACCAGTGTAGCACATGCCTGGGAGAGCTGTGGCGTACAATTCATCTTCAATGCTTTGGTTGTTTATTATGCATTGGTCACATTTGCTGATAAAATGTATAAAAGTTTTACTTGAAAGTTCATATTGATTTACTTTGATTTGCTTATCGTAGTTCATGTGAATAAAGCAGGGTTCAACACTTCCAAAGTATTGTCATTCTGTTTGAGACATTTTCATAACTATATTCATATGTGAATTTTACTCATGAAAATAACAAAATCCATATCTAAAATGACAGGGTTGCATTTATATCGCATCTTTCACGACCTCAGGATGTTCCAAAGCTCTTTACTACCAATGAAGTACTTTTGAAGTGTAGTCATTGTTGTAATGTATGAAACCCGGCAGCCAATTTGTGCACAGCAAGGTCTCACAAACAACATTGAAATAAATGACTAAATAATCTGTGTGTCAGTTGAGGGATAAATATTGGCCAGGTCACTGGGGAGAACACCCCTGTTCTTAGAATAGTGCCTTGGGATTTGTTGCATTCAGTCAAGAGGGCAGACTTCTCTTGATTTAATGTCTCATCCAAAAGAAAAAGCCTCCAACAGTGTCGGCCTGAATTATAGTTTAGGATAATAATTGTGCAGGACATAAGCATGACAAAGACCAGGGTAATAGATTGGAGAAAGGCTGACTTCGAGGGCCTGAGAATAGAACTTAGGAAAATAAAATGGACAGCAATATTGGCAAATAATGATGTAGAACAGCAATGGGAAACATTTAAAACGGTGTTCAACAGAGTCCAGGAAAAATATACTCCACTAAATAACAAGATCAAACTAAACACTAATGAGACTCCATGGATGAATAAAAACATAAGGGTAAGGAAAGAGGCATACACTAAGTACATGATGGGGGAGAATATGAAGAGGACCAGGAGATAAGTCATAAAAAAATTAGGCAGGCAAAGAAAAGCTATGAAATTAAATTATCAAGGAACATAAAACAAAATAAAATATTCAATAGGCACATAAATTTTAAAAAAGGAAAGTAGGGATGAGAGTAGGGCCATAATGGACAGTTATGATAAAATCATAGGAGCGAAAATGAAATGGTAGAAATTATTAAATAATTAATTTGCTTTAGCATTTACCAGGGAGACAAATCAGGTGGCCATGCCAGAGGTCTAGCGGATAGCTAACACTCGACCTATATTTATCTATATTTAAAAAGGGATAGAACATGTCCAGCAAACTATATACCAGTCAGATTAACATCGATGGTAGGAAAAATAATGGAATCCCTATTAAAGGAGAAAATAGAAAAACAGCTAGAAACCAAAATTATAATGAATAGTCAACATGGATTTCAAAAGGGAAAGTCTTGCCTGACCAACCTCATTGAATTCTTTGAAGAGGTGACAGAGAGTAGACAGGTGTAATGCAGTAGATGTAATATATCTAGATTTCCAAAAGGCCTTCGATAAGATACCAAATAATAGACTAATGAATACGGTCAGAGCACGCGGGCTCAGGGGACAATTAGCAGAATGGATAGCTAGCTGGCTTCAAGACAGAAACCAGAGAATAGGGGTAAAGGCTAGCTATTCAGAAGGTGGGAAGTGGGGTCCCACAAGGATCAGTGCTGGGAGCACAGTTATTTACAATTTATATTAATGATTTAGACTTTGGAATGAAAATTATAATTTCTAAATTTGCGGACGACACCAAATTGGGAGAGATAGTTAATACTGTAACAAATTACAAGACAGCAACAATAAACTTGAAGAATGGGCATATAATTGATAAATGAATTTCAACATAGATAAGTGTGAAGTATATTTTGGTAAGAAAAATAAAGAGGTCATATATTAGAAAATCTAAGAATTTAAATGGGGTAGAGGAGCAAAGGGATATGGGAGTATAAATACATTGCGACGCAGGTCAATAGGGCCATAACAAAAGCAAACCAAGCACTATGATGTATTTCTAGAGAGATAGAATTGCTAAGTAGAAGTTACGCTAAACTTGTATCGATATGACCCGATAATCTGTTTTAGTTATGTACATCAAGAAAGGATGAACAGACGGGATCTTTTTTCTCTTGAAAAGAGAAGGCTGAGGGGTGACCGAATAGAGGTCATTAAAATTGTAAAACGTTTTGATAGCGTAGACATGTTTTTACTTGTGAGGCGAGCAAAATTATAAGATAGTCACCAAGAAATCAAATTGGGAATTCAGAAAAAACAACTTCTGGGTGAATAAGGGCGAACCAGTGGATGTGGTGTATTTGGATTTCCAGAAGGCATTCGATAAGGTGTTACATAAGAGGTTACCACACAAGATAAAAGCTCACGGGGTTGGGGGTAATATATTAGCATGGATAGAGGATTGGCTAACTAACAGAAAACAGAGAGTCGGGATAAATGGGTCATTTTCTGGTTGGCAAACAGTGACTAGTGGGGTGCAGAGAGGGATCGGTGCTGGGATCTCAACTATTTACAATCTATATTAATGACTTGGATGAAGGGATTGTGTAATGTAGCCAAGTTTGCTTTTTATACAAAGATAGCTGGGAAAGCAAATTGTGAGGACACAAAATCTGAAAAGAGATGCAGACAGGCTAAATGAATGGGCAAAAATTTGAGGTTATCCACTTTGGCAGAAATAATAGAAAAGCAAATTATAATTTAAATGGAGAAAAATTGCAAAGTGCTGCAATACAGAGAGACCTGGGGTTCTTGTGCATGTAACACAAAAAGTTAGTATGCAGGTACAGCAAGTAATCAGGAAGGCAAATGGAATGTTGGCCTTTATTGCAAGGGGGATAGAGTATAAAAGCAGAGAAGTCGTGCTATAACTGTACAGGGTATTGGCGAGGCCACACCTGGAGTACTGCGTACAGTTTTGGTCTCTATATTTAAGGAAGGATATACTTGCATTGGAAGCTGTTCAAAGAAGGTTCACTAGGTTGATTCTGGAGATGAGGGGGTTGACTTAGGAGGATAGGTTGAGTAGGTTGGGCCTATACACATTGGAGTTCAGAAGAATGAAAGGTGATCTTATTGAAACTTATAAGGTAATGAGGGGGCTTGACAAGTTGAATGCAGAGAGGATATTTCCACTCGGGAAACTAAGCCAGGGGACATAGCTTTAGAATAAGGGGCTGCCCATTTAAAACTGAGATGAGGAGAAATTTCTTCTCTCAGGCTTGTAAATCTATGTAATTCTCTGCCTCAGAGAGCTGTGGAGGCTGAATCATTGAATGAATATATATGTAAGATGACGATAGGCAGATTTTTGAGCGATAAGGGAGTAAAGCGTTATGGGGAGCGGGCAGAGAAGTGGAGCTGAGTCCATGATCAGATCAGCCATGATCTTATTGAATGGCAGAGCAGGCTCAAGGAGCCAAATGGCCTACTCCTGCTCCTATTTCTTATGTTCTTTATGCAGGGAGTGGTTAGATGAGGAAGGACGGGAGAAGGCTCGAGTGGAGCATAAACACTGGCATGGACTGTTCACCTGACGACCTGTTGTAATGTAGGAAGGTTACATCTTTTTGCAATACTAGTTTTCTGATTGCTCCTTTGGAATGTGTAATTTGATCCTGCTTGCTGTAGACAATCCTGCAATACCTAATTTTATCCAGTCTTGCCGGACTACAGAATGTGGAAGTCTAGTTAGCTTTGTGAAGATCCTCAGTTATCACGTATTCTGCAATTGTAATTATCATCGTCCTTGGCTGGTAAAGTAAGACTTTATACTGTAATTAGTGTATTAGTTAATTCTTTGGATTTTTGTTTTTTTTACCTTCTGAAAGTGATAACATTTCTTTTAATTCTGAATGAAGGAACCGTGTGTGGTGTGAGGGTGTTTTGATCAAATGCCGTTCCTAAAATAGCTCTGGATTGTTGCAAATTACAGGTTCAGGCTGAAACTTTGGGCTGGATTTTCAGCTGATTTGTGCCCCATTTAGTACCTCGGCGGGGCACAAAAATGATTTTTTGGGTGTGAAACAAGGCGCACAAGATTTTGTGCCCCGGCGGAACTTTCACCAATGGTTTTGCAGCAGCATCAAAACTTACCACCCTGCTGCTGTTTTGACCAGTGGGATGACATAAATCATCTTGCACCGCTGCGCTAGTGCCCCGGGCAGAACTTTCGAGCATTTTGCCGATTTAGCGTCCGCCCGAGAGCCCGCCCAGAAAAACCAGACGGCCCCAGGGCGCACCAGGCGCTAACAACACCATGTTGAAAACGAAGGAGAAACTCGCAGTTGTGAGTGATTAAAACTATTGGAGAAGAGCACTGCGTTACTGCATACTTTTGATTGTGACGTTTACGTGAGTTTCTACTTTGTTTTATAAAGGACATTTAAGGACATTGGCGGCCATGCTAGGTTGGGAGCCAGTAATCCTGGCTGCTATATTCATATGGCTTCAAGCTGGACGAATGCTTCTTGTTGATCATTTGCAACATAATCTAAGAGGTCATAGACGTATGGGGGGGGGGGGGAGGGACGGGTTGGGCGGGCCCTTGCCCCGCCCCCCCCCTCCCCCGAGTTTACAGGGAACATTGCTCATACCTCCAGCTCTCTGAGGCACAGTGTGTTAGAAGGCTGCACTTCCGAAAAGAGGTAATCACAGAGATATACCAGCTCCTACAGGCAGACCTACAGCGGCACAGGACTGCACTGCCCGTGAAGGTGAAGTTGACTGCCACTTGCCTTCTATGCCTCCAGCTCCTTTCAGGCATCAGCGGGGGACATGTGCTCCATCTCGCAGCATGCTACACATTGCTGCATTCACCAGGTGTACGCTCGCAGAATGTACTTCATAAACTTCCTAATGACCAGGGAGTCCCAAAATGAGAGGGCTATAGGTTTTGGATGATTTGCTGGTTTCCCCAAGGTTCAGGGTGACCTTGACTGTATGCATATTGCCCTGAACGAATGCTTTACAGAATGCAGAGGTTTTCCAAAACCGAAAGGGATTTCACTCCGTGAACGTACAGATCGTCTGCGACCATACTCGGCGCATCATGGCAGTCAATGCCCAATATCCAGGGAGCATCCATGATGCTTTCATCTTGCGTGAGAGCAGTGTCTCAGGCATGTTCCAGCATCAACCACAAGGCCATGAGCTGGATGCTCGGGGACAAAGGTTACGGCTCGCCACCTGGCTTATGACCCCACTCCGGAACCCTCAGACAGAAGTTGAGCATCGCTATAATGAGAGCCATGCAGCCACATGCAACATCGTCGAAAAGACAATTGGAGTGCTCAAGCAGCGCTTCCGATGCCTGGAGCACTCTGGAAGCTGCCTGCAATACTCCACTCAGCAGGTCTCTGAGTTCATTGTGGTGTGCTGCATACTACACAACTTAGCCATCATGAGGGGACAGGAATTGCCAATGGGGATTGCAGGACAACCTCAGGAGAAAGGGGGGAGGAGGAGGAAGACAAGGAAGGGGAGCCTGGCGAGGAACCCATGCCACCACCACAACCACAGGGGAGGCATCGTGGAGATTTCACCACTGCAAAAGCCTTACGTCGGCAGCTCATAATTGAACGCTTTGCTTGAAGAGTGCACGGCACGTTTGACCATTGCCTGGCCACTCTATCCCACCATGTTGACTATTCCCCCTCTTATTCTGCAAATGAGACACTACACAGGAATAGTTACGGTAAAGAAAAAATGTATTGGACATTGTAACATTGTAAACTTTGTAACCTGCATTGTGAGTCTTAAATAAAATAAAATAAAATGAGCTGCATCCGGTTGTGGGAAAATTATTGGAAAAAATCCTGAAGGACAGGATAAATCTACATTTAGAAAGACAAGGATTAATCAGGGGCAGTCAGCACGGATTTGTTAAGGGAAGATCATGTTTGACTAACCTGATTGAATTTTTCGAGGAGGTAACCAGGAGGGTCGATGAGGGTAGTGCATACGACGTAGTTTATATGGACTTTAGCAAAGCTTTTGATAAGGTCCCACATGACAGACTGGTCATGAAGGTAAAAACCCATGGGATCCAGGGCAAAGTGGCAAGTTGGATCCAAAATTGGCTCAGAGGCAGGAAACAAAGGGTAATGGTTGATGGATATTTTTGTGACTGGAAGGATGTTCCCAGTAGGGTTCCGCAGGGCTCAGTACTTTGTCCCTTGCTTTTTGTGTTTTTTTTCAATGATCTAGATTTGAATATAGGGAGTATGATTAAAAAGTTTGCAGATGACACTAAAAAAGTGTGGTTGATAATGAAGAGGAAAGTCATGGACTGCAGGAGGATATCTATCTACTGATCAGGTGGGCAGAACAGTGGCAAATGGAATTTAATTCGGAGAAGTATGAGGTAATGCACTTGGGGAGGGCTTATAAGGAAAGGGTATATATATTAAACGGTAGGCCACTTAGAAATGTAGATGAACAAAGGGACCTTGGGAGTGCTTGTCCACAGATTGCTGAAAGTAGCAGGCCAGGTGAATAAGGTGGTTAAGAAGGCATACGGAATGCTTGCCTTTATTGGCCGAGGCATAGAATGCAAGAGCAGGGAGGTTATGCTTAAATTGTATAGTACACTGGTTAGACCACAGCTGGAATACTGCGTGCATTTCTGGTCACCGTATTATAGGAAGGACGTGATTTCACTGGAGAGGGTGCTGAGGAGATTAACGAGGTTGCTGCCTGGAATGGAGAATCTTAGCTATGAGGACAGATTGGATAGGCTGGGTTTGTTTGCCTTGGAACAGAGGAGGCTGAGGGGAGACCTCATTGAGGTGTTCAGAGAAGGTTCCGGAGATGAGGGATTGACTTATGAGGATAGTTCGAGTACGTTGGGCCTATACACATTGGCGTTCAAAAGAATGAGAAGTGATGATATAAGAACATAAGAACATAAGAATTAGGAACATGAGTAGGCCATCTAGCCCCTCGAGCCTGCTCCGCCATTCAATAAGATCATGGCGGATCTGGCCGTGGACTCAGCTCCACTTACCCGCCCTCTCCCCGTAACCCTTAATTCCCTTATTGGTTAAAAATCTATCTATCTGTGACTTGAATACATTCAATGAGCTAGCCTCAACTGCTTCTTTGGGCAGAGAATTCCACAGATTCACAACCCTCTGGGAGAAGGTGATCTTATTGAAATATATAAGATAATGAGGGGGCTCGACAAGGTGGATGCAGAGAGGATATTTCCATTCATAGGGGAAACTAAAACTAGGGGACATAGTCTTAGAATAAGGGGCCGCCCATTTAAAACTGAGATGAGGAGAAATTTCTTCTCTCAGAGGGTTGTAAATTTATGGAATTCTCTGCCCCCGAAAGCTGTGGAAGCTGGGTCATTGAATATATTTAAGGCAGAGATAGACAGATTTTTGAGCAATAAGGAAGTAAAGGGTTATGGGGAGCGGGCAGGGAAGTGGAGCTGAGTCCATGATCAGATCAGCCATGATCTTATTGAATGGCAGAGCAGGCTCGAGGGGCCGAATTGCCTACTCCTGCTCCTATGTTCGTATAAAATTTTGAGGGGCCTGGATATAGTGGATAGCAAGGGCCTATTTCCCTTGGTGGATGGGGTCAATTATGAGGGGGCACAGGTTTAAGGTGGTTGGTGGAAGGTTTAGAGGTGATTTGAGGGGAAGCTTCTTCACGCAGAGGGTTGTGGGGGTCTGGAACTCGCTGACTGGAAGGGTGGTGAAGGCAGAAACCCTCACCACATTTATAAGGTGCTTGGATATGCACTTGAACTGCCGTGACGTGCAGGATTACGGACCTCGAGCTGATAAGTGGGATTAGACTGGATAACCACTTGTTGGCAGGTGGAGACACGATGGTAAGTACATCATGGAATCTAATATCGCCAGAGTGATGTCCTGGACGAGTTTTAATCACCTGGATGGGTCGGAGAAGAATTTTCCCAAAATATTTTTCCTAATTGGCCTGGGTTTTTGTCTGATTTTTTGCCACTCCCAGGAGATCGCATGGCTCCGGGTGGGGTGGAGTGTAAAATGTTGCGATATATGGGGTATCGCAGTTGTGTGGGGCAGACTGGTTGGACCAGATGCTCGTTACCTGTCTGCCATTGTTCCTTGTTCATAGTTTTATATGTAACCTTCAGGTCTGCTGACCGAGGGCCCTGTGGCTCTTTTTCAGCTGGCGCGGACACGATGGGCTGAAATGGCCTCCTTCTGCGCTGTAAATTTCTATGGGCTAGACTTTGCCGAGAGCCCCTCAATGCCCGATTGCCCACCAGAAAAACCTCTCACGTTTGGTAAGTAACGCTGGTGAAAATTTATACTTTTAAGTTAAAACTAATCATCCGGCGAGAAAATGGGCCTTGCACCATTATTCTCGTCAGCTTTCTCAGTGGTTAAGGGGAAACTAAGTAAAACGGGCGTTTTTTTTTAAAAATTAGTCCGTGGCTGCGGTTGGGGCTAGGGAGAGGGGAGAACTTTAAAAAAAAATTCACTAAAAAAAAGTTAAGAAACCTTCCCACGATACTTTTACACATAATCGATGTTTTAACATTTTAGAAAAATAAATAAAGAACCTTTAACTTACCTTTCTTTGCACAGTACTCACCTACCACCCTGTCTAAGCAGCTTTTACAGGACGGTTTCCTCGGCGATCTGGACGGGCTTCCATTGGGGCCAAACTTACGCCCTGGCGATTTTCTCGCCGTTGCACATCGGCGGTTGGTCTCAGCGGGCTTTTTCAGATTTGGGCGATACATTTAAAAAAATAAGGGGGAAACTTTCGCCAGGCGGAAAAACAGCTGTACCGCTGAGAAAATCGCCGAGAACCCGCCGAAAATGAAAGGAAAGTTTAGCCCATTGTTTCAATCCAGCAGTGTGATAATTCAACAACATTATCAGAACATAATCCAGTGTGATACTGCAACATAATCTGTAACATAAAACTGTAACATAAAACATTGGATGCATCCAGTATCAACAACATAATCCAGTGTGACACTGCAACATAATGATACTGTAACATAAAACATTGGATGCATCCAGTATCAACAACATAATCCAGTGTGACACTGCAACATAATGATACTGTAACATAAAACATTGGATGCATCCAGCATCAACAACGTAATGCAGCAACATCATATTCCTGCCTCACTATTTTTTCCCTAAGTCTTTTGCCCCCTTCCTCTTATCATCCTCCCTTGCCTGCTGCTCTGACCCAAAGTAGCACCAAGATGATGTGCAGTAAGGCTGCCAGAGTGCTGCTGTGTTAGGGGGAGAGACAATGGAGATGCCATTTGGGGACGCACTGAACCAACACGTGGTGTGGAAGGCCCTTCTTCTGACTGGATAGCCTCTTCATTGGCGTCGCCAGTCACAGGTGGGTGACAACCGTCGCTGATGCTTGGTTGGCGACTGAGTGGGGGGAGACGGAATGATACCACCTCCCATATCCCTGGAGCCACTCAGTGGCCGACAGGGCTGGTCCCTAGCAACCCGAGCACCTTGCTGGCCTGCTTCAGAACCGTCACTTCCCCGTGTGACAGTGGAGAATGCAAAGAGTATGGAGGCAGGCATGGACTGCATCACCTGCCCAAGTTGAAGCAGAGCTTGTTCCTGTGATGGGCCATATTCTGCTAGGGCTCGCATCACACTCTCTGGGACTCCAGTCTCACAGCTGGAGGCCATCAGCCTTATGTGAGCATTGATGCCCTCGCTGGTATCACAACTCACACTGACAATCTGTGACCCTACCTCCGTAATGGTCGCATTCAGACTGTCAATGTTCGCGGGAATCCTACCCAAGACACCAAGCAGCTGACGGCTGATCTGGATGCTCTCCCTGGACATTCCCACCATGTCCAGTTCCACATCTGCCTGTCTATCAGCAGACTGACTTTGCCGACTCAACCTCCGGAGAGATGGCCTGCGGGATTCAACCCCAGCACTGTGTTGCTGCACGCCACTGGTCCCAGGTGTCTCGAAATCGTTGAACCCCTAGAATGTCACATCGTCCTCAGAGGAGCTGAGAGCTGGTGGTGGAACAGGGGTTAATTGATGCTGCAGGACATTGCCCCAACCCTAGTCCAGAGTCACTGCAGGACATTGCCCCAACCTAGGCCAGGGAGTGTGCAGGACTTACCCTCAGTACCCGAGCGGAGGTCAATTGTAAGGGAAATAGATAGGCGTTTCTGCGGCCGCAACCAAGACTCCAGGATGGTATGTTGCCTCCCTGGTGCAAGGGTCAAGGATGTCTCGGAACAGGTGCAGGACATTCTAAAAAGGGAGGGAGAACAGCCAGTTGTCGTGGTGCACGTTGGTACCAACGACATAGGTAAAAAAAAAGGGATGAGGTCCTACGAAATGAATTTAAGGAGCTAGGAGCTAAATTAAAAAGTAGGACCTCAAAAGTAGTAATCTCGGGATTGCTACCAGTGCCACGTGCTAGTCAGAGTAGGAATCGCAGGATAGCTCAGATGAATACGTGGCTTGAGCAATGGTGCAGCAGGGAGGGATTCAAATTCCTGGGGTATTGGAACCGGTTCTGGGGGAGGTGGGACCAGTACAATCCGGACGGTCTGCACCTGGGCAGAGTCGGAACCAATGTCCTAGGGGGAGTGTTTGCTAGTGCTGTTGGGGAGGAGTTAAACTAATATGGCAGGGGGATGGGAACCAATGCAGGGAGATAGAGGGAAACAAAAAGGAGGCAAAAGCAAAAGACAGAAAGGAGATGAGGAAAAGTGGAGGGCAGAGAAACCCAAGGCAAAGAACAAAAAGGACCATTGTACAGCAAAATTCTAAAAGGACAGAGGGTGTTAAAAAAACAAGCCTAAAGGCTTTGTGTCTTAATGCAAGGAGTATCCGCAATAAGGTGGATGAATTAACTCTGCAAATAGATGTTAACAAATATGATGTGATTGGGATTACGGAGACGTGGCTCCAGGATGATCAGGGCTGGGAACTCAACATCCAGGGGTATTCAACATTCAGGAAGGATAGAATAAAAGGAAAAGGAGGTGGGGCAGCATTGCTGGTTAAGGAGGAGATTAAGGCAATAGTTAGGAAGGACATTAGCTTGGATGATGTGGAATCTATATGGGTAGAGCTACAGAACACCAAAGGGCAAAAAACGTTAGTGGGAGTTGTGTACAGACCTCCAAACAGTAGTAGTGATGTTCGGGAGGGCATCAAACAGGAAATATGGGGTGCATGCAATAAAGGTGCAGCAGTTATAATGGGTGACTTTAATATGCACATAGATTGGGCTAACCAAACTGGAAGCAATACGGTGGAGGAGGATTTCCTGGAGTGCATAAGGGATGGTTTTTTAGACCAATATGTCAAGGAACCAACTAGGGGGGAGGCCATCTTAGACTGGGTGTTATGTAATGAGAGAGGATTAATTAGCAATCTCGTTGTGCGAGGCCCCTTGGGGAAGAGTGACCATAATATGGTGGAATTCTGCATTAGGATGGAGAATGAAACAGTTAATTCAGAGACCATGGTCCAGAACTTAAAGAAGGCTAACTTTGAAGGTATGAGGCGTGAATTGGCTGGGATGGATTGGCGAATGATACTTAAGGGGTTGACTGTGGATGGGCAATGGCAGACATTTAGAGACCACATGGATGAACTACAACAATTGTACATTCTTGTCTGGCATAAAAATAAAAAAGGGAAGGTGGCTCAACCGTGGCTATCAAGGGAAATCAGGGATAGTATTAAAACCAAGGAAGTGGCATACAAATTGGCCAGAAATAGCAGCGAACCTGGGGACTGGGAGAAATTTAGAACTCAGCAGAGGAGGACAAAGGGTTTGATTAGGGCAGGGAAAATGGAGTATGAGAAGAAGCTTGCAGGGAACATTAAGACGGATTGCAAAAGTTTCTGTAGATATGTAAAGAGATAAAGGTTAGTAAAGACAAACGTAGGTCCCCTGCAGTCAGAATCAGGGGAAGTCATAACGGGGAACAAAGAAATGGCGGACCAATTGAACAAGTACTTTGGTTCAGTATTCACGAAGGAGGACACAGACAACCTTCCGGTTATAAAAGGGGTCGGGGGGTCTAGTAAGGAGGAGGAACTGAGGGAAATCCTTATTAGCCGGGAAATTGTGTTGGGGAAATTGATGGGATTGAAGGCCGATAAATCCCCAGGGCCTGATGGACTGCATCCCAGAGTACTTAAGGAGGTGGCCTTGGAAATAGTGGATGCATTGACAGTCATTTTCCAACATTCCATTGACTCTGGATCAGTTCCTATAGAGTGGAGGGTAGCCAATGTAACCCCACTTTTTAAAAAAGGAGGGAGAGAGAAAACAGGGAATTATAGACCGGTCAGCCTGACATCGGTAGTGGGTAAAATGATGGAATCAATTATTAAGGATGTCATAGCAGTGCATTTGGAAAGAGGTGACATGATAGGTCCAAGTCAGCATGGATTTGTGAAAGGGAAATCATGCTTGACAAATCTTCTGGAATTTTTTGAGGATGTTTCCAGTAGAGTGGACAAGGGAGAACCAGTTGATGTGGTATATTTGGACTTTCAGAAGGCGTTCGACAAGGTCCCACACAAGAGATTGATGTGCAAAGTTAGAGCACATGGGATTGGGGGTAGTGTGCTGACATAGATTGAGAACTGGTTGTCAGACAGGAAGCAAAGAGTAGGAGTAAATGGGTACTTTTCAGAATGGCAGGCAGTGACTAGTGGGGTACCGCAAGGTTCTGTGCTGGGGCCCCAGCAGTTTACACTGTACATTAATGATTTAGATGACGGGATTAAATGTAGTATCTCCAAATTTGCAGATGACACTAAGTTGGGTGGCAGTGTGAGCTGCGAGGAGGATGCTGTGAGGCTGCAGAGCGACTTGGATAGGTTAGGTGAGTGGGGAAATGAATGGCAGATGAAGTATAATGTGGATAAATGTGAGGTTATCCACTTAGGTGGTAAAAACAGAGAGACAGACTATTATCTGAATGGTGACAGATTAGGAAAAGGGGAGGTGCAAAGAGACCTGGGTGTCGTGGTACATCAGTCATTGAAGGTTGGCATGCAGGTGCAGCAGGCGGTTAAGAAAGCAAATGGCATGTTGGCCTTCATAGCAAGGGGATTTGAGTACAGGGGCAGGGAGGTGTTGCTACAGTTGTACAGGGCATTGGTGAGGCCACACCTGGAGTATTGTGTACAGTTTTGGTCTCCTAACCTGAGGAAGGACAATCTTGCTATTGAGGGAGTGCAGCGAAGGTTCACCAGACTGATTCCTGGGATGGCGGGACTGACCTATCAAGAAAGACTGGATCAACTGGGCTTGTATTCACTGGAGTTCAGAAGAATGAGAGGGGACCTCATAGAAACATTTAAAATTCTGACGGGGTTAGACAGGTTAGATGCAGGAAGAATGTTCCCAATGTTGGGGAAGTCCAGAACCAGAGGTCACAGTCTAAGGATAAGGGGTAAGCCATTTAGGACCGAGATGCGGAGGAACTTCTTCACCCAGAGAGTGGTGAACCTGTGGAATTCTCTACCACAGAAAGTTGTTGAGGCCAATTCACTAAATATATTCAAAAAGGAGTTAGATGAGGTACTTACTACTAGGGGGATCAAGGGGTATGGCGAGAAAGCAGGAATGGGGTACTGAAGTTGAATGCTCAGCCATGAACTCATTGAATGGCGGTGCAGGCTAGAAGGGCCGAATGGCCTACTCCTGCACCTATTTTCTATGTTTCTATGTTTCTAATGCCCCCAGTGGCAGCTGCCCAATCAGTGATGCCAATGAGGCCTGCCACTTTGTCCTCAATGTCAGTGAGTGGCACTGTCTGAGGCGGACTACTGTCTGTCCACACCTGCTCGCAGCGATTATGAGACTTCTTTGCCTGCAAAGATGAAAATGGAAATGGTTAAAAGAGGATCCATTTGCTCTTGTGGCACAGATAGCCACCAAAGCACTTATGCCATACTGTCTGAATGTAATAATCCTCTGTTTAATGGCCTTGGAAGTTGCACGTGGTTTATCAGGAGGACATCGAAGTGGGAGCCATCTTATGAAATCTCAGAAAGCAATCTTAATGCGTAAAGATCATTCATGGCAAATAGGGTGCCGAGCTAAGCCTACATATGTGTCATGCATTTTAGGAGGCAACCCACAGAGTGCTGAGAGGCACCAACAGCATGAGAACAAATAGTGTGTCAGATTTATAATTGAAGTAATGAAGGAGTGCATGAATTAAAATTATACTCACCCGGTCGAACGTTGTCAGATCATTAAACTTCTTTCGGCACTGTTTGCCAGTCCTAACCACAGTGTCTGAGGCAGAGACTTCCTCTGCTATCTCCCTCCAAATCCATTTAAATATCGATGGCAGTGGTCTCGATCCACCCCAAAGATGCAACTCCTGCCATCTTCTTTCCACAGCCCCTACTAGAGCTCCATTAGTTAGCCTTGTAGCTGAATCACCTGGCATGCTGTCTGGAATCGTCAACTTCCATGATCAAAATTCAAATATGAAATGGCTGATTCAGCCCCGGTTGTACTGCGCATGCGCGCGGCCGCGCCCTGCATTCGCGTTTGCGACAGGAAACCATACCAGAAGCGCCTGAAGAAAAAATAAATAAATTGCGCATGCGCACAAAATCTGTGGTGCAATGCTGGAGTTAACGCTAACATTCATCATGAACTTTCATTTGCCGAAAGTTCCTCGCTCTGGCGCTAAATTTTTTGCTCTGCCATGAATTGCGCCCGGAAACGGCCAAAAACACAAAAAGCCGATTAATCCAGCCCCTTGTATGGGAGCCAAGTGAAGTACGGTGCAGTGTGGCTGGAACGCTGTGCAGGGTGGTTGGTAATGGCAGCGCCCAGGAGCTGCACCGGGCCGAAGAGCAAGAGAGAGGGGCGAGCCCCAAACCCCGACACCCCCAAACCCCGGGATCCTCACACACTCACTGAGGCCACAAGATTATTCACTGTTAACTACAGGAACATATGTGTGAGCAGAGAACCATAGTGCGATTGATACAGGGAACTGAAAACACCCATGAACAGATCTGAATCAGGCCAATTTATTGCTAACTTACCTCAAGATCTCTGACTCCCTTCAGATAGTAACAACCCTTTCAAAAAAACTGGGTGGTTCTGAAAAGAGTCCTTGGGTTATTAGATTACATTTTGACTGCTTTCACTTGCTCTTGCAGCTCACAGCACTGGTTTTCTTGGGCAGCAGTACGGCCTGGATATTAGGTAGCACCTCACCCTGAGTGATGGTCACCTGTCCCAGCAGCTTGCTGAGCTCCTCGTCGTTGTGAATTGCCTGCTGCCATACTGTTGCTGGGGAACTGACCACCCTCTAGTTTCCCCTAATCAACTGACCATCCTTGATCAGCACAAACAGCCTGTCCTGTAGTCTCAGGGGGTGGAGCTTACTGTCTGCGCCAAAAAAATGATGCCGCTCCTTCTGCGCATGTGCAAAAAAACCCCGAAGTTTTTGACGTGATTCCTATGGGTGTGCATGAGCAGTACAGCTCCCGGTCTGCAATCTGCCATTTTTAAGGAGCCAGTTGTGAGAACTTCAATTCTCATTGGAAAAATCAGAGCTGCAATAAAAGATGCAACGCGGTGCAAGGACCAAGAATTTCTTACAGGAAGAAGTGGAGACATTAGTTACTGTGATTGAGAACAGATGGCAGGAGCTGGACACCAGCAGAGGTCACATAAAAATTCCACCCAAAGAAATGAAGAAACGCTGGAACCAACTTGCAGAAGATTACCGTGCACTGGTGACCACCACGAGGTCTGGAGGCCAGTGCAAAAAGAAGTGGCAGGATCTTGGTCAAGTAGTTCGTGTAAGTAATATTTTCATTTTTCAATGGAATTGCAATTGTAAATGTGACCATCCGTATATGTCCCACCCAGCAGAAAGACACCCTCTCTAAAAAGTTATATTTTCATCTTTGCAGAGGAAAGTGGCACACAACAAACGAGAAAGAACTCGAACAGGAGGAGGCCCAGCAAATCTGCACCCACTGACACCTTGGAAGAGAGGGTCGCTGCTTTGATGGGTCCTGTCTGGAGAAAAGCAACCACCACTGCACAAGCTGGGCCCACACTCGAGAGAGAGGGTAAATCCTGCAAATTCCACAGTCTGGCTTTCCTAAATGTTAAGTACTGCGCGGGCTAGCCATGCTTCAGTTCATGGGGATGTCTCCGTCAGCTACGCTTCGGTTGATGCAATGTGCTATCATTTATCGTGGTCCTTCAAATCATCTGCCTGCGCTGTGTGAGCCTACTCATGCCACCCTCCCTGCCCCTTCCTCTGCTGCTAACCATTTGTCAATTCTGTTATATTTTGCAGAACTTGAGGCCAATTCTGACGATGCAGAAGATTCAGACGAGGACGAGCCTGAAGAGAACATTTTCCAATCCCACCTTCCAGACCAAGAGCATGGGGGTGAGGGGGAGGGGATGGATGAAGCCCCCACTGTTGTATTCACTTTGGAGGAGGTGCAGATGCCGCCTATTGAGGTGCTAACCCCTTCCCTGAGTAGTGGTTTGAGTGTTGGTGGGACATTCCATGGTTTCCCACCATCCCAGGCTGCGGGTCCCAGTGGGATGCAGCAAGGCACAGCCAGGGCCCCACTGTCCAAGGCTGCGGGTCCAGTGGGATGCAGCAAGGCACACTCAAGGTGAGGAAGGGGAGGAGAGCTCAACCACGCTCTCCTGAGGTGTAGGATCTAACAAATGTGGTTCAGATAATGGCAATGAGTGCGGAGAGCATTGACCTTATGCAATCACTCCTGTGGGGTAGATGATGAGGTATCGGGACTGTCGGGAGAAGTAACAACACTCTCACGAGAAATGGGAACGCTGTTCAGGATCATGAAGGAGGGAATGTCTCAGTCAGCTGAAACCATGTCGGTGTACATGAGGGAGGGAATTTCACAGGTAGTTGACACACTGTTGTTCAACATGAGGGAGGGCATGTCATAGATAGTTGAGACACTGGTGGTGAACATGAGGAAGGGAATGTTGGAGGTAGTTGAGACACTGTCAGGGCACATGAGGGAGGGAATTTTGGAGTTAGCTGATGCAATAAGGGAACACGCCCATATCCCGCGCTCATTGACATAATCAACTGCCACTCCCACTCCAATCCCCAGACCAGCCTCTGAAGAGCTCCAAGCCGGCCATATTTCCACCTGCCGCCCCCCCCCCTGCCCCCCCACCCCTCAATCAAGAAGTGCGCATTACCCGAGATGTTTGAAAGAATAAGCTTGGTACCAACCCGAGAAACACTGTGCCACTGCCTGTGGGCAGGAGTGGTGGAGTCACCAAGACCAAGTGCAGCGGGCGGTCTTAGAATAAGGTGGTGGAGAGATGGGTGTAGCCTTTCTTTGCTGCTGCTTTTGTTGTCATTATTATTATTGTTGTTACTGTTGTAACTGTTCTCAAATTAAACGTTTTTTGTAAGTTATGTAAATTTACAAGTTTAAAAGTTAGTAAGTGATCTTAAAGTTTTTAAGTGATCTTAGAATTTGTAAGTGATCTTAAGTGAAATCTTTAAAATTTGATACAAGAGTATGTTCATTAAAGTTAAGTTAAGTACAAACAAATATTTGTTAAACTTTTGAATAAAATATATTTTAAATTATAACTGAATCATGTACATTATTTTTTCCATTATTAACAACTTTTAGAACTCAAGAAGAATCATTTCCATTATTTGTTTGATTATTAACACAACTTTTGAAGTAAAGAAGAATAATTTCCATTATTTGTTCCATTAACATAACATAACATTACAGAACAGGTCCAAACAGTAAACATGGTCCATTTGGAATAGTTGCCGCTGAGCCTTCAGGCAGCAAAGCGTTCACAGATGAGCTGCTGGCACAAGGCTCGAGCAATCATTAAAGGGGCACGACGGCCCAACCTCCTCCGCCATCGTGCTACGGGTTCAGGTAGTTGCTTGGCTTCCTCGTTCTCCTCCTCCTCCTCCTCCTCCTCGTCATCTGCATCTTCCTCATCATTATCATCAACCACTCTCACCTCAAGTGGGTCTTCTACTATCAGCTGCTGCTGCTGCCTCATGATGGCTAAGTTATGCAGCATGCAGCACACAACAGTGAACTGACCGACAATCTCAGGGGAGTATAACAAGAAGCCTCCGGAATGGTCCAGGCATTGGAAAAGTTGTTTCAAGATGCCAATGGTCCTCTCTATTATGCTGCGCGTCACAATGTGCGACATGTTGTATTCCCGGTCAGTTTCCGTCCGGGTTGCGCGTCGGGGCATCATGAGCCAGGTGGTGAGGCCGTATCCTATGACCACCAGGCAGGTATGGCAGGTATAACACTGTCGCGTAGAATGAACGCATCATGGGTGCTCCCAGGGTATCTTGCATCAACTGACATGATGCGATGCATGTTGTCACACTTGAGCTGCACATTAATGGAGTGGAAGCCTTTTCTGTTCCTGTACATCTCGGAATCCTTCAAAGGTTCTTGCAAGGCGATATGGGTACAATCAATGCAGCCCTGTACTTCTGGGAAGCCAGCAATCCTGGAGAAGCCCACAGCTCTTTTACGCATTGTTGGGGTAAAAAGGAGGCTTCTTTCCTTCAAGATGGTCTAACTGATATAGTTAATTGACACCTCTCCCAGCTTCCCACGGTATAACGACCACAGAAGTAAACAAACGAAACCTCAGGTTTACCGGTTTTAGTACGAGCAATGCACGGGAATGTTCAGTCATGGAACCTCCGAAATACAAGAGGTTTCAAGTACAATTTATACAGGTTTTGGAGAGGAGCACCCTCCTACAAAATCCTCGATAGGTCTAATTCTATCAGCGAAGTTACATTGATTTGTCGACTCTTATCAAACCGTCTCTGAGTGGTATATGCAATTGGCCATCTTCTATGGTGTTGTTCCATGACTTGCACTTTGCCACAGTATAATAGACGCCTGAACTGACTTCCTTATCTCTTCCTCAGAGACTTTGATCAACAACTGCTGATTTCGCTGTTTAAGTATTACAGAGGTTACGGATTCAGTTTAATGCGTTATAAATTTGTGCTATACCTACATAAGCAAGTGTTACATACATAGGCAATTATACAGACCCTCCTAATACTGATAAGTTCACTACCTTCAGCATAATTCTGACCACCTATTTGCAACTTTTACAATTTATCCCTTACAATTCCCCCCTAATGGCCCTTGGCTCTATGCCCAAGATAGGCCATTTCCCAATTAATACCTCACAGGTAAGCTTCCAGGGTTGTCCTTTCGCTTGGGTAGTGCTACTTCCCGAGCTGCAGGATCTACCTGTTGGCTTTCCCATCAAGGTTATACTAAGTAAGTCCTTTCTGCCGGACTGTCCGATTTCTCTTTATTCAATGTTTTAGCAATAGTACGGGCTAGGGCCTGCCTCTTACGTTGGTTACACCTTTTTACAGGATAATACGAGCAAGATGAGTTTCCTTGCACTACAACCAGTACATTTGGCCCAGCATAGTTCGTGTATAAGTCCTTTTTAGCAAACATTTTCACGGTGTTCGAATTATGCCCTGCCTGGGGTATCCTCTGTTTCTTCTACCTTTCCTCCACTTGGGGTCTTCTCTATTCTGCCAAATTTCTGCCCCGCCTGGGGTATCCTCTATGTTGTCGAATGGTGTCCAATTCAGTCGAGTTTGTTCCTCTTTCAATTTGAGTATATTATGCAATTTGGCCTTCGCATAACCTCCTCAGGTAATGTCCATCATTGTCCCATTGATCTTTCCTACTTAAGTTCAGGGGTTATAATAAAGCCGTTTGTATCTGTCTTGTCAAGCAGAGTAAAGCAGAAGTCCTGTCGACCGACTAGGGATTGCCTTGAGCTTCATTAGTACTCGGGGTATCCTGTCTACCCATCCCTTTCCAGTCTCCTTGATATGGGATATTTTTGCCTGATCCCAAGTAAAGCACAGGCCTGTTTCATCACCTTCCCTGTGAAGTGGGTACCTTGATATAAGTCTACTATAGTGGCATTATTTCTTCTGCTAGGATCCTGGCCACGGTTTTTGGCGAAAGCCTCTACCCACTTCGTAACCTGGTCTATTACTTCTAGGCAGTATGTCTTCCCTTTGTTGCTGGGTAACGGTCCAGTAAAATCTATCTGCAAGTTTTCCCAGGGTCCTTTTGGCCGGGGCTGATGTCCCATTCTGACCTTTACTTTCCGCCCTGGGTTGTATTTTGCGTATATCACGCACCTTCTACAGTGGTCCTCTATATCTCCACCCATTTCCTTCCACCACCAGTATCTGGACATCGAGCTTATCATGTTGGTTCTACCTGTATGGACATACCCATGGTTTAAATTTAATAGGCCCCATTGGATCCATTACGGGGCCACTACATTCCCATTATTTCTTCCATATCCCGTCGGTCTCTTGTTGGGCCCCTCTTTGTTTCCACCCCTCCTTTTTCTGTGGAGTGGCTTCTCCCGGTACCTTAAGCCTGTTTACTTCCTCAGGCCCGATTGTGCATACTCCGACTTGGGGACTTGCCCAGCCAGTGTACCTGCCTCTGCCACTCGCTTGGCTGCTTCATCTGCCATTCCCCTGTTGATACTCATCATTAATTTTTATGTGCACATTGACCTTTATTATCACACACTCCTGGGGTAGGAGAGAGGCTTCCACTAGGTGTTTAACAATCTCCTCATGTTTAATCGGTCCTCCTCCTCAGGTCATGTATCCTCGTCTGCTCCAGGCTATCATATAATCATGCACTACTCCAAAAGCATATCGACTGTCTGTACAGATGTTTACTCTTTTTCCCCTTGCCAGCCTCAGAGCCTCAATGAGAGTCACTAATTCAGCCACTTGAGCTGATAGACCCCCTTCTAACCATCCTTCCCCTTTGATCTGTCCACTGCTATCTACCACGGCCCATCCCATCCGTGGTGTCCCATTGATATAGCGCCGAGACCCATCTACATATAGATCCAAGTCTGTCTCCTCAAGTGGGGTTTCACTTGCCTGACTACTTCCCTCGTCTTCTCCTGTTGGGCTACACTGATGTTCTTCTCCCTCCGTAATGATCCACCCTGCAGGGTTGTTACAGTTGTCTTTTATTATTGTTACCGTCGCATTGGGGGGTAAGAGCATTGCTTCCCACCTTGCCCTTTGTGCATCGGATACCGTTTTTAGCCTTCCAGTGCTAAGTAATTCTGGTAAGGTATGCTGGGTGTTATGCATGTAAACCTGTAATTACCATGTCTAACCACCAGAGGGCTTATCCCCTGGAGTCCCAAGGGATCCCACAATCCCTTGGGAGCACCTGTATATAAGGAGGCCTCACAGGCTGGAGAGGCACTCTGAGATCTGTAATAAAGGACTACGGTCACACTTACTTTGAGCTTACAGTATCTAGTCTGACTCCTTATCCAAGACATAACAACTGGCGACGAGATACAGATGACGACCCCCAACGCAACAATGCAGAGAACTGTGGGCATCCTGGAGAAATTTTTGGAGGGAGATGATTGGGAAACCTTCGTGGAGCGACTTGACCAATACTTCGTGGCCAACGAGCTGGAAGGAGAAGGGAACGCTGCCAAACGAAGGGCGATCCTCCTCACCGTTTGCAGGGCACCAACGTATGGCCTCATGAAAAACCTGCTCACTCCAGCAAAACCCACAGACAAGTCGTACGATGAGTTGTGCACACTGGTCTGGGAGCATCTAAACCCAAAGGAAAACGTTCTGATGGCGAGGTATCGGTTCTACACGTACAAGAAGTCTGAAGACCAGGAAGTGGCGAACTACGTCGCCGAGCTACGGCGCCTTGCAGGACATTGCGCATTTGAAGGACACTTGGAGCATATGCTCAGGGACTTCTTTTATTTGGCATTGGCCATGAAGTAATACCTCGCAAACTTTTGACTGTAGAGACCCCAACCTTGAGTAAAGCCATAGCGATAGAACATAAGAACATAAGAACATAAGAATTAGGAACAGGAGTAGGCCATCGAACCCCTCGAGCCTGCTCCGCCATTCAACAAGATCATGGCTGATCTGGCCATGGACTCAGCTCCACTTACCCGCCCACTCCCCGTAACCCTTAATTCCCTTATTGGTTAAAAATCTATCTATCTGTGATTTGAATACATTCAATGAGCTAGCCTCAACTGCTTCTTTGGGCAGAGAATTCCACAGATTCACAACCCTCTGGGAGAAGAAATTCCTTCTCAACTCGGTTTTAAATTGGCTCCCCCGTATTTTGAGGCTATGCCCCCAAGTTCTAGTCTCCCTGACCAGTGGAAACAACCTCTCTGCCTCTATCTTGTCTATCCCTTTCATTATTTTAAATGTTTCTATAAGATCACTCCTCATCCTTCTGAACTCCAACGAGTAAAGATCCAGTCTACTCAATCTATCATCATAAGGTAACCCCCTCATCTCCGGAATCAGCCTCGTGAATCGTCTCTGTACCCCCTCCAAAGCTAGTATATCCTTCCTTAAGTAAGGTGACCAAAACTTCACGCAGTACTCCAGGTGCGGCCTCACCAATACTCTGTACAGTTGTAGCAGGACCTCCCTGCTTTTGTACTCCATCCCTCTCGCAATGAAGGCCAACATTCCATTGGCCTTCCTGATTACCTGCTGCACCTGCAAACTAACTTTTTGGGATTCATGCACAAGGACCCCCAGGTCCCTCTGCACCGCAGCATGTTGTAATTTCTCCCCATTCAAATAATATTCCCTTTTACTGTTTTTTTTCCAAGGCGTTTATCGCCAGCAGTGACAATACCAAACAAATTTCCCAGCATACTAGTGCTGATGCAAGTACTGTGAACAAAGTAACATTGTTTTGGAATCGAAATGCACATGGCAGGACTTACACGCCTCTAGCTACACGTCCGTAGATGATTCAGAGTCCACCATCAAGGGTGGTGAATACAAGGCAATTAACACCTTGTTGGCGCTGCGGAGGTGATCATCGATTCCATTAATGCCGCTTCAAAGGATACGTTTGCAAGGGCTGTGGAACAATGGGACACATCCAACGTATGTGCAGGTGAGCTGCAAACCCTGCTAATCCTGCAAACCACCATGTTGCAGAGGAGGACAGATCCACGGTGGATCATGACGAACCAGAGCCTCAGACCGAGGAGGCAGAGGTATATAGGGTGCACACATTTACCACAAAGTTTCCCCCGATAATGCTTAAGGTTGAATTAAATGGACTCCCGGTGTCCATGGAGCTGAACACGGTGCAAGCCGGTCCATAATGAGCAAAAAGATTTTCGATATGTTGTGGTGCAACAAGGCCAGTCCTGACTCCCATTCGTATCAAACTTAGAATGTACACAAAGGAACTGATTCCCGTAATTGGCAGTGTTACCGTAAAGGTCTCCTACGATGGAGCGGTGCATGATTTACCGCTCTGGGTGGTACCGGGCGATGACCTCACGCTGTTTGGCAGGAGCTGGCTGGGAAAGATACGCTGGAACTGGGATGACGTCCGAGCGCTTTCGTCTGTTGACAACACCTCATGTGCCCAGGTCCTAAGCAAGTTCCCCTCGCTGTTCAAACCAGACATCGGGAAGTTCTAAGGAGCAAAAGTGCAGATCCATTTGATTCCGGGGGCGCGCCCCATCCATCACAAGGCGAGAATAGTACCTTACGTGATTAGAGAGAGGGTGGAGATCAAGCTGGACCTTCTGCAATGAGAGGGCATCATTTCGCCGATCGAATTCAATGAGTGGGTCAGTCCGATTGTTCCAGTCCTCAAGGGAGACGGCACCGTCAGAATCTGTGGTGATTAAAAAGTAACTATCAATCGTTTCTCACTGCAGGATCAATACCCGCTACCAAAGGCAGATGACCTATTTGCGACGCTGGCGGGAGGGAAAACGTTCACGAAGCTGGACTTGACCTCGGCCTACATGACGCAGGAGCTGGAGGAATCTTCGAAAGGCCTCACCTGCATCAACACACACAAAGGTCTTTTCGTTTACAACAGATGCCCGTTTGGGATTTGATCAGCTGCGGCGATATTCCAGAGGAACACAGAAAGCTTGCTGAAGTCGGTCCTGTGCACCGAGGTCTTCCAGGACGACATCTTGGTTACAGGTCGGGACACCATCGAGCACTTGCAGAACCTGGAGGAGGTTCTTAGTTGGTTTAATCGTGTGGGGCTCAGGCTAAAACGCTTGAAGTGTGTTTTCCTGGCCTGAAGTGGAGTTCCTGGGGAGAAGAATCGCGGCAGACACATCAGGCCCACCGATTCGAAGACGGAGGCAATTAAAACCGCACCAAGACCACAGAACGTGACGGAGCTGTGGTCGTTTCTCGGACTCCTGAACTATTTTGGTAACTTCTTACCGGGTCTTAGCACATTGTTAGAATCCCTGCACTTTTTACTGTGTAAAGGAGATGAATGGGTATGGGGTAAAAGCCAAGAAAATGCCTTTGAGAAAGCTAGGAAGCTGTTATGTTCAAACAAATTGCTTGTGTTGTACGATCCATGTAAACGTTTGGTACTAGCATGTGATGCGTCATCATATGGTGCCGGGTGTATATTGCAACAAGCTAATGAATTTGGGAAATTGCAATCAGTTGCTTATGCATCCAGAAGTCTGTCTAAGGCCGAGAGGGCCTACAGTATGATCTAAAAAGAAGCGTTAGTGTGTGTTTGCAGGGTAAAGAAAATGCATCAATATCTGTTCGGGCTCAAATTTGAATTGGAAATCGACCATAAGCCGCTTATATCCCTCTTTTCTGAAAATAAGGGGATAAATATGAATGCATCGGCCCGCATCCAGAGATGGGCACTCACGTTGTCCGCATACAACTACGCCATCCGCCACAGGCCAGGCACAGAAAACTGTGCCGATGTTCTCAGTAGGCTGCCATTGCACACCACAGGGGTGGAGATGGCACAGCCTGCAGATTTAGTTATGGTAATGGAAACATTCGAGAGTGAGCAATCACCTGTTACCGCCCGACAGATTAGAACCTGGACGAGCCAGGACCCCTTACTGTCCTTAGTAAAAAACTGTGTGCTCCACAGGAGTTGGTCTAGTGTCCCGTTCGAGATGCAGGAAGAAATAAAGCTGTACCAGCGGTGCAAAGATGAAATGTCTAAACAGGCAGACTGCCTCCTATGGGGTAATCGGGTAGTGGTGCCAAAAAAGGGCAGGGACACTTTCATTAGTGATCTCCACAGTACCTACCCAGGCATTGTAATGATGAAAGTGATAGCCAAATCCCATGTGTTGTGGCCCGGTATTGATGGAGACTTAGAGTCCTGCGTGCACAAATGTAACACATGTTCACAGTTAAGCAATGCACCCAGGGAGGTGCCACTAAGTTTATGGTCTTGGCCCTCCAAACCGTGGTCTAGGGTTCATGTTGACTATGCAGGCCCATTCTTAGTGGTTGTAGATGTGTACTCCAAGTGGATTGCATGTGTGAAAATGTTAGCAAGCACGTCCGCTGCCACCATTGAAAGCCTTCTTGCCACGCATGGCCTGCCTGATCTCCTTATAAGTGACAATGGGCCGTGCTTTACCAGTGCCGAATTCAAGGAGTTCATGACCTGCAATGGGGTCAAATATGTCACGTCTGCCCCGTTTAAGCCAGCGTCCAACGGTCAGGCAGAACAAGCAGTTCAAACAATCAAGCAGAGCTTGAAAAGGGTAACTGAAGGCTCACTGCAGACTCACTTATCCTGAGTCCTGCTTAGTTACCGCACAAGACCCCACTCGCCCACCGGGGTCCCTCCCGCTGAACTGCTCATGAAAAGAAAACTTAAGACAAGGCTCTCGTCAGTCCACCCTGATCTACACGAACAGGTAGAGAGCAGGCGGCTTCAACAGAATACATATCATGATCGCACAAATGTGTCACGCGAAATTGAAGTAAATGATCCTTTATTTGTGTTGAACTATGGACAAGGTCCCAAGTGGATTGCTGGCACTGTTTTGGCCAAAGAGGGGAGTAGGGTGTTTGTGGTCAAACTCGCAAATGGACTCACCTGCAGAAAACACTTGGACCAAACCAAACTCAGATTTACGGACTATCCAGAACAACCCACAATAGTCTCTACCTTTTTCGATCCTCCAACACACACACAAGTGACAACTGACCCAGCGGTTGACCACAAAGCAGAACCCATCACCTGAAGCAGCCCAGCAAGACTCACCACCCCCAGCAGTCCAGCAAGGCCAGCTGTGCAGCAGCCCAGCGAAGGCCCAACAATTTTTTTTTTTTTTTAATTTTTCGTAGCCAATCTTTCCAATTCTTTGTCAGATCACAAACGCCAGAGGTCACCTTGCACACATCAAGGATCACTCTGCGCCAATGCTCTTAGCCAAAAGGCCTAGAGCCACTGCACCGTTCCTGGAAGTACTGCAATACCAGGTTCGTGCCATGGAGGTGGATGGGTCAGGCCCCCCACACACCTCCATGGAGGTGGATGGGTCAATCCACCCCACCCACCTCCTATTTCCAAAAAGCATAGGAGAACCACCTTCCTGATCCAGGGAGAAGCACTTTGGGGTCATGGTTACTCCCCTGTCAGGTCAGTTACGCATGATCTTAGCCAAAAGGCAGCAAAGGCCCAACAAATGACTCACCAACACCAGCATTTGCACCAAGACGATCAACCAGGGAAAGGAAGGCTCCAGATCGACTCACATTGTAAATAGTTACACTATTGACTTTGGGTGGGGGGGGGTGTTGTTATGTATGTAAACCTGTAATTACCATGTCTAACCACCAGAGGGCTTATCCCTGGAGTCTCAAGGGATCCCACAATCCCTTGGGAGCACCTGTATATAAAGAGGCCTCATAGGCTGGAGAGGCACTCTGAGATCTCTAATAAAGGACTACAGTCACACTTCCTTTGAGCTTGCAGCATCTAGTCTGACTCCTTACCCAAGACATAACACTGGGTATGTAGAATAATGCATCCTGACATTATTATTGGTTCGTTAACTCTGATGGCCCATGCCGCACAGTCTAAGGCAGCAACACACCTGGACAGTCCTGCGGCTACAGGTTGCGGCTTACCTGAGTAATATGCCACTGGCCCATGCCTGTCCCCATGTAATTGAATCACTACGCGTTATAATGATCATTACTATGGTAGGTATAGATGTGAAAGGGCCTATTCTGGTCTGGTAGTCCCAAAGCTGGAGCACTTGTGAGAGCTTGTTTTAACCGCACAAATGCAGTTTCTTGATCTGGGCCCCAGATTATGGGCTCTTGGGAGGGTTTCCCCCCTTTGACCAGGTCCTGTATAGATTGGGCCACCTTGGCATATTTGGGAATAAAATTTCTGCAATAGTTGAATAGCCCTAGTACCTGCTTGACCACTTTCACGGTTCCTGGCCTGGGCATTGATTGAATTGCTTCCTTTCTATCCTCGGGCATCTGTCTCTTCCCTTGTGATATTATATAACCTCAATATTTTACGTCGCTCCTTCCCACCTGCACCTTCCTAGGATTTATTTTTAATCCTGCACTCTATAGAGCTCCTACCAGTGTAGTTAAAGCTAGTAGGTGTTGTTGTTCTGTGCTGGAGCTGGAGGCAATAAGGATATCATCCACATACTGCAAAAGTGTGCTCCTTTCTTTGCCTGTTGTGGGCCTCGCCTTCCTGCGCCTCCTCCCTTATTGCAGCTAAAACATCAGGCGAGCTGTGCAGGGGTGTGTCTCCTCCCCCTTCGTCTCTGCTGCTATTTTTGCTAACTTCTCCCTTTGTTCTAACTTTAACTCCTCCACGTGTTCTGCCCACTCCAATGTTTCATCGTAATCATCTCCTATCTTAAATCCTAACAATTATCTTTTGATGTGCATCTCCTAGTCCGTCTTTAAACATTTTCAAGAATGCTGTATCATTTTTATTGGGGTTATCCGCCCCAGAGAGGGTTTTCAATTCAATCCACTTTCGTTCCTCGTATTCCCCTACCCTTTCACCTGCCTTTTGAGTCACAGTATTCTATTCCAATCTTTTATCAGAATTCTGTATTTCTACTATTTTGCTTTCGGGGTTGGTAACTTATTCAATAGAATATGTCTGTCCTGTGGGCTGAGAGGCACCTCCTGTATGGTAATGTGGGCTGCTCTACATCCATTGGTGGGAATGGTGGTAGTGTGTATCGATGCCGCTGATAAATAGCCATTATCATGTGCCGGGACTATTCTACTCCACACTCGTTATCCCAGTCTGGTTTACTGTTTGTTGGGTTTGTGGACTACACTTGCCCACCGTAGGGTACATTGGCTCTGTTACTGTAGGTGATGGTGCTATGGCTGTGCTCTGCACTATCCGTCTGGTCCTGTCTTTATCTCTTCCAGCTTATTTATCTTAGCTTCTAACTCTTGAATTTGTTTTGTTTGAGTATCTATCTATCCTCTGTAGCAGGCGAGTATTATTACATAGGCTTTCTTCGATTTATTTTTATTCTGACTATCCCACCATTTTCTCTGTCTGTCAAGTGAGTCTTCTTTCTTTTATTAAGAAATCCAAATTAATAATGTCCAGTATAAAACAGCTGTCAATGGAAAGGGTTAACTCCTTTACATGTTTGTAAGAAGGCCTGACGTTATTACGTGACTTCGTGTATTCATCTGAAAATTTCTTTCCAAAGTCTTTGTGCCTTCAAAACTTGCTTAGAAATTAGGAATCAGTTAAAACAGCAGAAATCATTAGTAATGTTGTCATAATAAAACCTTCTCATCGGGAAAGACAGCATTTTAGATTAAACTCCAATTTCTCTAAACTTCCAATTCAAATACTTGCCAAAGATTTTTTCATTGATTTAAAACGAGACCACACATTTTTAATAGCTATTTTGTTTACTGAAATCCAATTTTCACACAGTTCCAGCATTTGTTTTTTACGGTCCCGCTCACTGAGCAAATCTTGTGTTTTATTTCTCTCAGCACAACATCTAAACTTCTGTGCCGGTTCCATCTTTTTTAAGAATTCTCTAATTCCCAGTTTTTTCTTTCCTTTGCTGAGTTTGCATAACTTGGATTTCTTTTCCCCTTTTGAATCCGAACTTTCCCAGTTTTTCCTAAACATCTTTGTTTCTCTTTCTAGCAGCTGCAGCTTTCAAGGTCGCATTTTTATCTTTTGATAAAAACACGCTGTCCTTTGTAAATTCAATGTGTTTTTCCAGCATTTTTCTTTTCTTTCATTAATTTTCAATTTTTCTCAACTAGCATTTTATCCCACTGGCCAGTTTTCCTAGGATCCTGGGGTCCCACCCCACTTTTTAGGTTGTATTCCTTCTTTGTTTGCGCTGCGCACGATCAATACCGGCTTCTCCGTGTTATTACCGTGTCACGCTCGGGACATACACCTTATTTTTCCTCTAGCGATTGCTGGGGTCCTCTTCCCCTTAGGTTGTATTCCTTCTTTTGCAGGCAATACACCTATCCCACCCTTGGTTTTCGTCCTTCCGTGGTTCGCTATAACTTGTTTTACAGATTACACCTTCTAAGTCTTATTGCAGATTACCTCCTTCCCCCTCAATGCTACAGCTGCAGGTGGTACAAAATACCCTCACTGCCATTCAGCTGTTACATCATCCAGGTCAGAGGGTCTGCAACCTGCCAACTACGCCAAATGTTGGGGTAAAAAGAGGCTTCTCTCCCTCAAGATGGTCTAACTGATATAGTTAATTGACACCTCTCCCAGCTTCCCACGGTATAACGACCACAGAAGTAAACAAACAAAACCTCAGGTTTACCGGTTTTAGTACGAGCAATGCACGGGAAGGTTCAGTCATGGAACCTCCAAAATACAAGAGGTTTCAAGTACAATTTATACAGGTTTTGGAGAGGAGCACCCTCCTACAAAATCCTCGATAGGTCTAATTCTATCAGCGAAGTTACATTAATTTGTCGACTCTTATCAAACTGTCTCTGAGTGGTATATGCAATTGTCCATCTTCTATGGTGTTGTTCCATGACTTGCATTTTGCCACAGTATAATAGACGCCTAAACTGGCTTCCTTATCTCTTCCTCAGAGACTTCTGATCAACAACTGCTGATTTTGCTGTTTAAGTATTACAGAGGTTATGGATTCAGTTTAATGCGTTATACATTTGTGCTGTACCTACATAAGCAAGTGTTACATACATAGGCAATTATACAGACCCTCCTAATACTGATTAGTTCACTACCTTCAGCATAATTCTGACCACCTATTTGCAACTTTTACAATTTATCCCTTACACGCATTGCCTGGGTGGTCATGGGGAATGTAATGTTGTCATTCCTTCGGGCATATAGTGCAGCAGTCACCTGCCGAATGTAGACATGTGTTACATATTGAGAAATGGCACACACATCCCCGGTTGTAACTTGGAATGATCCAGATGCATAGAATGAAAGTGCAGCTGTAACCTTCACTTCAACTGACAAAGCAGTCCTCCTGACACTTCTAGGTTGCAGGTCTGCTTTTACCAACTCACAGATCTCAGTTACAACTTCTTTGCGATAACACGGCCTTCTAACACAGTCTGCATCACTCAGGTGCAGGTATGAACGCCTGTCTCGATATACCCGATGTGGGTAAAGCCTCCTGCCCATCACTCTACGTGCTCTGAGGTTCCTCATGCGATGACGTTGAATCAATTGTCTCCTCGCAGCACCATCTTGCAAAAGGCTTGCACAAGATATAGCATTGTCAATGTTGCCCTCATGCTTAAATTTTACCTTTGCAAGAAGCTCAAACTGGCAGGCAGGACAAGGTTCTTTGTTCTCTCTCCCCACAGATCTGTATGGACCGCACCCAGGTCTGAGCAGGCGCAGTGATCTGGACCCCTCTCCCCACCCCCAACCCCCCGGGCTACATTTGATGCATAGTACAGGCTTCTGATGCCTTCCAATCACCTTCCATAGCCCCCCACCCACCCGGGCTACATTGGATGCGTAATGCAGTCTTGTTGTCATGTATGTAGACCATGTATACTAACTGTATGATCACATAAGGTGTGCCACCAGAGGGCACTGTGGTGGGAGACCTGAGGGTCACCTGCATAGGTGTGCAGGGCCCAGTATAAAAGGCTGCCCACCATGCTTGTGCCTCACTCGGGAATTACAATAAATGGGACTAAGGTCACAACAGCTCAAGTACAATACTAGACCTCGTGGAGTCATTTATTTAAAGACATAACAACTGGCGACGAAATTACGAACTTTCACGCAAAATTGACTGACATTGGTGCATTAGAAAAGTTCTCAGAGGGTGAAGATTGGGAAGCCTTTATGGAGCGGCTCGACCAATATTTTGTAGCAAACGACCTGGTAGGCGATGATCGCCATGCTGGCAGATAAGCACAGAGCTATCATGTTGACCAGTTGTGGGCCCGTGGTCTACGGCTTCGTCAGGGACTTGCTTGCACCAGAGAAAACGATGACCAAGTCATACGAGGAGCTGAAAGTGCTAATTCGGGACCAATTCAAACCAAAAGAGAGCATCCTCACGGCCAGGCATCGATTTTATACAGACCGCCGCCCCGAGGGCCAGGAAATCGCGAAGTACGCTGCCGACCTCAGGTGGCTGGCAGGACCGTGTGAATTCGGCGCATCCCTCGCCGATGCATTGCGGGACGTCTTCATAATTGGCATCGGTCATGAGACCCTTCTTCACAGGCTACTGTCGGCCAAAACTACCGTCACTCTGCAGAAGGCCATCAGCATCAGCCAAGCGTTCATGACCTTAAGCTGCAGCTCCAAGTAGATGATGAGTCAATCTCAGGACTCAAACCTGGCAAGTACTGTAATTAGAATGGCGCCTTTCACAGGCAGAACTGTTGAACGTGAATCTGCCCAGGGCAGAACGTACAGGTCCCTGAGTCCTTTAACTCAGAGTCCGTTGAGGGGTACAAACGTAAGTCGAGTAGCACCATGCTGGCGTTGCGGAGGTAATCACAGGGCTCATCAGTGTCGGTTCAGAGACTATGTGTGCAAAAGTTGCAGCACAAAGGGCCATCTGCAGCGAATGTGCAAAAGGTCTGTGACTCACCACGTGGAAGAGGAGTCAGCAAATGGCTGTGAATCCAGCGCGGATTACGAGGAGATGGCTAGAGAGGCAGCTCAGTCCCAGGACGAAGTGTATGGAGCATGTACCTGCTCCACAGATTGTCCTCCAGTGATAATGGAAGTCAAGTTAAATGGCGTTCCAGTTTTCATCGAAGTGGACATGGAGACGAGTCAGTCAGGAAGCCTTTGAGAGGCTATGGAATGATCAAGCGGAACGACCCAAGCTGGTCCCGGTTCAGGCAAAGCTGCGTACCTACACCAAGGAACTGATATCAGTTGTTGGTAGTGCGGATGTAAGTGTATCCCATGATGGCGCGGTGCACAATTTACCATTGTGGATTGTTTTAGGTGATGGACCAATGCCACTGGGAAGAAGATGGATGGGGAAGATTCATTGGAACTGGGAAGACCTCATCCTCCAGTGATCAACATCCCCCGTGCTCAGAGGCAGAGCAAGCCCCCACCTTCAGTTGCACCAGGCATCAGAGAGCAGATCCGTGCAGACCCCGAGGCACAGACAACTGCGTGGCGATGAACCGGCCGAGATGACCCGAACGCACCTTCCCGGTTTCAGCGGCAGGACTCCTGAGGAGGAAGATTGGATCCGAGGGCACCGTCCCAGCTTCAGTGGCAAAATCCCTGGGAAAGAAGATCGCGGCAGTCGACATCATAGACAAGGAAAAGATGGCGTCCAAATCACGAGGTGCAGCGCTAATGGAGCAACAACATGTGGTTCCACGCAAGGAAGACCAGAGGGCACTGCAGTGGGAGACCTGAGGGTCACCTGCATAGGTGTGCAGGGCCCAGTATAAAAGGCTGCCCACTATGCTTGTGCCTCACTCTGGAGTTACAATAAATGGGACTAAGGTCACAACAGCTCAAGTACAATACTAGACCTCGTGGAGTCATTCAAAAGAGTATTAAAGACATAACACTTGTGATGCCTTCCGATCACCTTCCATAGCCCCCAACCCACCCGGACTTGATTTGATGGACAGTGCAGGCTTCTGATGCTTTCTTCCAATCACCTTCCACAGCCCCCCACCTTCCCCCCCACCCCCAGGCTTCTTTTGCAGCTGAGCCCCGAGCCTCTGTGTCTGGGCGCGGGACCGATTCTGCTGGCCGAAGTTCCGATTATCCAATCCTGTTTGCAGACATTCGGTGGTGATGTGTCAGTTGAAAATATATGAAAACTTACAGAATTCCATCAAATTTCCATTTACTGTGTTATAAGGTAAAAAAAATGTATCTTTATTATGCATATTTAAGTCTTCTTGACTCCCTCCAAAACTTTGCTGAAAAACAATGGCATCGTTCTGCGCCGATTTTTCAATGTACGCTGCTTTTTCTTAACTCAGCAGTAGGTTTTTCGGGAGTGGTCACATACGCCGACCTAGGAAAAATTTCTATTGAGCAAACTTCCATAATGACAAAAACTGGTGCAGACATCAGGTTACCCCCCTATGATGCAAAAAAAAAACAATCTAAAAAAATTCTCACTGACGCACCCTGGCGCACATTCCTTGGGGAAACTTTAATTTTTTAACTTATGGCTAAAAAAGCGGTGCGCGACGAAAAAACGACTCAAATCACTGGGGAAAATTGAGCCCTCAGTCTGGTCCCCACACCCAGACCCCCACCGCGAGGCAGGCCTGTGCCCTCCAGCCTGCCCACAGATCGCTAGTGATGGACTGACAAGGGCTCTCCGGTGCGCATGTGCAGCCGCAACAGAGGTCATGCGCAGTTCTGGTGGGGGAGGGGCAGTGTTTAGGTCCCGATCCCCATACAGACGCAGAAGACCGTGCAATCAATCAAAGTGATGTAGGAAACACTGCAGCAAATTTGCGGACAACATGTTCCCACAAACAGCAATATAGTAATGACCAGATAATTTGTTATAATGGTTCTGAAATTCTAGTCGGAGACTTCTTTCAGACGAATGCCTCCGACCAGAGAATTTTTCCGAAAGTACCTGGTGGTTCCGGAGGAGCGTGCAATTCCGTTGGGGAGGCCTTCTCTTCCCACGCTGCGAAGCATGCTCCCGTCCTCCAGGTTCCCATGCAGAAGATGCAGTCACGTGTGACTGCTCAACCAATCATAAGAACATAAGAAATAGGAGCAGGATTAGGCCATTTGTCCCATCGAACCTGCTCCACCATTCAATAAGATCATGGCTGATCTGATCATCGACTCAGTTCCACTTCCTGCCCACTCCCCATTGCTCTTTACTCCCTTATCACTCAAAAATCTGTCTATCTCTGCCTTAAATATATTCAATGACCCAGCCTCTACAGCTCTCTGGGGCAGAGAATTCCATAGATTTACAACCCTCTGAGAGAAGAAATTCCTCCTCATCTCAGTTTTAAATGGGCGGCCCCTTATTCTATGTCCCCTAGTTTTAGTTTCCCCTATGAGTGGAAATATCCTTTCTGCATCCACTTTGTCGTGCCCTCTCATTATTTTATATGTTTCGATAAGATCACCTTTCATCCTTCTGAACTCTAATGTGTATAGTCCCAACCTACTCAACCTTTCATAAGTCAACTCCCTCATCTCCGGAATCAACTTAGTGAACCTTCTCTGAACAGCCTCTAATGCACATATATCCTTCCTTAAATATGGAGACCAAAACTGTACACAGTACTACAGGTGTGGCCTTACCAATACCCTGTACAGTTGTAGCAGGACTTCTCTGCTTTTATACTCTTTTCCCCTTGCAATAAAGGCCAACATTCCATTTGCCTTCCTGATTACTTGCTGTACCTGCATACTAACTTTTTGTGTTACATGCACAAGGACCCCCAGGTCCCTCTGGACTGCAACACTTTGAAATTTTTCTTCATTTAAATTGTAATTTGCCTTTCTATTTGTTCTGCCAAAGTGGATAACCTCACATTTTCCCACATTATACTCCATCTGCCAGAATTTTGCCCGCTCACTTAGCCTGTATATATCCTTTTGCAGATTTTTTGTGTCCTCCTCACAATTCGTTTTCCCACCCATCTTTGTATCATCAGCAAACTTGGCTAAATTACACTCAGTCCCTTTTTCCAAGTCATTAATATAGATTGTAAATAGTTGAGGACCCAGCACTGATCCCTGTGGCACCCTACTTGTCACTGTTTGCCAACCGGAAAATGACCCATTTATCCCGACTCTCTGTTTTCTGTTAGTTAGCCAATCCTCTATCCATGCTAATACATTACCCCCAACCCCGTGAACTTTTATCTTGTGCAGTAACCTTTTATGTGGGACCTTATCGAATGCCTTCTGGAAGTCCAAATACACCACATCCACTGGTTCCCCCTTATCCACTCTGCTCATTACATCCTCAAAGAACGCCAGCGAAATTTTCAAACATGATTTCCCTGTCATAAAACCATGCTGACTCTGTTTGATTGAATTATACTTTTCCAAATGTTCCGCTACTGCTTTTTTAATAATGGACTCCAGCATTTTCCCAACAACAGATGTTAGACTAACTGGCCTATAGTTTTCTGCTTTTTGTCTGCCTCCTTTTTTAAGTAAGGGTGTTACATTTGTGGTTTTCCAGTCCGCTGGGACCGCCCCAGATTTCAGGGAATTTTGATAGATTACAACCAATGCATCCACTATCTCTGCAACCACTTCTCTTAAGAACCTAGGATGTAAGCCATCAGGTCCAGGGGACTTTTCTGCCTTTAGTCCCATTATTTTACCGAGTACTACTTCATTAGTGATAGTGATTGTATTAAGTTCCTCCCTCCCTATAGCTCCTTGATTATTCACCATTGGGATGTTTTTAGTGTCTTCTACCGTGAAGACTGATACAAAATATTTGTTCAACGTTTCTGCCATTTCTCTGTTCTCTATTATTAATTCCCCAATCTCATCCTCTAGGGGACCAACATTTACTTTAGCCTCTCTTTTCCTTTTTATGTACCTGTAGAAACTATTACTATCTGTTTTACTATTTCGTGCTAGTTTAATCTCATAATCTATCTTCCCTCTCTTTATCATTTTTTTAATTGTTCTTTACTGGCTTTTAAAAGTTTCCCAATCCTCTGGCCTCCCACTAGTCTTGGTAACATTGTATGCCCTTGTTTTCAATTTGATACCATCCCTTATTTCCTTAGTTAGGCACAGATGGTTATCCCTTCTCTTACAGCCTTTCCTTCTCTTTTTGTTGCGAGTTATGATATATCTCCTTAAATGTCTGCCACTGCTCATCAACCGTCCCATATTTAATCTATTTTCCCAGTCCACTTTAGCCAACTCTGTCCTCATACCTTTGTAGTCTCTTTTATTTAAGCTTATTTAACCAACTTTCTCATCCTCCAACTGAATTTGAAATTCAACTATGTTATGGTCACTCATTCCTAGAGGATCCTTTACTACGAGATCATTTATGAATCCTGTCTCATTACACAGGACCAGATCTAAGATAGCCTGCTCCCTGGTTGGTTCTGCAATGTACTGTTGAAGGTTACTATCCCAGATACACTCAATGAATTCTTCATCAATTTGCTTTGTCCAATCAATATGACAGTTAAAATCGCCCATGAATATTGCCGTTCCTTTACTACAAGCCTCCATTATTTCTTGATTTATACTCTGTCCAACAGTGTCACTACTATTAGGGGGCCTATAGACTTCTCCCACCAGCGTTGAAAACCGGCTTTTGCGATGCCTTCCTGACTCCGTACACACTCCGTACGGACACGGGGAGGCTGGAATTTCTGGGCCAGTGATGTTGGTTGAGGAATAAATATTGACCAGGATACCGTGGATAATTAACCTGATCTTCCACATGAGAGAGCAGATGGGGCCTCGGTTTAATGTCTCTCCTGAAAGGCGGCACCTCCATATTGCTGCACTCCCTCAGCACTGCACAGGAGTGTCAGCCTAGATTTTTGTGCTGGCAACTCCTTGCTGGTCATGTGGGATTAGTGAAAAATTACACATAAAACAGTCCAAAGAAATCATTAGTTCTGTGTTGGTCGTTATAGCTCTGAGTCCATTGGTTCCCACACAACATTCACTAGAGCAGGGTTAAAGGAAATATTGAACCTGTTCTGTTCTATCCATGGAGGGAGAGAAAGTAAGTCTTACAGTGCAACAACGTAACCACTAGGGGTATCTAAAGCTTTACTTTTGATTAGAATATAGCTAACTCAAGACTGAGAATATGTTGTGACTTTTTAAATTCTTACAAATTTAAGGATTTATATTTATAATTACAGTTTGAATGGCAGTTCCATGTTCAAAGAATTACAATAAAGGCTCTGTTGAATGTAAGAGCCTTTCATTCCAAATAAATGTAAAACATTCAACATCTAGAGCTTTGATATATAATTGTCTCCAAACAGCCAGCATTCTGTGATATGCTAAATCCAGTCCTGTACAATTCTACACAAATATACAAGTAATGGCTTTGCTGAGCAATGCAATGCATATTAATTTAAGAAGTTATATTAACATATAACGGCTGTGTTTTGGAGCCCTCACACACACTGAGGTACCGAGTGTGCATTGGGAAATTCCATCCAGGCTCCATGTGATTTTCGATCTATTGAAATCAATGCGAGGGATTGGAGCATCTATCCTCTAAACTCCTGAAGCAAGAATATCAAAGATTTTTAATTATCCTTTGATTTATTCACTGCTGTTCTGCATTTTCACTTTCTTTGTATTTTTTCCTTTCTTTCTACTTCGGTCAATTTTATTTCGCATTTGTTTCCCTGTTCTCTGTCAACATAATCAATTCTTTACCTTGTAACTTTTTTTGCTGAATTTTATTTCAATTTAGCCTTCTGTTTTCTTCTCCGTCAGTTTCTCAGGCAAAAATGAAGTCCACCAATCAACTTAGATATAAAATCATTTACTAAATCTCTAGTGTGTAGCACAGATCCACTGCACTCCGACCCCAGTGTGTAACACAGGTCCACTGCACTAAATCCCTAGTGTGTAACACAGGTCCACTGCACTCTGACCCCAGTGTGTAACACAGGTCCACTGCACTAAATCCCTAGTGTGTAACACAGGTCCACTGCACTCTGACCCCAGTGTGTAACACAGGTCCACTGCACTAAATCCCTAGTGTGTAGCACAGATCCACTGCACTCCGACCCCAATGTGTAACACAGGTCCACTGCACTAAATCCCTAGTGTGTAGCACAGGTCCACTGCACTCCGACCCCAGTGTGTAACACAGGTCCATTGCACTAAATCCCTAGTGTGTAACACAGGTCCACTGCACTAAATCCCTAGTGTGTAACACAGGTCCACTGCACTAAATCCCTCGTGTGTAGCACAGGTCCACTGCACTAAATCCCTAGTGTGTAGCACAGGTCCACTGCACTAAATCCCTAGTGTGTAACACAGGTCCACTGCACTAAATCCCTAGTGTGTAACACAGGTCCACTGCACTCTGACCCTAGTGTGTAACACAGGTCCACTGCACTAAATCCCTAGTGTGTAACACAGGTCCACTGAACTAAATCCCTAGTGTGTAACACAGGTCCACTGCACTCTGACCCCAGTGTGTAACACAGGTCCACTGCACTAAATCCCTAGTGTGTAACACAGGTCCACTGCACTCTGACCCCAGTGTGTAACACAGGTCCACTGCACTAAATCCCTAGTGTGTAGCACAGATCCACTGCACTCCGACCCCAATGTGTAACACAGGTCCACTGCACTAAATCCCTAGTGTGTAACACAGGTCCACTGCACTAAATCCCTAGTGTGTAGCACAGGTCCACTGCACTCCGACCCCAGTGTGTAACACAGGTCCACTGCACTAAATCCCTAGTGTGTAACACAGGTCCACTGCACTCTGACCCCAGTGTGTAACACAGGTCCACTGCACTAAATCCCTCGTGTGTAACACAGGTCCACTGCACTCTGACCCCAGTGTGTAACACAGGTCCACTGCGATAAATCCCTAGTGTGTAACACAGGTCCACTGCACTAAATCCCTAGTGTGTAACACAGGTCCACTGCACTAAATCCCTAGTGTGTAACACAGGTCCACTGCACTAAATCCCTAGTGTGTAACACAGGTCCACTGCACTAAATCCCTAGTGTGTAACACAGGTCCACTGCACTAAATCCCTCGTGTGTAGCACAGGTCCACTGCACTAAATCCCTAGTGTGTAGCACAGGTCCACTGCACTAAATCCCTAGTGTGTAACACAGGTCCACTGCACTCTGACCCTAGTGTGTAACACAGGTCCACTGCACTAAATCCCCAGTGTGTAACACAGGTCCACTGCACTAAATCCCTAGTGTGTAACACAGGTCCACTGCACTCCAACCCTAGTGTGTAACACAGGTCCACTGCACTAAATCCCTAGTGTGTAACACAGGTCCACTGCACTAAATCCCTAGTGTATAACACAGGTCCACTGCACTCCAACCCTAGTGTGTAACACAGGTCCACTGCACTAAATCCCTAGTGTATAACACAAGTCCACTGCACTCCAACCCTAGTGTGTAACACAGGTCCACTGCACTAAATCCCTAGTGTGTAACACAGGTCCACTGTACTCCGACCTTAGTGTGTAACACAGGTCCACTGCACTAAATCCATAGTGTGTAACACAAGTCCACTGTACTCCGACCCCAGTGTGTAGCACAGGTCCACTGTACTCCGACCCTAGTGTGTAACACAGGTCCACTGCACTAAATCCCTAGTGTGTAACACAGGTCCACTGTACTCCGACCCCAGTGTGTAGCACAGGTCCACTGTACTCCGACCCCAGTGTGTAGCACAGGTCCACTGTACTCCGACCCTAGTGTGTAACACAGGTCCACTGCACTAAATCCCCAGTGTGTAACACAGGTCCACTGTACTCCGACCCCAGTGTGTAGCACAGGTCCACTGCACTCCAACACCAGTGTGTAACACAGGTCCAGAGTATTCAGTTGACGTGAATTTTAAAGTCGAGGCATTGGTGAATAGGTTCCATTGTAGGTTGGTGAGCAATGGGACCTAGTGCAGGTTTTTTGGATTACGTCAAGTTTATGGAGGGTGGATAGATGAGAGGCCAGCCAGGAGAGCATTATAATAATCAAGTCTGGAGGTAAGAAAAGGATGCAATGTGCTGAGACAGTGGAGGAGACTGGCAGGGTTAATGAGGTGAAGATAGGTGATCTTAGTGATGAAACACCATCTATTGCTCATCCATAGATGTCCTGAAGGAATGAATGCATTAGTGTGGGACAGGAGTCACATGTAGGCCAAACCAGGTAAGGGTGGCAGGTTCCATGAAGGACATCAATGAACCAGTTAGGTATTTATGACAATCCAGTAGCTTTCATGGTCACTTTTTCTCCTGGTGCCAGCGCCCATATTATCAGACCTTACTCAAGTCAATTTTATAACTTGTCATGATGGAATTTAAACTCATGACCTCTGGGTTTCTAGTGAAATACCCATAATTGCTAGAATGTCAAGTGGTAAGTGTGCATCCACTGGTGTCACAAACAGTAATTCCTAGGCTTGTGTCTGCATAGTACAGACAGCCACAACCATAACCACAGGTTTAGAAAACAGAGGGCTGGATTTTCGGTTTGTTGTTGTCTCTGTTTTTACCCCAGAGGGGCGGTAATGGCCGTGAAAATCATTTCCGGGCAGGCGGTCAGCTTCCAGCGCCCCGCTAGGACATTCATAAGAATATAAGAACATAAGAACATAAGAAATAGGAGCAGGAGTAGGTCATACGGCCCCTCGAGCCTGCTCCGCCATTTAATACAATCATGGTTGATCCGATCATGGACTCAGGTCCACTTCCCTGCCCGCTCCCCATAACCCCTTATTCCCTTATTGGTTACGAAACTGTCTATCTCTGTCTTAAATTTTTTCAATGTCCTGGCTTCCACAGCTCTCTGAGGCAGCGAATTCCACAGATTTACAACCTCTCAGAGAAGAAATTTCTCCTCATTTCAGTTTTAAATGGGCAGTCCCTTATTCTAAGATTATGCTCCCTAGTTCTAGTCTCCCCTATCAGTGGAAACATCCTCTCTGCATCCACCTTGTCACGCCCCCTCATAATCTTGTATGTTTTGATCAGATCACCTCTCATTCTTCTGAATTCCAATGAGTAGAGGTCCAACCTACTCAACCTTGCCTCATAAGTCAACCCCCTCATCTCTGGAATCAACCTAATGAACCTTCTCTGAACTGCCTCTAGAGCAAGTATATCCTTTCATAAATATAGAAACCAAAACTGTACACAGTATTCCAGGTGTGGCCTCACCAATACCCTATATAACTGTAGCAAGACTTCCTTGCTTTTATACTCCATCCCCTTTGCAATAAAGGCCAAGATTCCATTGGCCTTCCTGATCACTTGCTGCACCTACATACTAACCTTTTGTATTTCATGCACAGGTCCCACTGTACTGCAGCACTTTGCAATTTTTCTCTATTTAAATAATAACTTGCTTTTTGATTTTTTTCTGCCAAAGTGCAAAACCTCAACTTTCCAACATTATACTCCATCTGCCAAATTTTTTCCCACTCACTTAGCCTGGCTATGTCCTTTTGCAGATTTTTTGTGTCCTCCTCACACATTGTTTTTCCTCTCATCTTTGTATCATCAGCAAACATGGCTACGTTACACTCAGTCCCTTCCTCCAAGTCGTTAATATAGTCCCAGCAATGATCCCTGTGGCACCCCACTAGTTACTGATTGCCAACCCGAGAATGAACCATTTATCCATTTATCTGTTTTCTGTTAGTTAGCCAATGCTCTATCCATGCTAATATATTGGCCCCAACCCCGTGAACTTTTATCTTGTGCAGTAACCTTTTATGTGGCACCTTGTCAAATGCCTTCTGGAAGTCCAAATACACCACATCCACTGGTTCCCCTTTATCTACCCTGTTTGTTACATCCTCAAAGAATTCCAGCAAATTTGTCAAACATAACTTCCCCTTCATAAATCCATGTTGACTCTGCCTGACCGAATTATGCTTTTCCAAATGTCCTGCTACTGCTTCTTTAATAATGGACTCCAACATTTTCCCAACCACAGATGTTAGGCTAACTGGTCTATAGTTTCCTGCTTTTTGTCTTCCTCCTTTCTTAAATAGGGGCGTTACATTTGCAGTTTTCCAATCTCCTGGGACCTTCCCAGAATCCAGGGAATTTTGGTAAATTACAACCAATGCATCCACGATCCCTGCCGCTATTTCTCTGAAGACCCTAGGATGCAAGCCATCAGGTCCAGGGGATTTATCCGTCTTTAGTCCCATTATCTTACTGAGTACCACCTCCTTAGTGATTGTGATTGTGTTAAGTTCCTCCCCCGCCCTATAGCCCCTTGACTATCCACTGTCAGAATATTATTAGTGTCCTCTACTGTAAAGACTGATACAAAATATTTGTTCAGAGTTTCTGCCATCTCCATGTTCCCCATTACTAGTTCCCCGGTCTCGTCCTCTAAGGGACCAACATTTACTTTAGCCACTCTTTTCCTTTTTTATACACCTATATTCGGTGCCAGGTTTGTGGTGGCGCGGAGAAGTACCGCCCGGGAGAGGCGAGCCGGTGTGCAATGCCCTGGTCGTGACACAGGCTCAAAATTTGAAACTCGCCTGACCCATAGTGCCCCGTAGCAAGCCCCAGTGGGACTGTCTGTGAAATCTGCCAGTCCGAGCTGTAGTGGTCGCCATGAGGAATGTCTCCCTGAGGTATGTGTGATTGTTTTTTTATTTTTTTATTTTTGCGATCCATGTGGATGTGGCGTGAGGGATACTGGAATTGTTTTTGCTGTTTTTTTTCAGATTTTCTTTCCATGAAAGCCTCTCTTAGAGCTCTCCGAGGCTGGCTGTTTACCTCAGGATTTTCATTTGCTCTGCCGGCCTAACGCCCTAAAAGAGGTGTGGAACAGCTCCCTTAGTATCTGCTCCACACTCAGGGCCCAGCTGGTGAATTTTGCGGCTGGAAACGCAAACTGTTAGGTCTCAAATAAAGCAACTTAACTGAGTAAATGTGACCTTAGACTCTTTATTCTGACTCCAGAGTGCTGGCACAGCATGGGAGGCCTGCTTATGTGCAGTGCTCCCAAGGGATGCTGGGATCCCTTGGGACTCCAACAGATGCGCCCTCTGGTGGCGGTAGAATGCTGGTTACAAGATGTTGCATACATAACACAAACTATTTCCCAACGCAAAATTACCACTCCGCCTGGGTTAATGTTGCAATAGAGGCACGACCGAATTTCCACTCCAATTGGGGTGGCTACATTGGAATTGCATTGTGATGACACTGAGTTAGCAGGAGATATACTGGGTGAAGTGCCCCAGGGATCAGTGACCAACATCAATATAGCCCCAAAGTGGAAGGGACAACAGAAGCAGTGCTGCAAAAAAGTTAATGCCGGGGCACTTAAAGACCCAGCTAAGAGGGCCCTATACAGACAGCACCTCACAGCTAACCTGGCGTGCCTTGATGACTCTGAGATGCAGAATGCCCACAGTGCTTGGTCTGCCCTCCAGGCCCCCATAACCAGAGCCTGCGAAGAGACACTTGGTCACTCAACCAGAAAACACCAGGACTGGTTTGATGAGAATGATCAGGAGATCCAAGTAGTAATAGATCACAAGCGCAGAGCATTTATGAGCCTTAAGCAACAATCCAACTCGGGAGCAGCAAAGTGTTATGTATGGAGAAAGAGTCAGACTGAACATTGTGAGCTCAGTCTTTTATTGCAGGATTCCAGAGTGCCTCTCCAACCTGTGAGTCTTCCTTAAATACCTGTGCTCCCAAGGGACTATGGGATCCCTTGGGACTCTTGGGGATGAGCCCTCTGGTGGCTGTACAGAGTAAATGCAAGTTTACATATAGAACAACACTCCCCCCCCCCCCCCAAAGTCAATAGTGTAACTATTTACAATGTGAGTCGATCTGGGGCCCTTCTTGGCCTGGTTGATCGTCTCGGTGTGAAAGCTGGTATTGTTAAATCATTTGTTGGGCCCTCGCTGGGCTGCTGTACAGCTGGCCTTGCTGGGTTGCCTGGTGTGTTGGGCCCTGCAGGGCTGCTGTGGATGATGGGTTTGCTTCGTGGTCAACCGTGGTGCCAGTTGTCACTGTTGTGTATGTTGGGGGATCCAAAAAGGTTGGGTCCAAGGTGGGTTGCTCAGGATAGTCCGTGAATCTGAGTTTGATTTGGTCCAAGTGTGTCCGGTGAATGAGTCCATTTGAAAGTTTGACCTGAAACACCTTGCTCCCCTCTTTAGCCACGGCAGTGCCGGGAAGCCACTTGGGACCTTGTCCATAATTAAATACAAATACAGGATCATAGATTTCAATCTTGCATGACACATTTGCGCTATCATGGTTGGTACATTGTTGAAGCCACCTGCTCTCTACCTGTTCATGGTAGATCAGGGTGAACTAACGAGAGCCTTGTCTTAAGTGCTCTGTTCATGAGCAGTTCAGCATGTGGGATCCCAGTGAGCGAGTGGTGTCTCGTGCAGTAGCTTAGCAGGACTCGGGATAGGCGAGTCTGCAGCGAGCCTTCAGTTACCTTGCTTGATGGTTTGCACTGCTCTCTCTGCCTGACCATTGGACGCTGGTTTAAACGAGGCAGATGTGACATGTTTGCTCCCGTTACGGTCATGAATTCTTTGAACTCAGCACTGGTAAAACATGGCCCGTTGTCGCTCACCAGGACATCGGGTAAGCCGTGTGTGGCAAACATGGCCCGCAGGCTTTCAGTAGTGGCAGCGGACGTGCTAGCCAACATTATCTCACATTCAATCCACTTGGAGTACACTTCTACAACCACAAGGAACATCTTACTCAAGAACGGGCCTGCATAGTTGACGTGTACCCTAGACCACGGTTTGGAGGGCCAAGACCATAAACTTAGCGGCACCTCCCTGGGTACATTGCTTAACTGCAAGCATGTATTACATCTGTGAATGCAGGACTCAAAGTCTGCATCGATACCGGGCCACTACACGTGGGATCTGGCTATCGCTTTCATCATTACGATGCCTGGGTGGGTACTGTGGAGGTCATTGATGAAGGTGTCTCTGCACTTCTTGGGAACCAATAAACAATTGCCCCACAGAAGGCAGTCTGCCTGTATAGACATTTCATTTTTGCGCCGCTGAAACAGCTTTACCACTTCCTGCATTTCCACTGGGACACTGGACCAGCTCTCGTGAAGCACACAGCTTTTGACTAGGGATAATAAGGGGTCCTGGTTCATCCAAGTTTTGATCTGCTGGGCAGTGATGGGTGATTGCTCACTCTCAAATGCTTCCATAACCATGGCTAGGTCTGCGGGCTGCGCCATTTCCACCCCCGTGGTGGGCAATGGCAGTCTACTGAGAGCATCGGCGCAGTTTTCTGTGACTGGTGTGTGGCGGATGGCGTAGTTGTATGCGGACAATGTGAGCGCCCATCTCTGGATGTAGACCGATGCGTTGGTATTTATCCCTTTACTCTCGGAAAACAGGGATATGATTGGCTTATGGTCAGTTTCCAATTCGAACTTTAGCCCAAACAGGTATTGATGCATTTTTTTTACTCCATAGACACATGCTAACGCTTCTTTTTCAATCATGCTGTAGGATCTCTCAGCCTTGGACAGACTCCTGGATGCATAAGCAACTGGTTGCAGTTTCCCGAAATCATTAACTTGTTGCAATACACACCAGACGCCATTTGACGACGCATCACATGCTAGTACCAAACGCTTACATGGATCATTTACAAAGGCAATTTCTCGCTTTTACAAAGGCAATTTCTAGGCTTTTGCCCCAAACCCATTCGTCCCCTTTTCATAGCAAGACATGCAGTGGTTCTAACAGTGAGACCGAGTAAGAAGTTACCAAAGTAGCTCCGTCACGTTCTCTGGCCTCGGTGCGTTCTCGATTGCCTCTGTCTTCGTATTGTTGGGCCTGATGCCATCCGCCACAATCCTCCTTCCCAAGAACTCCACTTCAGGCGCCAGGAGAATGCACTTCGAGCATTTTAACCTGAGCCCCACGCGGTTGAGTAGACTAAGAGCCACCTCCAGATTCTGCAGATGCTCGGCTGTGTTCCGACCTGTGACCAAGATGTCGTCCTGGAAGACCACGGTGTGCAGGACCGACTTCAGTAAGCTTTCCATGTTTCTCTGGAATATCGCCGCCGCTGATCGGATTCCAAACGGGCATCTGTTATAAATAAAAAGACCTTTGTGCGTGTTGATGCAGGTGAGGGCCTTCGATGATTCCTCCAGTTCCTGCGTCATGTAGGCTGAAGTCAGATCCAGCTTCGTGAACATGTTTCCTCCCGCCAGCGTTGCAAAGAGGTCGCCGGCCTTTGGTAGTGGGTATTGGTCCTGCAGAGAGAAACGATTGATAGTTACTTTGTAATCGCCACAGATTCTGAAGGAGCCATCTCCTTTGAGGACAGGAACGATCGGGCTGGCCCACTCATTGAACGCGATCAGTGAAATGATGCCCTCTCGTGCAGCCGATCTAGATCGATCTCTGCCCTTTCTCTCATCATGTATGGTACTGCTCTTGCCTTGTGATGGATAGGTCGTGCCCCGGAATTAGGTGGGTCTTCACTTTTGCTCCTTGGAATTTCCAGATGCCTGGTTCGAACAGCGAAGGAAATTTGTTTAAGACCTGGACGATAGCGCTCGGACGTCGTCCCAGTTCCAGTGTATCTTACCCAACCAGCTCCTGTCGAGCAGCGTGGGACCATCGCCCAGTACCACCCAGAGTGGTAACTTGTGCACAGCTCCATCGTGGGAGACCTTTACGGTAGCACTGCCAATTACGGGAATCAGTTCTTTCGTGTAAGTTCTTAGTTTCATATGAATTGGAGTTAAGACTGGCCTTGAGGCCTTGTTGCACCACAGTCTTTCGAAAGTCTTTTTGCCCATGATGGACTGGCTCAAACCCGTGTCCAGTTCCATTGACACTGGGAGTCCATTTAGTTCAACATTCAGCATTATCGGGGGACAATTCGTGGTGAATGTGTGCACCCCATGTACCTCTGCCTCCTTGGTCTGAGGCTCTGGTTCGTCGTGATCCTCCGTGGATCTGTCCTCCTCTGCAACATGGTGGTTTTAGGTTTAACAGGATTAGCAGCTCTTCTGCACATATGTTGGAGGTGTCCCATTGTTCCACAGCCTTTGCAAACATACCCTTTGAAGCGGCATGAATGGAAACGATGATTACCCCCGCAGCGCCAACAAGGTGTTAATGGCCTTGCATTCATCACCCTTGATGGTGGACTCCGAGGTATCTGCAGACATGCAGCTGCAGGTATGTGTGACCTGCCCTGTACATTGCAATTCGAAAACAACATCACTTTGTTCACAGTACTTATAGCAGCATTTGTGTGCTGAGAGATTTGCTTCGTATTGTCACTGGTGGCAATGAATGCCTGGGCTATTGCTATAGCCTTGCTCAAGGTTGGGGTCTTTACAGTCAAAAGTTTGTGAAGTATGGTTTCGTGGCCAATGCCAAGTATGAAAAAGTCTCTGAGCATGTGCTCCAAATGTCCTTCAAATTCGCAATGTCCTGCAAGGCATCTAAGCTCGGTGACATAACTCGCCACTTCCTGGCCTTCAGACCTTTTGTAGGTGTAAAACCGGTACCTTGCCATCAGAACGCTTTCCTTCAGGTTCAAATGCTCTCAGACCAGTGTGCACAAATCGTCGTATGATCTCTCCGTGGGTTTCGCTGGAATGAGCAGATTCTTCATGATTCCATACGTTGTTGCCCCACAGACAGTGAGGAGGATCTCCCTTCATTTGGCAGCGTTCTCTTCCCCATCTAGCTCATTGGCCACAAAGTATTGGTTGAGTCGCTCCACAAAAGTTTCCCAATCATCTCCCTCCGAAAATTTCTCCAGGATGCCCACTGTTCTTTGCATCTTTGGGTTCGTTATCTGTATCTCATCGCCAGTTGTTATGTATGGAGAAAGAGTCAGACTGAATACTGTGAGCTCAAAGTAAAGTGTGACCTTAGTCTTTTATTGCAGATCTCCAGAGTTCCTCTCCAACCTGTGAGGCCTCCTTAAATACCTGTGCTCTCAAGGGATTATGGGATCCCTTGAGATTCCAGTGGATGAGCCTTCTGGTGGCTGTACAGAGTAAATACAAGTTTACATATATAACACAAATAAACAGTACAGACGGCTCAAGGCTGAGGTCCAACAAAAAAACAGGGACTTAAAGATCAGGTGGTGGATGGAGAAAGCACAGGAGATACAACAACTGGCTGACAGCCACGATGTGTGAGGATACTTCATCGCAGTCAAGGCCACCTATGGTCCAAACTCCTCCCACCCCACTGCTGCCCAAGAACGGGGAATCATTCATCAAGGACACCGAGGCTGTCAGGGCCCGCTGGAAGGAGCACTTTGAAGATCTCCTCAATCGAGACTCTGCCTTTGATTCGAGTGTTCTCGACTCCATCCCTCAGCATGCCACCTGCCACCAACTCAGTGAAACCCCAACGCCGCACGAGGTTGGAAAAGCCATAAGGCAGCTCATGAATAACAAGGCTACAGGAGTGGATGGAATTCCTGCTGAGGCACTAAAGTATGGCGGAGAGGCGCTTTTGGCGCGGATACATGACCTCATCTCTCTCATCTGGAGGGAGGAGAGCATGCCGGGAGATCTCAGAGATGCAGTGATCGTGACCATCTTTAAAAAAGGGAGACAAGTCCGACTGCGGCAACTACAGAGGAATCTCCCTGCTATCAGCCACTGGGAAAGTTGTCGCGAGAGTCCTCCTCAACCGTCTTCTCCCTGTGGTCGAGGAGCTCCCCCCGGAGTCACAGTGCGAGTTTCGTCTCCTATGGGGCACAACGGACATGATCTTTGCAGCGCGACAGCTGCAGGAAAAATGCAGGGAACAGCACCAGCCCTTATACATGGCCTTCTTTGACCTTATAAAAGCTTTTGACGCTGTCAACCGTGAGGGTCTATGGAGCGTTCCCCTCCGTTTTGGATGCCCCCAATAGTTCGCCAACATCCTCGATGACATGCAGGCCGTGATCCTTACCAACGGATCCATTATAGACCCAATCCACGTCCGGACCAGGGTCAAACAGGACTGTGTCATCGCCCCAACCATCTTCTCAATCTTCCTCACTGCCATGCTGCACCTCACAGTCAACAAGCTCCCCGCTGGAGTGGAACTAAACTACAGAACCAGTGGGAACCTGTTCAACCATCGTCGACTCCAGGCCAGGTCCAAGACCACCCCAACCTCTGTCGTCGAGCTACAGTGGACGACGCCTGCGTCTGTGCACATTCAGAGGCTGAGCTCCAGTATATAGTCGACGTAGTGCAAAAGCATGGGCCTTACACTAAATATCCGTAAGACAGAGGTCCTCCACCAGCCTGTCCTCGCCGCACAGCACTGCCCCCTAGTTATCAAGATCCACGGCATGGCCCTGGACAATGTGGAACATTTCCCATACCTCGGGAGCCTCTTATCAACAAAAGCAGACATTGATGAGGAGATTCAACACCGCCTCCAGTGCGCCAGTGCAGCCTTTGGTCGCCTGAGGAAAAGAGTATTCGAAGACCAGGCCCTCAAATCTACCAACAAGCTCATGGTCTATGTAGTGTCCTTAGATGCTCTAGTAATGACTCCACGAGGCAATGTGTTGTACTTGAACTGTAGTGACCTTAGTCCTTTATTAGTTAACTCCAGAGTGAGGATCACACCTGGTGGCCTGCCTTTTATACTCGGCCAGGCACACCTGTACAGGTAACCTATGCGTCTCCCACTGCTGTGCCCTCTGGTGGCATACCTTGTGATAGTACCAACAGTAGCCATATAGGGTACATGACATCACTCTCTCCTGAACCCTCAGTGAAAATCATCTCTGCATTGACTGTGTTCTGGGCTTAGCTCTATGTGGGCTCTGTCTGGTTGACCCTTGGCGGGTCACTTCAACCTCGGCTGAGTAGTTGATGCAATAGCTTGCTGGTGGTTGCTGTTTGTGTGTGTGTGTCCCTGACCACTCCATTCTCCCCGCCCCCCCCACCCCTCCCCCCGCTCCCCATCCCACATCAATTATGGCAGGGGTTCCTGGCATTCATGTACATTCAAGTTCCGGTAAGTAGGTTTTGCATTTTTTTTTGTGTGCGGTTCCGTGGTGCGACAAGTGCGTTAGATGCCTTATCGATGCAGTGACAGTGCGTGAGGACGAGTTAGTTCTGGAGCTGCTGTCCCTGCAGTCTGGTGGTGGCTCAGTGCCCGGTGCTGGCAGTGGGAACCCGGTTGGCTCGCGTGGCCTACTCTCGGGGCTGTTGCCATGGTCCCTAGCGTCGGGACAGTTCACAGATGCCTGTGACCTCCCTGTCCTTTCTTTGCGCCCCAGGTGGCTGCTGCTCCCTGGGGAGCTGTCGTCAAGCAGTGCACAGGGAACTGTTGACTCGCTGGCCTGGGTGTCGTTTGGTTTGGAATCCTGGCTAGTGCCTGTTTCCTTTGGGGAAACAGCGGTGGGTGACCCTACATCAAGGGCCTTGGTGGCGGTGGGGTCTGGGGACTGCGCCTTAGTACAGTCTGCTCCTTTAGGCTCGTGGCAGTTGGTGCCATCGGTTGCCTAAGGGGTGGAGCCGACCCAGGGCATGGTATCGATACTGGTGCCATTGCCCTGCTGAGGTCACTTGCTCTGCAGATCGTTTGTGTTGGCTGTTTGTGGCCACACTTCATGCTGCATGACTCTGGTCCCCGGGACGCAGTTGAAATACTGCATTGCACAATTTTTCTTACTTATGTTGGACACTCTGTGGGTCCGATCGCGATCGCGCGAATTTTCCCCGCTAGTTGCATGTGCACAGTTCAGATCCTCAATTACACATTTTACATAATTGCGCGACTTTTCCTCGCTGGTTGCATGTACATAATTCAGATTATCAGTTACACATGTTACATGATCAATTATACATTTTGTCTCTGACTTACAGTTCTTATTACATTGCTTGAGTGTGTGGAACTGTCCCTTTAATTGTAGTGGGTTGCAGGCCTCCTTTAAGAGAGCCTTGCTTGCTTTACCCCAATCCGCTTCTCCGTTTGGTGTCACGTGTTGTTCCATCAGCGCTGCACCTCGTGGTCTGGCCGCAGCCATCTTTGTCTTCAGCGCATCACCTTGTGGTTTGGGCGCCATCTTTCCTTTGTCCACGATGTCGACTGCGGTGATCCTCTTCTCCCCGGGTTCTGCCTCCGAAGTTGGGAAGTTGCTTCTGGATCCGATTTTCTTCCTCCGGAGTCCTGCCACTGGAGCCTGGAAGGTGCGTTCGGGTTGTCTCAGCTGGATCATCTCCACGCAGTCGTGCTGAGCGGTCTGTGTCTCGGGTGCTGTGCTGGTCTGCTCTCCAGTGCCGGGTCCACCCTCAGGTGAGGGCTTGCTTTCCCTCTGAGCGCAGAGAGCTTCGATCGCTGGAGGGGTGAAATCTTCCCACTTCCAATGGATCTTCTCCATCCATCTTCTGCCGAGCAGCGTTGGTCCATCACCTGCAACAATCCACAGAGGTAACTTGTGCACCGCGCCATCATGGAGTACCTTTACATCCGCACTACCAACGACTGTGATAAGTTCATCGGTGTCGGTGTGCAGCTTTACCTGAACCGGGACCAACTCGGATTGTTCAGCCTGATTGTCCCATAGCCTCTCAAAGGCTCCTTGATTTTGACTGGCTCGCCCCCGTGTCCACTTCCATGAAGACTGGACTTCCCTCTATCTCGACTTCCATCTTCAGCGGGGAACACTCGGTGGTGCAGATAAACATGCTGCGTACCTCCCCGTGGGACTGGGCTGCCTCTCTGTCTAACAACTCATAATCCACGCTGGATTCATGGCCATCTGCAGACTCTTCATCGACTGATTCCCGGGATGGCGGGACTGACCTATCAAGAAAGATTGGATCAATTGGGATTGTATTCACTGGAGTTCAGAAGAATGAGAGGGGACCTCATAGAAACGTTTAAAATTCTGACGGGTTTAGACAGGTTAGATGCAGAAAGAATGTTCCCAATGTTGGGGAAGTCCAGAACCAGGGGTCACAGTCTGAGGATAAGGGGTAAGCCATTTAGGACCGAGATGAGGAGAAACTTCTTCACCCAGAGAGTGGTGAACCTGTGGAATTCTCTACCACAGAAAGTAGTTGAGGCCAATTCACTAAATATATTCAAAAGGGAGTTAGATGAAGTCCTTACTACTCGGGGGATCAAGGGTTATGGCGAGAAAGCAGGAAGGGGGTACTGAAGTTTCATGTTCAGCCATGAACTCATTGAATGGCGGTGCAGGCTAGAAGGGCTGAATGGCCTGCTCCTGCACCTATTTTCTATGTTTCTATGACACAGTGAGTCTTATTTCTCTTACACATTCGCTGGAGGTGGACCTTTGTGCGGCAGCCTTTGCATACATAGTCTTTAAAACGGCATTGGTGAGTTCTGTGATTCCCTCCGCAACGCCAGCATGGTGCTACTCGAATAGCCCCCCTTGAGTTAAGGGACTCGGCGGCCTGTTCTCTCTTCCCTGAGAGGGTTCACGCTCAACAGTCCAGCCTCTAAATGGTGCCACTCTGTGCACAGTATCTGCCGGGTTTGAGTCGTGAGGGTGAAACATCTGCCTAGAGCCGCAGGTCAAGGTCATGAATGCCTGGCTTACAGAGATGGCCTTCTGCAGTGTGACTGTGGTATCCACCGACAGTAGCTTGTGAAGAAGGCCCTCATGGCCAATTCCAATGACAAAAATATCCCGCAGCACATCATTGAGGGTGCCGAACTCGCACGGTGCTGCCAGCCTCCTGAGGTCTATGGCGTACTTCGCGATTTCCTGGCCTTCAGCCCATCGGTGTCTGGCTGTGAGAATGCTCTCCTTGGGCTTGAGTTGCTCCTGGATCAGGGTTTTGAGCTCCTTGTACGACTTGGTCGTTGTCTTCACTGGTGCCAGCAAGTCCCTGACGAGACGATAGACGTTGGGCCCACAACTGGTTAGCAAGATAACGTGGTGCTTATCAGCCAGTGTGGCCGGGTCGTCTCCTGCAAGGTTATTTGCTGTGAAGAAATGTTCTAGCCTCTCCACAAAGGCATCCCAATCATCACCATCGGCGAACTGCTGCAACATACCAAGGGTAGCTATTTCCGCGTGAAAGTTGGTAATCTCGTCGCCAATTGTAGTGTCTTTAGATGCTCTAGTAATGACTCCATGAGGCAATGTGTTGTACTTGAACTGTAGTGACCTTAGTCCTTTATTAACTCCAGAGTGAGAATCACACCTTGTGGCCTGCCTTTTATACTCGAGCAGGCACACCTATGCAGGTAACCTACGAGTCTCTCACTGCTGTGCTCTCTGGTGGCACACCTTGTGATAGTACCAACAGTAGCCATGTAGGATACACGACAGTCTACAGGACTGTAGTAATACCCGCCCTCCTGTATGGCTCAGAGAGATGGACCATGTACAGTAGACACCTCAAGTCACTGCAGAAATACCACCAACGATGCCTCCGCAAGATCCTACAAATCCCCTGGGAGGACAGACGCACTAACATTAGTGTCCTCGACCAGGCCAACATCCCCAGCATTGAAGCACTGACCACACTTGATCAGCTCCGCTGGGCAGGCCACTTTGTTCACATGCCAGACACGAGACTCCCAAAGCAGGCACTCTACTCAGAACTGCTTCATGGCAAATGAGCCAAAGGAGGGCAGAGGAAACATTACAAGGACACCCTCAAAGCCTCCCTGATAAAGTACAACATTCCCACTGACACCTGGGAATCCCTGCCCAAAGACTGCCCTAAGTGGAGGAAGTGCATTTGTGAGGGCACTGAACACCTCGAGTCTCATCGCCAAGTGCATGCAGAAAACAAGCACAGGCAGTGGAAAGAACCTGCGGCAAACCTGTCCCACCCTCCCCGACCTTCAACGACTGTCTGTCCCACCTGTGGCAGGGACTGTGGTTCTCATATTAGACTGTTCAGCAACGTAAGGACTCATTCTAAGAGTGGAAGCAAGCCTTCCTTGATCCGATGGATTGCCTATGATGATGATGCATTGCGATAACACTGCATTAGCAGGAGATATACATAGAAACATAGAAAATAGGTGCAGGAGTAGGCCATTCAGCCCTTCGAGCCTACACCACCATTCAATAAGATCATGGCTGATCATTCACCTCAGTACCCCTTTCCTGCTTTCTCTCCATACCCCTTGACCCCTTTAGCCATAAGGGCCATATCTAACTTCCTCTTGAATATATCTAACGAACTGGCATCAACAACTCTCTGTGGTAGAGAATTCCAGAGGTTAACAACTCTCTGAGTGAAGAAGTTTCTCCTCATCACGTTCCTAAATGGCTTACCCCTTATCCTTAGACTGTGACCCCTGGTTCTGGACTTCCGCAACATCGGGAACATTCTTCCTGCATCTAACCTGTCCAGTCCCGTCAGAATTTTATATGTTTCTATGAGATCCCCTCTCATTCTTCTAAACTCCAGTGAATACAGGCCCAGTCGATCCAGTCTCTCCTCATATGTCAGTCCTGCCATCCTGGGAATCAGTCTGGTGAACCTTCGCTGCACTCCTTCAATAGCAAGAACGTCCTTCCTCAGATTAGGAGACCAAAACTGAACACCATATTCCAGGTGAGGCCTCACCAGGGCCCCGTACAACTGCAGTAAGACCTCCCTGCTCCTATACTCAAATCCCCTAGCTATGAAGGCCAACATACCATTTACCGCCTTCACCACCTGCTGTATCTCCATGCCAACTTTCAATGACTGATGTACCATGACACCCAGGTCTCATTACACCTGCTCTTTTCCTAATCTGCCGCCAATATTCTGCCTTCACGTTTTTGCCACCGAAGTGGATAACCTCACATTTATCCACATTATACTGCATCTGCCATGCATTTGCCCACTCACCTAACCTGTCCAAGTCACCCTGCAGCCTCTTAGCATCCTCCTCACAGTTCACACCGCCACCCAGCTTAGTGTCATCTGCAAACTTGGAGATATTACACTCAATTCCTTCATCTAAATCATTGATGTATATTGTAAATAGCTGGGGTCCCAACACTGAGCCCTGCGGCACCCCACTAGTCACTGTCTGCCATTCTGAGAAGGACCCGTTTATCCCGACTCTCTGCTTCCTGTCTGCCAACCAGCTCTCTATCCACGTCAATACATTACCCCCAATACCATGTGCTTTAATTTTGCACACCAATCTCTTGTGTGGGACCTTGTCAAAAGCCTTTTAAAAGTCCAAATACACCACATCCACTTGTCCACTCTACCAGTTACATCCTCAAAAAATTCTAGAAGTTTTGTCAAGCATGATTTCCCTTTCAGAAATCCATGCTGACTTGGACCGATCCTGTCACTGCTTTCCAAATGCGCTTCTATTTCATCTTTAATAATTGATTCCAACATTTTCCCCACTACTGATCTCAGGCTAACCGGTCTGTAATTCCCCATTTTCTCTCTCCCTCCTTTTTTAAAAAGTGGTGTTATCTTAGCTACTGGATGAAGTGCCCCGGGGATCGGTGCTCTAACCCCCACTGTTTCTAATTTACAGAAACAAGTAACAGAAAACCAGAGACAGGATTAATATACGATCTCCTAGTAAAGAATCCTCTAGGAATGAGTGAACATTACATGGTTGAATTTCAAATTCAGTTGGAGGTGAGAAAGTTGTTTCTCAAACCAGAGTCCTAAGCTTAAATAAAGGAGACTACAAAGATATGAGGACAGATTTGGCTAAAGTAGACTAGGAAAATAGATTTAAGTGTGGGATGGTTGATGAGCAGTGGCAGACATTTAAGGAGATATTTCATAACTCGCAACAAAAATATATCCCAATGAGAAGGAAAGACTGTCAGGGAAGGGATAACTATCCGTGGCTAACTAAGGATTTAAGAGATGGTATCAAATTGAAAACAAGGGCATGCAATGTGGCCAAGACTAGTGGGAGGCCAGAAGATTGGGAGACTTTTAAAATCCAGCAAACAACGAATAAAAAAATGATAAAGAGAGGGTAGATAGATTATGAAAGTTGTTATATATGGAGAAAGAGTTAGACTGAACACTGTGAGCTCAAAGTAAAGTGTGCCCGTAGTCTTTTATTGCAGGTCTCCAGAGTGCCTCTCCAATCTGTGAGGCCTCCTTAAATACCTGTGCTTCCAAGGGATTATGGGATCCCTTGGAACTCCCGGGGATGAGCCCTCTGGTGGCTGTACAGAGTAAATACAAGTTCACATATATAACAACACTACCCTCCCAAAGTCAATAGTGTAACTATTGACAATGTGAGTCGATCTGGGGCCCTTCTTGCCCTGGTTGATCATCTCGGTGTGAAAGCTGATATTGTTGAATCATTTGTTGGGGGTAAGCTGGGCTGCTGTGGATGATGGGTTCTGCTTCATGGTCAACCATGGTGCCAGTTACCACTGGTGTGTATGTTGGTGGATCAAAAAAGGTAGGGTCCTGTTATATATGTATAATTGCATTTACTCTGTACAGCCACCAGAGAGCTCATCCCCTGGAGTCCCAAGGGATCCCATAATCCCTTGGGAGCACGGGTATTTAAGGAGGCTTCACAGGTTGGAGAGGCACTCTGGAGACCTGCAATAAAAGACTACGGTCGCACTTTACTTTGAGCTCACAGTGTTCAGTGGCTCTTTCTCCATACATAACACAATCCACTTGGAATACGTGTCTACAACCACAAGGAACATTTTACCAAAGAATGGGCCTGCATAGTCGACGTGTACCCTAGACCACGGTTTGGAGGGCCTCCCTGGGTACATTGCTTAACTGTGAGCATGTATTACATCTGTGAATACAGGACTCTAAGTCCGCATCGATACCGGGCCACCACACGTGGGATCTGGCTATTGCTTTCATCATTACGATGCCTGGGTGGGTACTGTGGAGGTCTTTGATGAAGGTGTCTCACCCTTCTTGGGGACCACTACTCGATTGCCCCACAGAAGGCAGTCTGCTTGTATAGATATTTCATCTTTGTGCCGCTGGAACGGCTTAATTTTTTCCTGCATTTCCATTCGAACACTGGACCAGCTCCCGTGAAGCACACAGCTTTTGACTAGAGATAATAAGGGGTCCTGGCTTGTTCAGGTTTTGATCTGCCGGGCAGTGACGGGTGATTTCTCACTCTCAAATGCTTCCATAACCATGGCTAGATCTGCGGGCTGCGCCATTTCCACCCCCGTGGTGGGCAATGGCAGCCTATTGAAAGCATCGGCACAGTTTTCTTTGCCTGGCCTGTGGCGGATGGCATAGTTGTATGTGGACAACGTGAGCGCCCATATCTGGATGCGGGCCGATGCATTGTTATTTATCCCTTTACTCTTGGAAAACAGGGATATAAGTGGCTTATGGTCAGTTACCAATTTGAATTTTAGCCCAAGCAGGTATTGATGCATTTTCTTTACCCCATAGACACACGCTAACGCTTCCTTCTCAATCATGCTGTAGGTTCTCTCAGTCTTAGACAGACACCTGGATTCATAAGCAACCAGTTGCAGTTTCCTAGAATCATTAGCTTGTTGCAATACACACCCGACGCCATATGGCGACGCAGCACATGCTAATACCAAACGCTTACATGGATCATACAACACAAGCAATTTGTTTGAGCATAAAAATGTTCTCGCTTTTACAAAGGCATTTTCTTGGCTTTTGCCCCAAACCCATTCGTCCCCTTTGCCTCCGTCTTCGTATTGGGTGGGCCTGATGCTGTCCGCCGCAATCCTCCTTCCCAAGAACTGCACTTCAGGCGTCAGGAAAACGCACTTCGAGCATTTTAACCTGAGCCCCACGCGGTTGAGTCAACTAACAACCTCCTCCAGGTTCTGCAGATGCTCGACTGTGTTCCGACCTGTGACCAAGATGTTATCCTGGAAGACCAAGGTGTGTGGGACCGACTTCAGTAAACTTTCCATGTTTCTCTGGAATATCGCCGCTGCTGATCGGATTCCAAACGGGCATCTCTTATAAACAAAAAGACCTTTGTGCGTGTTGATGCAGGTGAGGGCCTTCGATGATTCCTCCAGTTCCTGTGTCATGTAGGCCGAAGTCAAATCCAGCTTCGTGAACGTCTTTACTCCCGCCAGCATTACAAAGAGGTCATCGGTCTTTGGTGGTGAGTATTGGTCCTGCAGGGAGAAACGATTGATAGTTACTTTGTAATCGCCACAGATTCTGATGGTGCCATCTCCCTTGAGGACAGGAACGATTGGACTGACCCACTCATTGAACTCAATCGGTGAAATGATGCCCTCTCGTTGCAGCCGGTCTAACTCAATTTTTACCCTTTCTCTCATCATGTACGGTACTGCTCTCGTCTTGTGATGGATGGGTCGCGCCCCCGGAATTAGGTGGATCTGCACTTTTGCTCCTTGAAATTTCCCGATGCCTGGTTCGAACAGCGAAGGAAATTTGTTTAAGACCTGGGCACACGAAGTATTGTCAGCGAGCGACAGCGTTCGGACGTCGTCCCAGTTCCAGCGTATCTTTCCCAGCCAGGTCCTGCCGCGCAGTGTGGGACCATCGCCCGGTACCACCCAGAGTGGTAGCTTGTGCACTGCTCCATCGTAGGAGACCTTTACGGTAGCACTGCCGATTACAGGAATCAGTTCTTTTGTGTAAGTTCTTAGTTTTGTGCGAACTGGAGTTAAGACTGGCCTTGAGGCCTTGTTGCACCACAACCTTTTGAAAGTCTTTTTGCCCATGATGGACTGGCTCGCCCCCATGTCCACCTCCATTGACACTGAGAGACCATTTGGTTCAACATTCAGCATTATCGGGGGACAATTCGTGGTGAATGTGTGCACCCCATGTACATCTGCCTCCTCGGTCTGAGGCTTTGGTTCATTGTGATCCTCCGTGATCTGTCCTCCTCTGCAACATGATGTTTTGCAGGTTTAACAGGCTTTGCAACTCACCTGCACACTCGCTGGAGGTGTCCCATTGTTCCACAGCTCTTGCAAACTTACGCTTTGAATCGGAATGAATGGAAATGATGATCATCCCTGCACGCCAACAAGGTGTTAATGGCCTTGCATTCATCACTCTTGATGGTTGACTCTGAGACATCTGCGGAGGTGCAGCTGCAGGTATGTGTGACCTGCCCTGTACGTTACGATTCAAAAACAACATCACAGTACCTGTAGCAGCACTTGTGAGCTGAGAAATTTGTTTTGTATTGTCACTGGTGACAATGAACGCCTGGGGGAGGTGGGACCCGTACAAACCGAATTGTCTGCACCTGAGCAGGACCGGAACCAATGTCCTAAGGGGAGTGTTTGGTAGTGCTGTTGGGGAGGAGTTAAACTAATAGGCAGGGGGGTGGGAACCTATGCAGGGAGACAGAGGGAAGTAGAATGGGGGCAGAAGCAAAAGATAGAATGAAGAAAAGTAAAAGTGGAGGGTAGAGAAACCCAAGGCAAAAATCAAAAAGGGCCACATTACAGCAAAATTCTAAAGGGGCAAAGTGTGTTAAAAAGATAAGCCTGAAGGCTCTGTGCCTCAATGCGAGTAGTATTTGTCATAAGGTGAACGAATTAACTGTGCAATTAACGAATATGATATAATTGGCATCACGGAGACATGGCTCCAGGGTGACCAAGGCTGGGAACTCAACATCCAGGGTTATTCAACATTCAGGAAGAATAGACAGAAAGGAAAAGGAGGTGGGGTAGCGTTGCTGGTTAAAGAGGAAATTAACACAATAGTAAGGAAGGACATTAGCTTGAATGATGTGGAATCTGTATGGGTGGAGCTGCGGAATACCAAAGGGCAGAAAACGCTAGTGGGAGTTGTGTACAGACCACCAAACAGTAGTAGTGCGATTGGGGACATCATCAAACAAGAAATTAGGGATGCGTGCAATAAAGGTACAGCAGTTATCATGGGCGACTTTAATCTACATATAGATTGGGCTAACCAAACTGGTAGCAATACGGTGGAGGAAGATTTCCTGGAGTGTATTCTGGATGGTTTTCTAGACCAATATGTCGAGGAACCAACTAGAGGGCTGGTCATCCTAGATTGGATAACGTGCAATGAGAAAGGACTAATTAGCAATCTTGTTGTGTGAGGCCCCTTAGGGAAGAGTGACCATAATATGGTAGAATTGTTTATTAAGATGGAGAGTGACACAGTTAATTCAGAGACTAGGGTCCTGAGCTTAAGGAAAGGTAACTTCGATGGTAGGAGACGTGAATTGGCTAGAATAGACTAGCGAGTGATACTTAAAGAGTTGACAGTGGATTGGCAATGGCAAACATTTAAAGATCACATGGATGAACTTCAACAATTGTACATCCCTGTCTGGAGTAAAAATAAAATGGGGAAGGTGGCTCAACTGTGGCTAACAAGGGAAATTAAGGATCGTGTTAAATCCAAGGAAGAGGCATATAAATTAGCCAGAAAAAGCAGCAAACCTGAGGACTGGGAGAAATTTAGAATTCAACAGAGGAGGACTAAGGATTTAACTAATAGAGGGAAAATAGAGTATGAGAGGAAGCTTGCTGGGAACCTAAAAACTGACTGCAAAAGCTTCTATAGATATGTGAAAAGAAAAAGATGAGTGAAGACAAGCGTAGGTCCTTTGCAGTCAGATTCAGGTAAATTTATCATGGGGAAGAAAGAAATGGCGGACCAGTTAAACAAGTACTTTGGTTCTGTCTTCACGAAGGAGGACACAAATAACCTTCCGGAAATACAAGGGGACCGAGGGTCCAGTGAGAAGGAGGAACTGAAGGAAATCCTTATTAGGCGGGAAATCGTGTTAGGGAAATTGATGGAATTGAAGTCTGATAAATCCCCGGGGCCTGATAGTCTGCATCCCAGAGTACTTAAGGAAGTACCCCTAGAAATAGTGGATACATTGATGATCATTTTCCAACATTCTATCGACTCTGGATCAGTTCCTATGGACTGGAGGGTAGCTAATGTAACACCACTTTTTAAAAAAGAAGTGAGCGAGAAAACGGGTAATTATAGACCGGTTAGCCTGACATCAGTAGTGGGGAAAATGTTGGAATCAATAATTAAAGATGAAATAGCAGCACATTTGGAAAGCAGCGATGGGATCGGACCTAGTCAGCATGGATTTATGAAAGGGAAATCCTGCTTGACAAATCTAGAATTTTTTGAGGATGTAACTGGTAGAGTGGACAAGGGAGAACCAGTGCATGTGGTGTATTTGGACTTTCAAAAGGCTTTTGCCAATGTCCCACACAAGAGATTAGTGTGCAAAATTAAAGCACATGGTACTGGGTGTAATGTGCTAACGTGGATAGAGAATTGGTTGGCAGACAGGAAGCAGAAAGTCTTGATAAACGGGTCCATTTCAGAATGGCAGGCAGTGACTAGTGGAGTGCCGCAGGGCTCAGTGCTGGGATCCCAGCTATTTACAATATACATTAATGATTTGGATGAGGGAATGAGTGTAATATCTCCAAGTTTGCAGATGACACTAAGCTGGGTGGCAGTGTGAGCTGTGAGGAGGATGCTAAAAGGCTGCAGGGTGACTTGGACATGATAAGTGAGTGGGCAAATGCATGGCAGATGCAGTATAATGTGGATAAATGTGAGGTTATCCACTTTGGTGGCAAAAACACGAAGGCAGAATATTATCTGAATGGCAGCAGATTAGGAAAAGGGAGGTGCAGCGAGATCTGGGTGTCATGGTACATTAGTCATTGAAAGTTGGCATGCAGGTTCAGCAGGCGGTGAAGAAGGAAAATGGTATGTTGGCCTTCAAAGCAAGGGGATTTGAGTATAGGAGCAGGGAGGTCTTCCTACAGTTGTACAGGGCCTTAGTGAGGCCTCACCTGGAATATTGTGTTCAGTTTTGGTCTCCTAATCTGAGGAAGGACGTTCTTGCTATTGAGGGAGTGCAGCGAAGATTCACCAGTCTGATTTCTGGGTTGGCAGGACTGACATATGAGGAGAGACTGGATCGACTGGGCCTGTATTCATTTGAGTTTAGAAGGATGAGAGGGGATCTCATAGAAACATATAAAATTCTGACGGGACTGGACAGGTTAGATGCAGGAATAATGTTCCCGATGTTGGGGAAGTCCAGAACCAGGGGACCCAGTCTAAGGATAAGGGGTAAGCCATTTAGGACTGAGATGAGGAAAAACTTCTTCACTCAGAGAGTTATTAACCTGTGAAATTCCCTACCACAGAGAGTTGTTGATGCCAGTTCATTGGATGTATTCAAGGGGGAGTTAGATATGGCCCTTATGGCTAAAGGGATCAAGGGGTATGGAGAGAAAGCAGGAAATACTGAGGTGAATGATCAGCCATGATCTTATTGAATGGTGGTGCAGGCTCAAAGGGCCGAATGGCCTACTCCTGCACCTATTTTCTATGTATTGTATTCCTAACACAGATGAGACTGCACACAGAGAGGTTAAAGTAACAGTGACTTCAGTCTTTATTAAGACACTCCAGAGTGAGGAACAGGCCTTAGGGGCCAGCTTATATCCAGTGCTCCCAAGGGATGCTGGGATCCCTTGGGACTTCAGGGGATGAGCTCCCTGGTGGCGGAACATGGGAGTGCATGCTTTATAGATACACAACATCACTTCCTCCCCCAAAGTCAAAGTGAAAACTATTTACAAGGTGAGGCGGTCGGGAGCCGTTTTTTCCCTGTTGGACTGCCTCGGTACAAATGTCTGTTCTGGTGTGTTGGCTGTGCCCTCGCTGGGCTGGCGTGTTGTTGGCCCTGCAGGGCTACTAGGTGAGCCTGGTCTTGCTGGGCTGTTGGGCATGATGGTTTCGATTTCCTGGTCCGGTGTGGTGTCGTTGATCCTTTGGGTGTGTGCTGTGGGCTCGAAAAATGTGGTGTCTGCTGTGGGTTGTTCAGGGCAGTCTACGAACCGCAGCCTCGTTTGGCCCCGGTGCTTTCTGAAAATTTGTCCATTGTCTAGTTTGACTACAAACACCCTATTCCCTTCTTTAGCTATCACCGTGCCCGCGATCTACTTGGGACCATGTCCATAGTTTAACACATACACAGGGTCATTCAGATCAATTTCCCGTGACACAGTGGCGCGACCATCATTTACATTTTGTTGCTGCCGCCTGCTCTCTACCTGATCATGCAGGTTGGGGTGAACCAGCGAGAGTTTGGTTTTAAGTGTCCTTTTCATGAGTAGCTCAGCTGGGGGCACCCCTGTGAGCGAGTGGGGTCTCGTGTGGTAGCTGAGCAGTACTTGGGACAGGCGGGTTTGGAGTGAGCCTTCTGTGACTCATTTAAGGCTCTGTTTGATGGTTTGTACTGCCCGCTCTGCCTGCCCATTGGAGGCTGGTTTAAACGGGGCCGAGGTGACATGTTTGATCCCATTGCAGGTCATGAATTCTTTAAATTCGGCACTGGTGAAACATGGCCCGTTGTCACTGACCAGTATGCCAGGCAGGCCGTGAGTGGCAAACATGGCCCTCAGGTTTTCAATGGTGGTGGTGGCAGTGTTTCCTGACATTATTACACATTTAATCCATTTTGAAAGAACACCCACCACCACCAGGAACATTTTACCGAGAAAAGTGGCCGCATAGTCGACATGGATCCTTGACCATGGTCTGGAGGGCCAGGACCACAAACTTAGTGGTGCCTCTCTGGGCGCGTTGCTCAACTGAGCACATATGCTGCATTGCCATACACAGGACTCTAAGTCAGAGTCGTTACCGGGCCACCACACGTGGGATCTGGCTATCGCTTCCATCATTACTATACCCGGGTGTGTGCTGTGGAGATCCGAGATGAACGTCTCCCTGCCCTTTTTTGGTAGCACTACGCAGTTACCCCACAACAGGCAGTCTGCCTGAATGGATAGCTCGTCCTTTTTCCGCTGGAACAGCTTGATTGGCTCTTGCGTTTCAACGGGGATGCTGGCCCAGCTCCCATGCAGTACACAGTTTTTTACTGGGGACAGCAGAGGATCTTGGCTGGTGCAAGTCCTAATCTGGCGGGCCGTGACAGGTGATTTATCATTTTCAAAGGCTTCCATGACCATCAACAAGTCTGCGGGCTGCGTCACCATCAACAAGTTTGCAGGCTGCGCCATTTCCCCCCCCGTGGTGGGCAATGGTAGCTGACTGAGAGCATCCGCACAGTTCTCGATGCCTGGTCTGTGGCGGATGGTATAGTTATATGCTGATAGCACGAGTGCCCACCTTTGTATGCGGGCTGAGGCATTAGTAATCATCCCCTTGTTTTCAGCGAACAGGGATATGAGGGGCTTGTGATCGGTTTCCAGCTCAAATTTGAGGCCAAACAGGTACTGATGCATTTTCTTTACCCCGATCACACACGCTAATGCCTCTTTCTCAATCATGTTGGAGGCCCTCTCGGCCTTAGACAAGCTCCTGGAAGCAGAGGCGACAGGTTGCAACTTCCCTGCAACGTTTGCTTGTTGTAATGCACACCCGACTCCGTACGACGACGCGTCACCTGCTAGCACGTCTTTTACACGGGTTATACAACACAAGCAGCTTGTTGGAGCATAAAATGTTTCTGGCTTTCTCAAAAGCAATTTTTTGTTTTTTTCCCCATACCCAGTTCTCACCTTTGCGCAAAAGCACATGTAGGGGCTCTAAAATGGTGCTTAACCCCGGTAGGATGTTACCAAAATCGTTGAGGAGTTCCAGGAACGACCGCAGCTCCGTGACGTTCTGTGGCCTGGGCGCGTTCCTGATAGCCTCTGTCTTGGCGTCTGTGGGCCGAAAGCCGTCCGCCGCGATCTTTCTCCCCAAAAACTCCACTTCTGTTGCCATGAAGACGCATTTTGTCCTCTTCAGCCGCGGCCCTACGCGATTCAGTCACTGGCGAACCTCCTCCAGGTTTTGTAGCTGCTCGGCGGTGTCCCGACCCGTGACCAATATGTCGTCCTGAAAGACCACTGTGTGTGGTACCGACTTGAGTTGGCTCTCCATGTTTCTCTGGAAGATCACTGCAGCCGACCGAATTCCAAACGGGTATCTGTTGTAGATGAACAGTCCCTTGTGCGTGTTGATGCAGGTGAAGCCCTTCGAAGACTCCTCCAGCTTTTGTGTCATCTAGGCCAAAGTCAGGTCGAGCTTGGTGAACGTCTTGCCTCCTCCAAGCGTCGCAAATAGGTCATCTGCTTTAGGTAGCGGGTATTGGTCCTGTAGCGAGAAATGATTAATAGTTACTTTATAATCGCCGTAAATCCTGATCGTGCCATCACTTTTGAGTACTGGAACAATTGGGCTGGTCCACTCGTTGAATTTCACTGGGGAGATGATGCCCTCGCATTGCAGCCTGTCCAGCACAATTTCCACTCTCTCCCTCATCATGTGAGGTACCGCTCGCGCCTTGTGGTGAATGGGTCATGCCTCTGGGACCAAGTGGGTCCACACCTTCGCCCTGGAAAAGTTTCCAATGACTAGCTCAAAAAGGGAAGGAAATTTGTTAAGAACCTGGGTACATGAGGCCTCATCGACATGTGATAGCTCTCAGATGTCATCCCAGTTCCAGCGGATTTTGCTTAGCCAGCTCCTTCCAAGCAGTGTGGGGCCATCGCCCGGGACAATCCAGAGTGGCAGTTCATGCACCATGCCCTCGTAGGTGACCTTGACCATGGTGCTGCCGAGGACAGTGATAAGCTCTTTGGTGTACGTTCTCAGTTTCGTGTGGATGAGGCTCAGGGCTGGTCTGAATGCCCTGTGCACCACAGTCTCTCAAACATCTTTTTACTCATGATGGATTGGCTAGCGCCAGTGTCCAGTTCCATGGCTACAGGTAAGCCATTCAGTTTTACGTTTAGCATTGTAGGTGGACATTTCGTTGGAAATGTGTGCACCCCGTGTACTTCAGCATCTGCCTCCTCTCTCTGAGGCTCGAAATTGCTTTGATCCACCATGGACCAATCTTCCTCTGCCATGTGGTGGTTAGCAGGTTTTGCAGAGCTTGCAGCTCGTTTGCAAGCTCGTTGAAGGTGCCCCATTGTTCCACAGCTCTTGCAAACATACCCTTTGAAGAGGCATGAATACGCTGAATGGAAGCCTCCACAACGTCAACAAGGTGTGAATTGCCTTGCATTTATCCTTTGTTGGGGACTCTGAGTCATCTGGGTCACCTGAGGCCTGCTGGCAGTTGCAGACTCGTGGTTTCTGCCCTGTACATTTCTGCTCGCAAACACAGTTCCAGTTAATTTATGAACATTGCTAGCACTTGTGTGCTGAGAGATTTGTTTGGTGTTATCACTGGTGGACATAAACGCCTGTGCTATTGCAATGGCCTTACTGAGGGTCGGTGTCTCTACAGTCAAAAGTTTTCGTAGGATGGTCTCGTGGCAATGCCCAATACAAAAAAGTCTCTGAACATTTGCTCCAGGTAGCCATCAAACTCACATTATCCTGCAAGTCGCCTTAGCTTGCCACTTCCTGACCTTCAGATTGCTGGCACGTGTAGAACTGATACCTCGCCATCAGCACGCTCTCGCTCGGCTTAAGATACTCCCAAACCAATGTACACAGCTCCTCAAATGACTTACCTGTGGTTTTCACCAGAGCCAGAAGATTCTTCATGGGGCTGTAGGTCGGTGCCCTGCAGAGTGTGAGGAGGACCGCTCTCCTTTTTGCAGCGCTTCCTTCTCCATCCAGCTCGTTGGCTACAAAGTACTGGTCTAGCCATAGAAACATAGAAACATAGAAAATGGTTGGAGGAGTAGGCCATTCGGCCCTTCGAGCCTGCACCGCCATTCAACAAGATCATGGCTGATCACCCACCCCAGCACCTTCCCCCCCACGCCCTCTCCACACCCCCCCACCCCCCCAGCTGCAAGGACCAACTCCCTCCCGAATACATCCAATGTGTTCGATATAGGCTTCCCAGTCCTCACCCTCTGAGAACTTCTCCAGGATGCCCACAGTTTGCTGCATCTTTGCATTGGATTCATATTCTCGTCGCCAGTTATTGTGTTCCTAACACAGATGAGGCTGCACACAGGGAGGTTAAAGTAACAGTGACCTCAGTCTTTAATAAGACACTCCAGAGTGAGGAACAGGCTTCAGTGCTCCCAAGGGATGCTGGGATCCCTTGGGACTTCAGGGGATGAGCTCCCTGGTGGTGGAACATGGGAGTGCATGCTTTACAGATACACAACACTATGTTTCTATGTTTCTATGACACTAAGCTGGGTGGTGGTGTGGGCTGTGAGGAGGATGCAGGGAGACTTGGACAGGTTAGGTGAGTGGGCAAATGCATGGCAGATACAGTATAATGTGGATAAATGTGAGGTTATCCACTTTGGGGGCAAAAACACGAAGGCAGAATATTATCTGAATGGCGGCAGATTAGGAAAAGAGGAGGTGCAACGAGACCTGGGTGTCATGGTACATCAGTCATTGAAAGTTGGCATGCAGGTACAGCAGGCGGTGAAGAAGGAAAATGGCATGTTGACCTTCATAGCTAGGGGATTTAAGTATAGGAGCAGGGAGGTCTTACTGCAGTTGTACAGGGCCTTGGTGAGGCCACACCTTGAATATTGTGTTCAATTTTGGTTTCCTAATCTGAGGAAGGACATTCTTGCTATTGAGGGAGTGCAGCGAAGGTTTACCAGACTGATTCCCGGGATGGCAGGACTGACATATGAGGAGAGACTGGATCGGCTGGGCCTGTAGTCACTGAAGTTTAGAAGGATGAGAGGGGATCTCATAGAAACATATAAAATTCTGACGGGACGGAACAGGTTAGATGCAGGAAGAATGTTCCCGATGTTGGGCAAGTCCAGAAGCAGGGGACATAATCTAAAGATATGGCCGAATGGCCTACTCCCGCACCTGTTTTCTATGTTTCTATGTTTCTATGGCCTTACTCAAGATTAGGGTCTCTACAGTCAAAAGTTTGCAAAGTTATGGTTTCGTGGCCAATGCCAAGTATGAAAAATTCTCTGAGCATGTGCTCCAAATGTCCTTCAAATTCACAATGTCCTGCAAGGCACCTTAGTTCAGCGACATAACTCGCCACTTCCTGGCCTTCAGACCTTTTGTAGGTGTAGAACCGGTACCTCGCCAACAGAAGGCTTTACTTCGGGTTCAAATGCTCTCGGACCAGTGTGCACAAATCATCGTACGATTTCTCCGTGGATTTCGCTGGAGTGAGCAGATTCTTCATGAGGCCATAAGTTGTTGCCCCACAGACGGTGAGGAGGATCGCCCTTCATTTGGCAGCGTTCTCTTCCCCATCTAGCTCGTTGGCTACAAAGTATTGGTCGAATCGCTCCACAAAAGTTTCCCAATCATCTCCCTCCGAAAATTTCTCCAGGATTCCCACTGTTCTCTGCATCTTTAGGTTCGCTATCTGTATCTCATCACCAGTTGTTATGTATGGAGAAAGAGTCAGACTGAATACTGTGAGCTCAAAGTAAAGTGTGACCTTAGTCTTTTATTGCAGGTCTCCAGAGTGCCTCTCCAACCTGTGAGGCCTGCTTAAATACTTGTGCTCCCAAGGGAGAATGGGATCCCTTGGGACTCTGGGGAATGAGCCCTCTGGTGGCTGTACAGAGTAAATACAAGTTCATATATATAACCAAAAGTAAACTAGCACAAAATATAAAAACAGATAGCAAGAGTTTCTATAGGTAGATAAAAAGGAAAAGAGTTGCTAATGTAAATGTTGGTCCCCTAGAGGATGAGACTGGGGAATTAATAATGGAGAACAGAGAAATGGCAATGTCAGCAGTAAGCTCTTCCAGGTGGGCGGCTAGCTTCCAGCACCCCACCGGGATTTTAGGTACCAGTTTTGGCAGGGCGCGGAGCATTACCGCCCGTAAGAGGCGAGCCGGTGTGCAACACTCCTGGTTGCGACACCGGCTCAAATTTTGGCTCCCGTCTGATCCTTAGCGCTCGTTAGAGTGACCAGTTGGGACCACCTATGAAAGTGCACGATCCGACCTGTAGCGGCTGCAGTGAGGTAAATAATGTTGACCTCAGGTAAGTGTGATTGTTTTTTTTTGTGATTTATATTGTGGTGGCATGATTTATTTATTGGGAATGCTTTTAGTGTTTTGGTTCAGGTTTTTTTTTCTCCACAAGCCTCTCTTAGAGTTCTTTGAGGCCAGCTGTTTAGCTCGGGATTTTTGCTTGCTCAGCCAGCTAAGGGGTCGAAATTCGGTATGGCCATTTTTGAGACGGTGTCACCGCCTGAATGCTGATTTTAGTGCCGGGCATTAGGTGCAGTCTCAAAGTCCTAAATTCAGTTTTTACGCCGAAATATGAGAGAGCAGTGCTAAAAAGTGGTGTTGCACACTCATCCTTGGGAGGTAGCTCGGGAGGTCTACTGAATTTCCTGACAGGAGGCTGCCACCATGCTGGAAAAAAATGGGAAGAAAAAAAAAAAAAAAAACTTCTCTGATCCACACACACACTTCCCCACTATTAAAACTAATGAAAACATGCAGAAATAAATAAAGAGAAAAACTTACCTTCCTTTCTGGGCGATTCTGCCCGAGATCAGCCCTGTTACGACAATTTGTTTCCTGGCTGTACGGCCGCTTGTTTATATGGCAGCCATACAAAGCAAATGTTGCGACAGAGGCGGGAAGGAGGCGTTGTACGCGGGATGACATCACCACATGGGTGACGTTAGGCGGCACAACGTTGCCTCTTGGCGCCTCTGACAAAGAGCCGACTGAATTTAGAGCGAGGCGTCAACGCCACTTACTGACGACAGTAGGCATTTGCCGCCCATTAGCCGCACAGTAACGGGCGGTGTACAAAACCCAATTTCAACCCCTAAGAGAGGTGTGCAACGCCTCCCTTCGTGCTCTGCCCCACACTCTGGGCCCAGCTGCCGAATTTTGCTGACTGAAGTGCAAACTTTTCCCGGGCGCAAACATTATTGCCCCGCCGCCATTAACCCCTGAAATGACCTAAGCCAAAAATCTAGCCCTAAGTCTTAGACTATCAGTGGGGCACAAGGGGCACATCCAAGCTCTGGAGGCGATGCAGACAAGGGCCACATCGCTAATCCCTAATGTCAGACGGCTGTGTTAAACGGAAAGGGGTTACCAATTTTGGATCTGCACTAGAAAGAAAGTCCCAGCAAGCAGAAGATCAACGCTCTTGCCTCTGAATACTGGGTTGACATTCATCGGGATTCTCACGGCTGATGTGAGTGGAGAGGTGACCTCTCCCCTCCCCCCAAATGTATCCAGCCGGTTCTCCTGGAAGAGAGCTATGAGCTAAGCTAAAAACTGGTCCACTTAAAAAGGGATTTTGTTACAGAAACAACCAAAAGCATAATCTGCTGGATATATAATCCGTGGAAGAAGATGGTTATCCGCATATAACAGCTGTATGCATGTGAGGACAGCGTGGAACTCTATACCAACACGGTGGGAGTACCTTCACCAGACGGGCTGCAGCAGTTGAAGAAGAAGGATTACCAGCAGCTTCTCAGGGACAATCAATGCTGGCTGGCTTTGCTAGCGACGCCCATATTTCCCAGAATTATTTTTTTTAAAGCTTAGCAGGTTAAAGAGCAAACTTTACAAAACTGATGCAGAGCTTTATACACCAGGAGTGTGTAATGTCTGTAAGCTTGTAATGTTTGTAGCTCCACACTGTGGATGTGGACGTATTGTGTACTGCAGCTGCATAGTTAATCATTAAACAATAGGCAGCTTTCCGGAGAGTTCCGAGAGAGCAGCCTACCATCTTAGGAAGCTGTGTGTGTGTGCTCTGTGAAGATATCACAGTTGGTGGTGAGATGGGAGATTTTTCGGATCTTTAAAGCTTAAATTTTGTTGGTGAAGGATTCAGCCAGCCAACAGAAGACTTTGGAAGTTTCTGTCTTTGAAAAAAAAGCTACAAAATCCGAAGTAAAAAACAGCACACGGTGTGAACAGCTAGAGATTAAAATGGCAGGTGTAATCGGATATTTGGGTGAATATAGACACGACCAGGAATGTTTTAAAGCGTATGTGGATCGGCTAGAAATGTATTTCACTGCAAATAACATAATCAAAGTTCCAGACAATGCAGTCCAGAACCGGGCTGTGTTGGAACATAAGAAAGTGATCTTCTTATCAGTGGTAGGTCAGGCATTATACGAAACCCTTGTAAATCTGCTTGTGCCTGACGAGCCAAAGGACACAACGCTTAAAGAGATTTTAACGAAGCTGGAACAGCACTATAACCCCAAACCGTTAGAAATTGCTGAAAGCTATCATTTCGGGATTCGGAATCAAAAGGTGGATTAAAGTATCGCAGATTACATCATAGCATTAAAAAAGCTATCGATGCACTGTAATTTTGGAAACTTTCAAAACCGAGCATTACGGGATCATTTTGTTTGTGGGGTGAAAAATGATGCGATCAGAAGGAAGTTATTGACGATGGATGACTTGACTTTTGAGATTGCTTGTCAGACAGTGAGGTCGATGAGCATGGCCGAACAATATTTCCGAGAATTAAATAATGATTACGGTTGTCAGTCAACCGAGGTAAATCACCTGCAGGTTCAAAGTAAAAGACGGGCATGGCCGAAAGTCTCAGAAACTGGAAATTCTACCAGAGCATTGAAGTTGTGCTACAGGTGCCTGAGACAACACATTGCTCAAGTTGTCCATACATGAAGGCAGAGTGTTTCTTCTGCAGAAAGACTGGGCATCTTGCGAAGGCATGCAGACTGAAGGGTAAACCAGTTTTTAAAGCTATGAGTCCAGCGTTCAAAGCTATGAGTAAAAATCCAAAGAAACTTCATAGCATGGAAGAACTACAACAGGACGAGGAGATGTTAGAGTTACACGTCATCAGGAGCACGAGGTTAACGGACAGCGATTCGGAAAGCATCAAAATCCACATAGATGTTGCGGGATTCAAGATACCAATGGAAATTGACACGGGTGCCTCCGTGAGTGTAGTAGTGGAGTCACTATATCGCGACAAATTTCCAACTGGAGAAATCCAAGATAGAGCTGCGAGGCTACTCGGGAGAGAAAATTCCTGTAGTAGGCAGTATCACCGTACCGGTGAAATATAAAGATCAATTTCGGAACTTGCCTCTAATAGTAGTGAAAGGAGACAAGTCTGCCTTATTAGAAAGAAATTGGTTGAGCTCACTAAAGCTGGATTGGAGAAAGATTTTCTGTGTGGATGCGCGATTTTCATCAACGGATGAGGTTATCAAAAAGTATCCGAAGGTGTTCTGCGAAACAGGCAGTCCGATCCAAGGCTTCAAGGCGAGTGTCAGGGTACAGAAGGATGCTAGATCAGTTTACTACAAGCCACATTCCATACCATATGCACTCAAGGAGAAAGTTGAGCAAGAACTCAAAAGACTAGAGACTGAGAACATTATTTGTAAGATAGATCAATGTAATTGGGCTGCACCCATTGTTGTTGTACCTAAGTCTGATGGTAAAGTAAGATTGTGTGGTGATTATAAGGTCCCCAATACATTGCCGAATATAGAAGATTTGTTCACAACACTGACAGGTGGTCAGATCTTCTCAAAACTGGATCTTACGAATGCCTACTTACAGCTTGAACTAGATGAGGAGTCCAAGTCATGTTTGGCTATAAATACTCATCTAGGCCTATATCAGTTTAATAGTCTTCTGCCCCTGCCATATTCCAAGGGGTGATGAACCAGATTTTGCAAGGTATTGAAGGGGTAATATGTTATTTGGATGACATACTAATTTCAGCACCAAATAGGCAAATTCATAATAACATATTAAATGAAGTCCTCAAACGGCTAGAGAAGCACAGATTACAAGTGTCTGCTTGTAAGTGTGAGTTATTTAAAAACTCAGTGGAGTACTTAGGGTACAGAGTAGACAATGATGGTTTACATCCAAACATGGAAAAATTGGATGCAATCAGAAATGCACCCACTCCCAGGAATGTCACTGAACTTCGTTCATTCTTGGGTCTTTTGAACTATTATGGGAAGTTCCTACCAAATTTGGCTACAGTATTACATCCACTGAGTGAACTTTTGAAAAAACAGATCCAGTGGAAGTGGTCAAAAGAATGCGATTCAGCATTCAAGGAGTGTAAAAGCAAATTGGTAGAGAGCACCATGTTAGTTCTCTCTGACTTATCTAAGGAGATTAAGCTAGCATGTGATGCCTCTCCGTATGGAGTTGGGGCAGTAATCTCTCATGTATTAAGTAGTGGGGAGGAGAGACCAATTGCTTTTGCTTCACGCACTCTCAGTGCCAGTGAGAGAAATTATGCGCAAATTGAAAGGTAAGCTTTGGCATTAATTTTTGGGGTCAAGAAGTTTCACAAATACTTGTATGGTCATAAATTTACCATCGTTATGGACCATAAGCCCCTAGCAACCCTCCATCCAAAGTCCCCAGTTCCAACATTAGCTGCAGTCCGAATGCAGAGATGGGCTTTGATTTTGTCAGCATATACATTTGATTTGAATACAGACGATCAGCTGATCACAGTAATGCTGATGCAATTCTAGATTGCCTTTCCCATCACAGCTCACACCCGATAGGGAAGAAGTGTTTTATTTTTCATACATTGATGAACTACCAGTCACAGCTGAAGAGATTGGTAGAGCAACTAAGCGTGACCCAGTGATGTCAAAGGTGTATGAGTATATTGCAAATGGATGGCCAAACCAGGTAACAGACAAAGATACACATCCATTCTTCATTCGTAGGAATGAATTATCAGTCGATAAAGATTGTATCATGTGGGGTGCAAGAGTGGTTATACCAAATAAATTCAGGTCCAAATTATTCGGAGACCTCCATGACCAGCACCTGGGAATATGCTTGACCAAGAGTTTTGCACGCAGTTATTTATGGTGGCTAGGTCTTGATAAAGATATAGAGTACATCGTGAGTCATTGTATGACATGTCAATCGGTAAGCAAGCAACCACCACCAGTACCATTACAGCCATGGAAATGGCCTCCCAGGGTGTGGTAAAGGCTACATATTGATTTTGCTGAGTTAGATGGACAACAATTGTTCATTGCGATTGATAGCCATTCAAAGTGGGTTGAGGTGTTTCCAATGTGGAAAATAACAACAAGTAAAACATTGGACATTTTACGAAAATTATTTTCTGCATTGCATTTGGCCTCCCTGAAGAAATTGTTTCAGATAATGGACCACAATTTCGTTCAGAAGAATTTGCACAATTCACGAACAAAAATGGTGTGAAATATACCAAGGTTCCACCATACCATCCTGCTTCGAATGGTGCAGCAGAGAGCACTGTACAAATTGTCAAACGTGCCCTCATAAAACAAATGTTAGATCCAAATCCAAGAAAACGACAGTTGTCATTGGATCACAAATTGGCTAATTTTTTGATTACATATCGAAATACTCCTCATACAATTACTGGTAGAACACCAGCAGAGTTGTTTCTCAAACGACAGCCACGAACCAGATTCTCATTGTTAAAGCCAAATTTGGCACAGTCTGTAGAAAAGACACAATTAAGACAAAAAGAAAATCCTGATAAAGGGAGAGTAAAAGAGAGAAGTGTGAAATTAAACCAGAAGGTGAGAGTGAAGAACCATCACCATAAATGGTTAAAGTGGTTACCCGGAAGAGTGGTGAAGATATATGGTCCTTGCACATATTTGTTAAAGATGTTTGATAATGGACAGGTTAGGTTTGTCCATATTGATCATATTTTACATACAGACATGGAAGGAGTTGAAGGTGGGAATGATTCAATTATTTCAGACCTTTCAGATAGTTTTGATCTACCAACAGCAAATCCTAAATCCAATGTACTGAAAACAAATCCAGGAGAGAATCAGAATGAAAGTCTGAGTCCGAGTCAGGGAAACAAAGAGCCTGAAGTTAGAGAGAGTGCAAATGAAAATCAAGGAAATTCCATGGAGAAAAATGTTCCTCAGGATGAGCCTCAAATGAGTGTGAAGTCAACACCATGTTTGGAAGGCTCTGTTCGAGAGTGAAGGTATCCTCTTCGAAACAGAAAACAAGTGGTAAAGTTAAATTTGTAAATATGTATAAAAATGAAAGTTATTTATGATATTTGTTATGATGGCTTTTTCATTAAGGATGGAGAAGTGTAATGTCTGTAAACTTGTAATGCTTGTAGCGCCACACTGTGGATGTGGACGTATTGTGTACTGCAGCTGCAGAGTTAATCATTAAACAACAGGCAGCTTTCCGGAGAGTTCCGAGAGAGCAGCCTGCATGTTAGGAAGCTGTGTGTGCTGTGCTCTGTGAAGATATCACAGAGCGCATACGGTTGGAAAATCATGAAAGGGTGCACCTGAATTCCTCAGACGTGCTCCCAGTGGGTGAAGCTCTGAGTCTGGAGCACAGTTTTGTTAAGATTATCTCTCGCAGATCTGCATTATAAATCTGGAGAAGTAATACACACATCACATTTTAAACGGGTCAAGCAGCACAGAGACATCCAGTAATCAAACAAAAGTCTCTCATCCCACCAACTAAACACGTATGGTTAACCAATATTTGTCCAGCTGCTCAGAATGTGCCATGTGCTCCTTCATCCTAGACAGGGGAAATCCTGTCATGTGTGGCACCAGCCCAGATATGCTGTCATCTCTAGACTTTCTAATTCCCAAAACAAGCTAAATGAACATCAAAGTCCTCAAATTCATGCCTCAAATACTTGTTACTTCAATGCCTAATACCAAACATTCATCTCCCGCAGACATAAAGGATAGTAATGTTGCACCATACAACCCATAACCTGTGTAATACAGGTGATAAGTTACAAATGTTGCACAGATTTTCTTACAAGAGTTCACTGTGCCCAGGCAGGTGAATCACTCCAGACTCCAGGAGAGACGAGGGTGTTGTCTAGTGGCATCTGAACTTCTGGCCATGGGCCACATCTGTTTCCATGAGGTTTGGTCATCCAGCCTCGAAGCCCAGACAAAAAGTTCTGCTTCTTATTCACTAGTTTGTCCTGTTTGAATTTTGTGGGCTGTTTTTGATGCTGTTGCCTCATTAGTGGATAAATCCTAAGTTAGAACACAATGGGCTGGATTTTCAGCTTTAGTGATTTCGGGGGGATAATGGCGGCAGAGCGGTCCTGATTACGCCTGAAAAAAGTTTGTGCTCTCGTCTACAAAATTCAACGAAAATGAGGTTCCATGATCAGGTGCACAAAATCAGGCGTTACACAAGCAGGTTTTTGCACCCCAGTCAAAAATCGCAGCGTTAAAAAGGTTTGGTTGATTTAAGGAACTTAATTGTTGTTCAGTGCCCTGCAACATTACGTTGTGTATTGTATGGTTTTATTTTGGTGAGGGGTGTTTTCTTACTTTGTTGCAGTAAAATTTATGATTCACCCTTTGTCATTGGTGTCTTGTGTATCATTCCAACATTCACCGGAGATGTGCAGGGGGCACATGGCGTGTCCAGTATTAGCTCCATCTCTCAGTTTCCTCCATTTCAGAGAACCGGTCCATTATGAGCTGGCGACGTGCGACTCTTAGTCCAGCAGCAGCTCCACGCTGCCTCCCCCGTGGATGGTGTGGCTATCCAATGGGGGCCTCGCCAGGCTCCTCTTCACCGTCCTCCTCCTCGTCCTGAGGTGGGCCTGCAATCCCCACTGCCCAATGTCTGGCCCCTAATGATGGCCAAGTTGTGCATCATGCAGCACACCACAATGAATTCAGATACCTGTTGAGGGGAGTATTGAAGGCTGCTTCCAAAGCGGTCCAGGCATTGGTCTGCATGTAGGAGATGGCATATCTCTGTCAGCACTCCCTTTCTCCTCCCCAGACATCTTCGGCCTCTCCTTATCCATGGGCCGACATGGCCAGCAGCCCTTCTTCTAGCTTGATGCCCCCTGGTAATAGTAACCAGCATGATATGCTGGCGAACTAGTAATGCCCCCGTTAAATTCTCTCACTGCAGTGGAAGATAAAAGTGCCTTTTGCAAGTCGGAGCTTGACACAGCATGCTGTGCCCAACCATTGCAGTCAATGTGATCTGCGATGTAGGATCCTCATCCCTCCATTTAAATACGCTGCCAACACTGCCTGCTGCACCCTGGGAATGCCTGGTTTTTCAGATGTTTCTTGGGGCAGGCGTTTAATGAGGTGTTAGGGCCGAATTTTGCATTGCTAGTGGTTGCAGTACACGACGATTGACATCATGATCTCAGTGAAACTAGAGGGCGGGGCGGTAAGTTTATGCGCTGCCGCAAAACCATGAGTGCTAAAAGCTGGACGCCCAGTGTTATGCCTAGAAACACCTTTTACTGCCCCTCTGAGGCGCAAATAGAGGCGCAAACGAGCCAAAAATCTAGTCCCAAGGTCTGTATCAGCAACTTGAGTGGAGAGGTTTATTAAGAAAATAGAAGTGGTGGAACAAGATGACATCACACTTTGGCTCCAAATGGAGTTCAACAGAAATACCGGAGTGAAGCTCAGTCTGTGTCAGTCCAACAAAAAGAAACTAAAAGAAGGAACTTGTATTTCTATAGCACCTTTCATGTCCTCAAAGCATCCCAAAGTGCTTTATCGACAATGAAGCATTCTTGAAGTGTAGACACTGTTCTAATGTAGGAAACATGGCAGCCATGTAACAACAACCAGATAGTCTGTTTTATTAATGCTGGTTTTCCAGGACACCAGGAAAAACTCTGCTGCTCTTCTTTGAAATAGTGTTGTTAAGTCCACCTGAGAGGACGGATGGGATCTCGGTTTAACATCTCATTGGAAAGACGACACATCTGATAGTGCAGCACTCCCTCAGTACTGCACTGAAATGTCACCCTAGTTTATGTGCTCAAAGACACTGGAGTGGGCTTGAGTCCACAGCCTTCTGAGTCACAGGCAAGAGTGCCATGACGGACACAGCAAACCAAGTGAATAAGGGAGATCTGCAACTGCACAATCAAATCAATGATAGATAATGAAGGGAAAATAGTTGAAGGAGATTTAAATTATAAGGTGAACTAATGAGGAGCAAGTACAATAAATGGGAACCCCCCAATAACTATTTATGGATGCCATCAACAGTTGCTTCTTAACTCAACATGAGACTAGCCCTAGAGGAGAAAATGGCTGGAGATTTCCTCAGTGCTGCCCTCGCTCCATCGGAGTAACTTGCTGGAAGTGCAGTGGAAACCCTGCGAGGGTGGTGTCATGCAAATTCCTGGCCAATATATGGAGTATGGCCTTTGGGAATGCTGAATGAGTTGGAGGTAGGGTGCACGCTGCCAATCCAGATGGCTGTAATACAGTTTAGGGGATAATAAGTTCTGTTAAAAGAGCTGTTACAGAAATGAAAAGAAACCGAGCAGTGGTTAAATGGAAGGGAGAGCTGGGTGATGGGGATGAGAACAACAATAAAAAAGTGGGATACTTTTAAAAGGATCCTCAAACTTTATATATGGCTATGAGTGGGAAAACAGGAGGTGGCGTGGGGAGGGGAACAGGGGAATGGAATCTGTCATCAATTGGGATGAGCGCCTAAGGGCGTGACAAGCTTTTCTCCTTGGGCTCGTAGTCATGTGCTTAATGTAACAACCTCAGATATTGGTTCCCAGTTGTCCAAAAGGAGCAGGAGATAACCACCAGAGGGCACCCTAGTACAGTGCTGAAAGCACATCCTTCTATTTTCCAGCCCTGTCCCATCTTGTACAGCTGACATGAGGGAATTGTCACTGCTACTGCTGATAGAACAGGTGTTATGGGGCAACTCTTTCTTCAGTAGGCAGTTCATTGCTTGCCTTGTTGGCATGGCCCGAAAGCAGAGAAGTGAGATGATAATGAAAACAACCTCAACTTGAAGCTTAAGGTCCCTCCCCCTCCCCCATCTACTTAGGGAAAAGCAAGAAGAAAATTTCATGGTGAGTGAGGAGTCGAATGAATGGCTGTCGCCTCTCAGGGCGGCTCAGCAGCATGGTAATTTCACTGAGCTTTGTGATGATGTTATATGGTGCTTCTTCCTACTTCCTCTTCTCCATGGAGAAAGCATTTCCAATATACATCCTCTTTCTCAGATCATTCTGGTTTGTGGCTGTTAGTACCTAGAACCCTATAGGCTGATTCAGCGATGTTTGCTGTTCTCCGGTGGGAATTAAGAGCAACCAGCAAACTTGCTGATTCAACAAGGTCAGCTCATGAATTTATTAAAATATTCTCCTTGTGAATTGTTCACACACGCAGATTAACAGCAGCAGCTGATCTCAATTAACGTTTATTTCTGCTGGGTAGTTCTGAGTCTATTAACTAGAGGCATGGCAGGGCAGCTCAGTCCTGTGGAGTACGCATCCTGTGCCACGTGTGCAGGAAGTGTCACCAGCTGCAGCAACTTGAGCTCCATATTTCGAAGCTTGAGCAGCGGCTGGAGTCACTGCGGTGTGTAAAGTCCTTACTCTAAAACATGAAACCACACGAGGCACATTCTGGGGACAAGGTCACTCTGTGACCTTAACTCTTTATTCACACGACTCCAAAGACGATGACCCTGCGTGGGACCTCCCTTTTTATACCTGTGTGATCAGGTAAGGAGTGTCTCCCACAAGTTCACCCCTTGTGGTCAAGGTGTGCATCTAGGTTGAGTGTATACAGTAATACAGTGGTGTTACATTGTGGTTACATACATGACATCACCTTCCCCCCCCAAAGTCTTATTGGGATCATAGGTTTAGTCTTTCAGGTGGTCAACGCTCCCTCGTGGAGCGCTGCAGTTGGGGCTCTGGTTGTTGGACACTGACGTGAGTGTCGTCACCTGTGGTGATTCCGGCCTGTCCGGGCTGACCTCAGGGACTGTGCATTCTTCTGATTGCTCTTGTTGCTCGTTCACTGGCGGTGTTGTGAGCTTCATCTCATGGTCTTCCTCAGGTCCCTCCGTGTCGATGCTGAACCTTTTTTTTTACTTGGTCCAGATGCTTACATCATATCTGACCATTGTTGAGTTTTACCATGATGACCCTATTCCCCTCTTTGTCAATTACCGTGCCCTCAAGCCATTTGGGCCCCATGGCGTGATTGAGGACAAATACAGGATCATTTATTTCTATACATCTCCCCCTCGAATTACGGTCATGGTACTCGTTTTGTGACTTGCGCTTGCCCTCAACTATGTCGGTCAGGACTGGGTGAATGAGGGACAACCGAGTTTTGAGTGTCCGTTTCACGAGTAGCTCTGCGGGCGGGACCCCTGTGAGCAAGTGCGGTCGGGATCTGTAGGCCAGCAGGAGATGCGACAGGCGGCATTGTAGGGAGGGTCCTTGAATCCTGAGCAACCCTTGCTTAATGATTTGGACCGCACGTTCCGCCTGGTCATTGGAGGCCGGTTTGAACGCCGCAGTCCTGACGCGGTTGATGCCATTGCCTGATATAAAATCTTGGAATTCATAGCTTGTGAAACATGGGCCGTTATCACTAACCACGATGTCCGGCAAGCCATGGCTTGCAAAGATCACACGTAGGCTTTCCACGGTGGTGGATGACGTGTATTCGATCCATTTCAAGTACGCATCTACCACAATAAGGAACATCTTACCCATGAACGGGCCCGCGTAGTCAACATGAATGCATGACCATGGCCTGGTGGGCCAGGGCCACGGGTTGAGCGGGGCCTCCCTGGGGACATTGCCCAGCTGGGCACACATCGTGCACCTGCGAACACAGTGTTCCAGGTCTGAATCAATTCCAGGCCACCAAACGTGTGGCCGGGCAATGGTCTTCATCAGCACAATGCCTGGGTGCTCGCTGTGGAGTTCCCTGATGAATGCCTCCCTGCCCTTCTGGGGCATAACTACCCGGCTGCCCCATAGTAGGCAGTCGGCTTGGATGGAGAGCTCATCCATCTGTCTGTGGAACGGTCTGACCTCCTCAGGGCATGCTCCGTGTGTGGGCACCCAATCCCCAGTCAGGACACATTTCTTAATCAGGGATAGGAGGGGATCTCTGTTTGTCCAGATTTTGATCTGGTGGGCTGTGATGGGGGAGCCAGCGCTGTCAAAGGCATCGACAGCCATGACCATCTCAGCGCTTTGCTCCGCTGCCCACTCAGTGGTGGCCAGTGGAAGTCTGCTGAGCGCGCCAATTTTCAGTGCCGGGCCGGTGCCGGATGGAGTGGTCATACGCAGCCAGCGTGAGAGCCCATCGTTTAATGCGAGCTGATGCTTTGATAGCCTTGCTGTCTGACAACAGGGCTGTTAATGGCTTGTGGTCCGTCTCTAATTCAAACTTTCTACCAAAGAGGTACTGATGCATTTTTTTTACACCATAGACACATGCAAACGCTTCCTTCTCGACCATCCCATATCCCCGTTCTGCTTGAGAGAGCGACCTGGAGGCATAAGCCACAGGTTGTAATTGACCATCAGCTTTGCCCTGCTGCAACACGCACCCAACCCCATAGGACGATGCATCACATGTCAGAGCCAATTTTTTACAGGGGTCATACAGGGTCAACAACTTGTTTGAACAAAGTAGGTTTTGCGCCCGATCAAAAGCCCGTTCCTGAAGTCCCCCCAAAACCAATCGCAACCCTTACGCAGGAGAACGTGTAGCGGCTCCAACAACGTGCTCAAGTTCGGCAGAGAGTTCCCGAAATAGTTCAACAGTCCCAGGAATGAACGCAACTCCGATGTGTTGCAGGGCCTGGGTGCTCGTCGAATTGCCTCTGTTTTGGATTCGGTGGGCCGAATCACATCTGCAGCAACCCTCCTGCCCAGAAACTCAACCTCAGGAGCTAAAAACACACATTTAGACTTCTTGAGTCTCAGGCCTACCCGGTCCAGTCGGCGTAGCACCTCCTCCAGGTTGTGGAGGTGTTCCTCGGTATCTCGACCCATGATGAGGATGTCGTCCTGGAATATGATCGTTCCAGGAATGGATTTAAGCAGGCTTTCCATGTTTCTTTGAAAAATCGTGGCCGCTGATCGAATGCCAAACGGACACCTGTTATAAACAAACAGTCCCTTGTGCATGGTGATGGTGGTCAGTAGTTTAGATTCGTCGGCCAGTTCCTGGGTCATATAGGCTGAAGTGAGGTCCAACTTGGTGAACAGCTTGCCGCCTGCCAGCGTGGCGAAGAGGTCCTCCGCTCTCGGGAGCGGGTATTGATCTTGTAGGGACACCCAATTGATAGTGGCCTTGTAGTCGCCACAGATCCTGACAGAGCCATCCGCTTTTAGGACAGGAACACTGGGGCTTGCCCAGTCGCTGAATTCAACAGGCGAGATGATGCCCTCTCTCAACAGCCAGTCCAATTCGCTCTTGATCTTTTCCCGCATCACATACGGCACCGCTCTGGCTTTGTGGTGCACTGGCCTGGCGTCTGGGGTGATGTGTATCATTACTTCAGTGCCTTTGAAAGTCCCGACACCAGGTTGGAATAGTGAATCGAATTGTTGTAGGACTTGTGAGCACGAACTTCGCTCCACAGATGACATTGCGTGAACATCCCCCCATTTCCAGTTCATCTCGGCTAACCAGCTCCTCCCCAACAGTGAGGGACCATTGCACGGGACAATCCAGAGCGGCAGCCGATTCACTAACCCATTGTGTGTGACAGCCAACATTGCACTGCCTAGCACCGGAATGATTTATTTAGTGTAAATCCGTAATTGTGTCTCAATATGTGCTAATTTGGGTCTACTGGCTTTAAGTGGCCATAGCTTCTCAAATTGCTGAACGCCCATGAGTGACTGGCTGGCCCCAGTGTCCAGCTCCATGCGTACAGGGATACCATTTAATAAAACCTCATCATCATTGATGACGCTTTGGTGTATGAACTGTGAATATTCGTCACATGGACCCGCTGAACCTCGGCGTCCATCGATTTGCCCCAAAAGTCATCCTGTCTCAAAAAACCCTCTTCTGGTCCATCCGCCTCATATATTAGTCTGGTTGCAGACTTCCTGCACATTCGAGCTAAGTGGCCACTGAGATTGCAGTTCCTGTAGACAAACTGTTGAAATCTGCAAGATCTGGCTGAGTGTTTTCCCCCACACCTCCAGCATGAGTTAAAGTTTCCATTGTTGGGAACAAAGGGACTATGGCCAGGCATTCCGCGCTGACTGTCCCTTTGACTGCTCTTAAGTGCCCTATTGGTGGGTGTCAATGGCCCCATCCCGGGCCGCATTGTCCACTGTGATGGTGTGAATGTCCGTTCAGCCTGCCATTGTCTCTGTTGAAGTCCTACTCTGGGGTCTATTGCTGCCTGTGGAGTGTCGGACTGCCCCTGCCTGCCTGCGGGGCTCTGAGTCGCATTGATGATGTTGACTCCCTGATCCATCGCCGCGTTAGAGGCAGAATTGCGCGCGTATATTATTTTCGTCTCTTCCTCCCCCGCCTTGAAAGTTTGAGCCATCAGCGCCGCCGCTTCCAAGGTCAAGTCCTTGGTCTCAATTAATTTGCGGAAAATTCCCGCATGACCGATGCCCTTGCTAAACAAGTCCCTTACCATCTCCCCCCTGCAGGCGCCTGAGAACTTACAGAGGCTGGCCAAACGCCGGAGGTCCGCTACGAAGTCTGGTATGCTCTGTCCTTCACGACGTCGGTGGGTGTAGAATCTGTGTCGGGCCATGTGTATGCTACTAGCCGGTTTGTGGTGCTCAATTTGCTAAGTTCTTCAAAGGTTTTGTCTGCCGGCTTTTCGGGTGCTAGTAAGTCTTTCATGAGCGCGTAAGTCTTTGGTCCGCAGCTGGTCAAAAGATGAGCACTTCGCTTGTCGGCCGCTGCATCCCCCAGCCATTCTTTCGTAACGAAGCTTTGCTGAAGCCTCTCAACAAAATTGTCCCAGTCTTCCCCAACACAGTACCGTTCCTCTGTGCTACATGTGGCCATTCTCGTGGGTCGTGAATTCCCGTTTCTCGTCACCAATGTAAAGTCCTTACTCTAAAGTATGAAACCACACGAGGCACATTTTGGGGATAAGTTCACTCTGTGACCTTAACTCTTTATTAACAGGACTCTAAAGAGCATGACCCTGCGTGGAACCTCCCTTTTTATAACTGTGTGATCAGGTAAGGAGTGTCTCCCACAAGTTCGCCCCTTGTGGTCAAGGTGTGCATCTGGGTTGAGTGTATACAGTAATACAGTGGTGTTACATTGTGGTTACATACATGTGCATCCGCAAGACTGAGAATTTCGTGGATAGCATATTTCTAGAGGTGGTCAGACCGCAGCTTAAAAGTGTGCAGAGAGAGAGGCAATGGGTGACCACCAGAGTGAAGAGGAAGACTAGGCCAGTAGTGCAGGAGTCCCCTGAGTTCATCTCGTTCTCCAACCAGTATTCTACTCTGAGTACCGGTGGGGGCAATGGTGCATCTGGGGAGTGCAGCCACAGCCAAGTCCACGGCACCACGGGTGGCTCAGCTGCACAGCGGGGGAGGAAGAACAATGGAAGAGCTATAGTGTTAGCAAGTTCGATAGTCGGGGAGCAGACTGGCATTTCTGTGGCTGCAGACATAACTCAAGGATGATATGTTGTTTCCCTGGTGCCAGGGTCAAGGATGTCACCGAGTGGCTACAAGACATTCTGGGGGAGAGGATGAACAGCCAACGGTTGTGGTCCATATCGGTACCAATGACTTAGGTAGAAAGAGGGATGAAGTCTTGCAGGCAGAGTTTAGGGAGCTAGGAGAGAGATTAAAAAACAGGACCTCAAAGGTAGTAATCTCCGGGTTACTGCCAGTGCCACGTGCTGGTGAGTACAGAAATAGGAGGATAGAGAAGATGAATGCGTGGCTGGAGAGATGTGCAGGCGCGAGGGCTTTAGATTCCTGAGGCATTGAGACCGTTTCTGGGGGAGGTGGGACCTGTACAAACCGGACGGGTTGCACCTCAACAGAGCCGGGACCAGTATCCTGGCAGGAGGATTTGCTAGTGCTGTTGTGGAGTGTTTAAACAAGCTTGGCAAGGTGATGGGAATCAGAGAATAAATTCAATGGGGAGAGAAGCAAAGCTGGAATTGGGCAGCAGAAAAGTAGAAAATGAATTTGGAAGACAGAGGAAACAAGGGCTGAAAAGTAGACAACAAGGAAGTTTGGCAATACTAAATGGTATATACTTGAATGCAAGAAGTATAGGAAATAAAGTAGATGAGCTGAGAGCACAGATAGACACTTGGGAGTATGATATTATAGCTATTACTGAGACATGACTGAAAGAAGGGCAGGTATGGCAGCTCAACATTCCTGGTTTCAGGGTTTTCTGACGGGTTAGAGAGGGGGGTAAAAAAAGGAGGGGGGAGTCGCAGTGTTGATTAACTAAACAATTACAGCTGTGAGAAGGGATCTTATATTAGAGAGGTCATCAAACAAGACCATATGGGTTGAATTGAAGAACAAAAAAGGGGCGATCACACTACTGGGAGTGTACTATAGACCCACAAACAGTCAGAGGCAGATAGAAGAACAAATATTTGGGCAAATTGCTGCAAAGTGCAAAAACTAGAGCTGTAATAGTGGGGGATTTCAACTACCCTAATATTAACTAGGAAAAAAGTAGTGTGAATGGTACAGAGAGTGTAGAATTCCTAAAATGTATTCAAGAGAACTTCTTTAGCCAGTATGTAACAAGCCCAACAAGGGAGGGGGCGGTTCTGGACTTGGTTTTGGGGAATGAAGAGGGACAGGTAGAAGGGGTATCAGTGGGAGACCATTTTGGTGCTAGTGATCATAATTCAGTAAGATTTAGGGTAGTTATGGAAAAGGACAAAGGTTGACCAGGAAAAAATGTTCACAATTGGGGTAAAGCCAATTTTGCTGAGTTGAGATGCGATTTGGCCAAAGTGGACTGGAAATGGCTACTTGATGGTAAATCAGTGCCAGAACAGTGGGAGGCATTCAAGGAGGAGATCCTGAGGGTACAGAGCAAGTATCTTCCCTTAAAGGAAAAGAGTGGGGCTAACAAATCTAGAGCCCCCTGGATGTCAAGGGAAATACAGGGTAAGATAAAGAAAAAAATGGAAGCCTATGACAGATACCGAGAACTCAATACTGCAGAAACTGGTGAGTATAAGAAGTTCAGGGGTGTAATTAAAAAAGATATCAGGAAAGCAAAGAGCGAGCATGAGAGAATGTTGGCAAGTAAAATTAAGGAAAACCCAAAGATGTTTTATAAATACATTAAGAGCAAGAGGATAACTAGAGAAAGAGTGGGGACAATTAGAGACCATAAAGGAAATCTGTGTGTGGAGGCAGAAGACTTGGGTATGATTCTTAATGAATACTTTGTATCTGTTTTCACAAAAGAGAGGGGTGATGCAGACTTTGCAATGAGGGAAGAGGAGTGTGCAATATTAGACGAAATAAACATAGTGAGCGAGAAAGTATTAAGAGGCTTAGCAGCTTTGAAAATGGATAAATCTCCAGGCCCGGATGAAATGTATCCCAGGCTGTTAAGAGAAGCAAAGGAGGAAATAGCAGAGGCTCTGACAATCATTTTCCAATCCTCTCTGGCTACAGGTGTGATGCCAGTGGACAGGAGAACTGCTAATGATGTACCTTTGTTTAAAAAGGGAGAAAGGGATAGACCAAGTAATTACACGCCAGTCAGCCTAACCTCAGTGGTGAGAAAATTATTACCTTATCCCCAACCCCATGTGCCCTTTTCTTGCTTAACAATCTTTTATGTGACACTTTATCGAATGCCTTTTGGAAATCCAAATATACTACATCCACTCGTTCCCCTTTATCTACCCACTGGTTCCCCTTTATCTACCCTGCTAGTTACATCCTCAAAAACTCTAATTTGTTAAACACGAATTAGCTTTCATAAAACCATGTTGACTCTGCCTAATCATATTTTGATTTGCTAAGTGCCCTATTACCACTTCCTTATTAATGGATTCCGGCATTTTCCCGATGACTGATGTCAGGCTAACTGGCCTGTAGTTCACGGTTTTATCTCTCCCTCTTTTCTTGAATAGCAGGGTTACATTTGCTACCTTCCAATCCACTAGGACCTTTCCTGAATCTAGGGAATTTTGGATGATGACAACCAATGCAACCAATACATCTCTTTTAAAACCCTAGAATGTAGGCCATCAGGTCTGGGGGATTTGTCAGCTTTTAGTCCCCATAGTTTAAGTACTTTTTCTCTATTGATATTAATTACTTTAAGTTCTTCGCTCTCATTAGCCACTTGGTTCCCTACTATTTTTGGTATACTTTTGTGTCTTCTACTGTGAAGACAGATGCTAAATATTTGTTTAAAGCCTGTGCCATCTCTTTGTTCCCCAATGTAATTTCGCCTGTCCCTGCCTCTAAGGGACCAATGTTTACTTTTGCTACTTTTTTCCTTTTTACATACTTGTAGAAGTTCTAACAATCTGTTTTTATATTTCTTACTAATTTATACTCATTCTATTTTCTTCTTGTATAATCTTATATGTAATTGTATAATCTTATGTATAATTGTATAATCTTCACTCTTGTACTCCAAAGCTTTTGTAATAAAGGATAACACAACATTTGCTTTCCTAATTGCTAGCTACAACACCTGCATATTAACTTTCAGTGATTTGTGTACAAAGACACCCAGATTCCTCTGAATACCAACATTTTCCAATCTTTCACCATTTCAAAAATATTCTGCTTTTTTATTATTCCTACCAACGTGGATAACTTCTAATTTCTCCACATTATATCCCATCTGCTATGTTCTTGCCCACTCACTTACCTTGTCTATATCCCTTTGCAGCCTCTTTGCATCCTGCTCACAACTTACTTTCCCACCTAGCTTTGCATCACCAGCAAACTTGGATATGTTACACTCAGTCCCCTCATTTAAGGCATTGATTTAGATTATAAATAGCTGAGGCCCCAGCACTGATCCTTGTGGCACCCCACTAGTCACAGCCTTCCAACCCGAAAATTATCTGATCATTCCTACTTTCTGATTTCTGTCGGTTAGCCAATCTTCAATCCATGCTAATATATTACCGCCAATCCCATGAGCCTTAATTTTGTATAATAACCTCTTGTGTACCCCCTTATCAAATGTTTTCTGAAAATCCAAATACACCACAAGAGTTCCCTCTTATCTACCCTACTAGTTACAACCTCAAAAAACTCTAACCGATTTGTCAAACATGATTTCCCTTTCATAAATCCGTGTTGTCTCTGCCCAATCATAGTATGATTTTCTAAATGCCCTGTGGCTGCGCCCCTAATAATAGATTCTAACATTTTCCTTACTACTGATGTCAGGCTAACTGATCTATAGTTCCCTGTTTTCTCTCTCCCTCCTTTCTTGAATAGCATTTGCTATCTTCCAATCTGTTCTAGAATCTAGGAAATACTGGAAGATCAAAACCAATGCATCCACTATCTCTATAGACACCTCTTTTAAAACCCGAGGATGTGGTCCATCAGGTCCAGGGGATTTGTTGGCTTTTAGTCCTATTAATTGCTCTTGTACTATTTATTTATTAGTACTAATTTCTTTAAGTTTCTCATTCTTACCTTGGTTCCCCACTATTTCCACAATGTTTTTTGTGACAGGCACAAATTCTTTATTTAATGTCTCTGCCATTTCCTTAATCCCCATTATAATTTTTCCTGTATTTGCCTGTAAGGGACTCACATTTATTTCCACTACTCTCTTCCTTTTTACATACCTATAGAAGCTTTTACAATCTGTTTTAATGTCTCTTGCTAGTATATTCTCATATTTTATTTTCCCTCTCTTTAAAAATTTCTTGATCCTCCTTTGTTGAATTCTAATATCCTCCCAATCATCAGGCTTACTACTCTTTTTGGCAACATTCAATGCCTCTTCCTTTGATCTAATACTATGTTTAACTTCTCTTGTTAGCCACGGTTGGACCTTTCTTACTGTTGGGTTTTTATTCCTTAAGGGAATGTATATGTGTTGTGAATTATGAATAATTAAAAAAAATGTTTGCCATTGCTTATCAACCATTTTATCTTTTAATCTAGTTTCCCAACCTACCTTAGCCAATTTGCCTCTCTACATTTGCTTTGTTCAGATTACTCTCAAACTCAACATCCAATTCTATCATATTATGATCACTGCTCCCCAGAGGCTCCTTTACTACAACGTTATTAATTAACCCTGTCTCATTGCACAATACTAGATTTAAAATTGCCTGTTCCCTATTTGGCTCTTCGACAGACTGATCTAGAAAACTGTATTGAAATCATTTGCAGTAATAGTCCTCTGCACTATTACTGCAAATTTTGTTTGTCCAGTCTATATGTAGATTAAAGTCTCTCATGATTACTGTATTACCCTCATTACATGCACATCTAAGTTCTTGATTTATAGTGTGCCTGACACTACAACTACTATTAGGGGGCCTATAAGCTACTAGTGCTTTTGGCCCCTTGTTGTGCCTTAACTAGACCCAAAGTGATTCTACCAATTGTTTTTTCGAGCTAAGATCCTTTCTCTCTACTGTCTATATCCCATCCTTGATTATCAGGACGACCCCAACCTCCCTTTTTCCATTCTGCCTATCTCTGAATACAGAAAGTTTAGAGGAGAAGTGAAAAAGAAAATAAGAAGGACAAAGAGAGGGTATGAGAATAGATTGGCAGCTAACATAAAATGGAATTCAAAAGGCTTCTATAGGCACATCCAATATAAATAGGTAGTAAGAGGTAGGGGTGGGGCTGATTAGGGACCAAAAAGACCGCTGCATGGAGACTGAGGGTATGACTGAGTAACTAAATCTGCATCTGTCTTCGCCAAGGAGGAAGATGCTGCCAAAGTCAAATTGGATGTATCCTAGGATATTGAGAGAGGTTAAGGAGGATTTGTGGAGGTACTGGCCATAATCTTCCAATCTTGGATACGGGGCTGGTGCCAGAGGACTGGAGAATTGCAAATGTTACACCCTTGTTCAAAAAGGGGTGTAAGGATAAACCCAGCAATTACAGGCCAGTCAGTTTAACCTCGGTAGTGGGGAAGCTTTTAGAAACGATAATTAGGGACAAAGTTAACAGTCGCTTGAACAAGTGTGGATTAATTAAGGAAAATCGTGTTTAACTAACTTGATCGAGTTTTTTGATGAGGTAACAGAGATGGTTGATAAGGGCAATGCGGTTGACGGATATATGAATTTCCAAAAGGTGTTTGATAAAATGCCACATAATAGGCTTGCCAGCAAAGTTGATGCCCATGGAATAATAGGGACAATGGCAGTATGGATATGAAATTGGCTAAGTGACAGGAAACAGAGAGTAGTGGTGAATGGTTGTTTTTCAGACTGGAGGAAGGTATACAGTGGTGTTCCCCAGGGGTCGGTACTAGGATCACTACTTTTCTTGATATATATTAATGACTTGGACTTGGGAGTACAGGGTACAATTTCAAAATTTGCAGATGACACAAAACTTGGAAGTATAGTGAACAGTGAGGAGGATAGTGATAGACTTCAAGAAGACATAGACAGCCTAGTAAATGGGTGGACACATAGCAGATGAAATTTTGCAGAAACGTGCAAAGTGATACATTTTGGTAGAAAGAACGAGGAGAGGCAATATAAACTAAAGGATACAATCTTAAAAGGGGTGCAGGAACAGAGAGACCTGGGGATATATGTGCACAAATTGTTGAAGGTGGCAGGGCAGGTTGAGAAAGTGGTTAAAAAAGCATATGGGATACTGGGCTTCATAAATAGAGGCATAAAGATTTACGAGAATGATTCCAAGGATGAGGGACTTCAGTTACGTGGATAGATTAGAGAGGCTGGAGTTGTTCTCCTTAGAGCAGGGAAGGTTGAGAGGAGATTTGATAGAGGTGTTCAAAATCATGAGGGGTCTAGACTAGATATAGTTAAAAGGTTATTAGAACATGGAATGGTTTACCTCACAAGTAAGGTGTCAGCTGTGGTAGCACTTTGAGTCAGAAGGTCCAAAAGATGGCAGTTCCTACAGTGCAGCACTCTCCCAATACCTGTACTGAATAGGAGGTTACTGGAACAAAATTAATCAAAATTCAAACATGCTGTCTTTCAGAATAATAGACACTCTCCCACCACCTCTGGTTGTAGAGTGACCAAGGTTGGGAACTAAATATTCCAGGATACTTGACTTTTAGAAGAGAATGGTTACAGCACAGAAGGAGGCCATTCATTGAGCTTGTGCCGGCTCTCTGCAAGAGCACTTCATGTAGTCCCACTCCCCCACTCTTTCCCCGTAGCCTTGCAAATTTTTTTCCTATCTAATTCCCTTTTGAAAGCCACGATTGAGTCTGCTGCCATCACCCTTTCAGGCCGTGCATTCCGGATCCTAACCACTCGCTACGTTAAAAAGTTTTCCCTCATGTCGCCTTTGGTTCTTTTGCCAATCACCTTAAATCGGTGTCCTCTGGTTCTCGACCCTTCAGCTAATGGGAACAATTTGTTATGTAAAAGCCTCCATAACACATCCTTCACTACAACAAGCTTTCTATAGGATTTGCAGTTCTGCTGAAGCATCAATACCTAACCTGTCTTTACAGATGCTAACAGACCTGCTGCATATTTCCAACAGTTTCCTGTGTCGAGTTAAGCTGTTTGTCGGGCTCACAAAGACCTGATATGTTCCATTGTATTTTCTTTATTCGTTCTGCGAATGAAGAGAACCTAAATCAATTTCTCCACGTACCTGTAACATAGTTTTGTAAAGATCTATTTAGATGTGCTTGATAGGACAATGTTCCTCAGGAGCTGTTGGTCACCCCCTTCTCTGTGACCCAGTCAACAGTTACAGTGTTGCTTTTTTCACCTGCTTCTCTCCTGAGGCGTGACTAGGCCCCTGTTTTTCTGGAACATTCCACCATTCATTGAGCCAGAGACCTACAATAATCAGTTCACTGGAGCTGCAATTGGTCATATTTACAAAAAGGTCCTTATTTTGGACTTCAACTTCTGGCAAGTGAGCTCATCAAATACAAAATAACATTTTTTTCATTGGAATTGTCCACCTTTGTTTTTACTGTTAGAGAAAATTAAAGATGGAAGACATAGCAGTAACTGCTATTTTTATTTCCATGATGTTGCTCACATACAGAGAGACTTCTTAGAGCGCTGTAAAGGGCAGAGAGAATAAGGTGGACATCAAATAGGCGGAAGATGGGGAAAAGAACTGGGGAGTGGGGGGGCGTGGAAAGCCCAATTGGGCGAACAGTGTTTTAGGATGACTTTTGAAAGTAAGGAGGGAGGTGTCGAATCAGAGTAGTTTGGGAGGAGGGAGTATCCAGAGAGAGGTGGCATAGTACCTGACTAACAGACATTATCGTAAAGTGGTGGTGGGTGGGTGGGGGAAGAGGGAATGTAAAGTTACCCAAAGCAGGAGGATTAGTTGCTTTCACTTTCCAGTATGAATCTGACCAGTTCAAATGGATATTCTGCATTGTTTCAACATTTGTTGTATTCCTTTCTTCACAATCTCTCTCTCTCTCTCTCTCTCTTTCTTTCCATCTATCTCAATTAGGCACAGCTGAATGTAATGATAACACCTTTAATTTGCCACTGTAGGTTCATCAAGTTTGATTATCACAAGAACTGACAACAGGACTCAGAAAATAGACATAGGCATATCACGTCTTTCACAACCTCCGAACGTCCCAAAGTGCTTTACAACCATTGAAGTTTATTCACCATTAAAATGTAGGGAAATCAACAACTTTTTGTGCACAGCAAGGTCCCACAAACAACAATGAAATAAATGACCTTCTTTGAAATAGTGTCAAGAAACTTTTTACGTCCATCTTAGAGAGCAGACAGCTCATCTGAAAGACGGCACCTCCGACAGTGCAGCACTCTCTCAGTACTGCACTGAAGTGTCAGCCTAGATTTTGTGCTCAGGGACTGAATTTTCACCACTATTCTGTGCCGTTATTTGGCCTACGCTGTTTTGGAGCAGACTAAAATCTGCAAGTTTCGCCAAAGTTTCTGTGCCATCCTAAATTACTTGTTCCCAATGTTGGGGAAGTCCAGAACCAGGGGTCACAGTCTAAGGATAAGGGGTAAGCCATTTAGGACCGAGATAAGGAGAAACTTCTTCACCCAGAGAGTGGTGAACCTGTGGAATTCTCTACCACAGAAAGTAGTTGAGGCCAATTCACTAAAATATATTCAAAAGGGAGTTAGATGAAGTCCTTACTACTCGGGGGATCAAGGGGTATGGCGAGAAAGCAGGAAGGGGGTACTGAAGTTTCATGTTCAGCCATGAACTCATTGAATGGCGGTGCAGGCTAGAAGGGCTGAATGGCCTGCTCCTGCACCTATTTTCTATGTTTCTATGTTTCTATGTCCCTACTGCCCAGGTTTGCTATGGTCAGCAGAGGGTTTTTTTGTGGGTCCAAAAACCAATGCAATGAGTTGCATAGATTTAGCACTTTTTGGGCTGGATTATCCGGTCCTTTGCGCTTCAGGTTTCGCCCCGGAGTGGCGTGAAAGGCGGCGGTGAGGCCTCCAGTGCCCCGCTGCAATCCTCCGGTCAGGTTTTGCAGCGGCGCTGCTCAAGAGCTGCGTTGGGTGTGCAACGCCTCTGGTTGCAACACCAGCACAAGTTTGAGCTCCTGCCCAACCCGACTGCCCAGAAGTGCACTGCAATGTCCGCCTGGGAAATCAGAGCAGTCCAGCCATGCCGGCGGCGGAGAGGAACAGAAAGTACCACAAAAGTAAGTGCGAGTGTTTGTTTGTTTTAATTTTTTGTGCAATTTGTGTTGCAATGGCGTGGGCAATGTCACTGGAATGTTTTGTGGTTTTTTTTTAGGTTACCCCCCAGGCCTCTCTCGGAGTGCTCCCGGCCCAGCTCTTTAGCTCGGGAATTTCCGTTCCTTGCACCAAGAGAGATGTACACTGCCTCCCTTAGCACTGTGCCTGCTGATGCAGGGCCCAGATGCCCAAACTTACATACTAAAGCGAAAACTATTCCCGGCCACTAACTTCCCCGCCCCCGCCACCATTATCGCCCCGAAAGCAGAAAATCCAAAAATCTAATTGTGTCTAATTTTAAAAAAAATTGTGGACCCATTTTCTGCCACCAGAGAGTCCTCCAGCAACACAACACTCCTCCACGCTCCTTCCTTAGACTCTTCGGTGGAGCCGTCAAACTTCTGCCCGGGCATTAAACTGGCATTGTGAATCGGCTGTTCGCTATTTTCACCTTATTTACTGCCTCCGCATGAGAAGTTCTGAGCTTCTAGAGCCAGCTTGCAGACCTCTGGTATTGATTTCAACCAGGAGAAGGACTCTTGGGAAAAGATCATTCAAGATTTCATCACCAGCCTCTGTATGGTGCGAACAACTAAACTGAGAATAGAGTGCAATACAACAGTCATGAGAAATGTGGAAGGAAAACTATGCTTTCTGAGAGCCAGTTAAAAGCTCCATACATCCCATGCAACCAATTACTCAGATCTCACTAACTGTAATTACTGAGATAATTAACAAAGACTAAACCCAGGGACTTCAAACAAATTGCAGTCTTATATCTTACGACAATCTTTTTATACTTTGGTAAGAGATTAAGGGAGACTTTGAGCTGTTGGTAATTCTGTTCTCCATTTAAGATTGACAGAAAATAATACTTTGTGTCAGCCTTAGTTCGATAATGGCACTCTTGCCTCTGAGCCAGAAGGTTAACAGCGATGCCTGATTAAAATGTCAAAGCTCTGTTTCCTGCCTGCAGTCAGCCAGATGGAGAGACTGGCTGGCTATTGGTAGCTAGGCCTGTGGTACTAGGCCCCAGTGAGGAGGGAAGGAGGGATCAGGGTGAGGGGGAGGGGGCTGTGGTCAGTGGAGGATCAGGGCAGGAGGGTTGGAGCATGGAATTGGGGTCAGAGGAGGATCGGCAGGAGGGGCAGGGGGATTGGGGGGAGGCCAGAAGAGGATCAGAGATTGAAGGGGGGAGGGGGGCGGTCGGAAGGCCGAAGGCGATTGGGTGCCAAAAGGGGCATCGGGGCCAGAAGGGAAAAGGCACTTACTTCCTGGATCCAGCAGTCCTTGTCTCCCTTTAGCTGGCAGGTTCCCCAAGGCCTTTGAAACCCAACCAGCCAGAGTAAAAATGGTAGATCACGTTGAGGCATGCCAGCCTCATTTTAATTTTTAAATGGATGACACGCCTCCTGAGAGTGAGTTGGCTACCCGTCCACTGTCCCGCCTCCTTTAAAACCGGAAGTGGGCGGTTTGGAAGTGGATTGGAGTCGGGATTCACTTTTTTTAACTCTTTAACCTCCCACCTGATCCCAACCCACCCGTATTTTGGGGTTAAAATTTCCCCGACAAGTTCTAATTTTAACTCTGCATCCCAGACAGGAAGGGGTGGGTGGTTAAAATGGCAGCTTAACACTCCCCACTGCATTTCCAATTCGCTCCTGCCTGCCGCCATTTTAACCACGTAGTTTATGGATTGAAGGAAGGCGTGGCGTCAGGCAGGCGGGTCTCTCAGTAATATGTAAATGGCGAGGTCCTATGATGCAATTAGGACTCAAATGCGATTATAATCGTGCACAATGCTGGACCTGCCAGTGAATCCTGGGTGAATGCCGGAGTGGGGATCAAAGAGACCAAAGAAGATAGGTAGGTAATTTGTTTTTAAGTTTCCTCGTGAACCCTGAGGAGCAGGAGTGCTGCTCCCAGCTCCGTGAGTAATCTTTGGGCCGCCCCTGCCCCACACTTCATGAGCCCTCCCCTGACCATAATCCCCTCCGAGTCTCCCCCCATCAAACACATACCTTAGTGCCGGGGACTGTTGCCCCGGTTCCCTGGCAGCCTTCTGCCAGCACAATCCTGCTCCAGCCCACCAGCCAGATAGCATTCCTCATGGGTTCAAGTGGGAGTTGGACATTCAACATGGGTGGTAAGATTTTGACCTGGATTTTCCATTATTTTGCTCCTCGTTTAGCACCCCGGCGAGGCGTTAAATGCTGTTTCTGGGCGTAAAATAGGCATCCAGGATTTAACGCCCGGCCGGAAATTTCGCCAATGGTTTTGCGGCGGTGCAAAAGCTTACCATCCTGCCCTTTGTTTTGACCTTCAGTATGACGTAAATCACCGGGCAAGGCTGTGCTAGCGGCCCGGATGGAACTTTTGGCCCTCACAGCTCATTTAACGACAGCCCCCAGGAAACAACTGAAAAAAACAGGCGGTCCCAGGGTGCAGCAGGAACTATTGGCGGCATATTTAAACAGAGGCTGGAGGATCTTATACCGCAGTTGTCAGTGACTGCTACCGTTGTGCACAGAACGCTTCCTGAGGCTGCGAGTTGCAAACGGCACTTTTATGTGCCCTGACACTTTGCTTACAAGGTCAGTGAGAGATTTCAATGCGGGCAATACTAATTCGCCAGCGTATCATGCTGGTTGCTATTGGCAGGTGGCTTCAAGCTGGAAGAAGGGTCCTTGGACATGTTGGGCCATGGAATCGAAGGGGTTGCAGACGTATGGGGAGGAGGCCTTACCCCCCCCCCCCACGGATTTACAGGGAACATCGCTCATACCTCCACATCTCTGATGCGCAGTGTGTTAGAAGGCTGCACTTCCGAAAAGAAGTGCTGACAGAGATATGCCAGCTCATACAGGCAGACCTACAGCCTACCACTGCACTGCCCGTGGTGATGGCCTTCTATGCCTCCAGCTCCTTCCAGGCAGCAGCAGGGGATATATGCAGCATCTCTCAGCACGGGTGTAATTGGTAGAGTGGACAAGAGAGAACCAGTGCATTTGGACTTTCAAAAGGCTTTTGACAAGGTCCCACACAAGAGATTGGTGTGCAAAATCAAAGCACATGGTATTAGGGGTAATATACTGACATGGATAGAGAACTGGTTGGCAGACAGGAAGCAGAGAGTCGGGATAGACGGGTCCTTTTCAGAATGGCAGGCAGTGACTATTGGGGTGCCGCAGGGCTCAGTGCTGGGGCCCCAGCTATTTACAATATACATTAATGATTTAGATGAAGGAATTGAGTGTAATATCTCCAAGTTTGCCGATGACACTAAACTGGGTGGCAGTGTGAGCTGTGAGGAGGACGCTAAGAGGCTGCAGGGTGACTTGGACAGGTTAGGTGAGTGGGTAAATGCATGGCAGATGCAGTATAATGTGGATAAATGTGAGGTTATCCACTTTGGTGGCAAAAACACGAAGGCAGATTATTATCTGATTGGTGGCAGATTAGGAAAAGGGGAGGTGCAACGAGACCTGGGTGTCATGGTTCATCAGTCATACAGGTACAGCAGGCTGTGAAGGAGGCACCATCATCGGCGGTCCCTCGAATCGAGGATGATTTGCTTCCACTTCAAAAAGTTCACAGGTCTTTCAATGAAGGACCCAATATTCCAGATCCCGAACTAAATCTTGAAGGGTGGAAGATGCCTGTGCATGGATTTTTTAACGTGTGGTGGCCGTTGCACACCAGCCACCACACGGACTTGACAGAGCTAGGTCTTGGTCCAGTGGCAAGGATTAACCAAGACGACTGGAGACCAGCTCTGCTGCACGGTCCAAGTGCGCTCACATGTCGCAGTGTGGACTGACACAGTTGGTCCACCGGTTCCTCCTGAAGTCTCGGTCCGCTCTCCCCACATTGGGCCCATTAACTCGTCCCAGCCCATCTCTACTGTCGGGGAGTCATTCCAAACATGTGCGAATATCAATTTAAGATCTGTTTTAATATTAATGGTAAATGTCTTGATTCTGTTTGACACACAGCAACAGCACAGTGGCGAGTTGGCCTGGTCCAATTGGTAAATGGTATGTTGGCCTTCATAGCTAGGGGATTTGAGTATAGGAGCAGGGGGATCTTACTGCAGTTGTACAAGGCCTTAGTGAGGCCTCACCTGGAATATTGTGTTCAGTTTTGGTCGTCTAATCTGAGGAAGGATGTTCTTGTTATTGAGGGAATGCAGCGAAGGTTCACCAGACTGATTCCCGGGATGGCAGGACTGACATATGAGGAGAGACTGGATCGACTGGGCCTGTATTCACTGGAGTTTAGAGGAGTGAGAGGGGATCTCATAGAAACATATAAAATTCTGACGGGACTGGACAGATTAGATGCAGGAAGAATGTTCCCGATGTTGGGGAAGTCCAGAACCAGGGGACACAGTCTAAGGATAAGATGTAGGCCATTTAGGACTGAGATGAGGAGAAACTTCTTCACTCAGAGAGTTTTTAACCTGTGAAATTCCCTACCTCAGAGAGTTGTTGATGCCAGTTCATTGGATATATTCAAGAGGGAGTTAGATATGGCTCTTATGGCTAAAGGGATCAAGGGGTATGGAGAGAAAGCAGGAAAGGGGTACTGAAGGAATGATCAGCCATGATCTTATTGAATGGTGGTGCAGGCTCGAAGGGACGAATGGCCTACTCCTGCACCTATTTTCTATGTTTCTATGTTTCTATTCACCAGGTTACAAGGGCACTCTATGCACGCTGGCTGGACTTTATAAAGTTCCCAATGAGCAGGGACAAACAGAATGAGAGGGTTCTAGGTTTGGACGATTTGCAGGCTTCCCCAGGTTCAAGGTGTCATTGATTGCAGTACCTTCACACAATGCAAATGTCTTCAGAAACCGAAAAGGCTATCACTCCCTAACTGTATCGTTGGTCTGCGGCCACAAGCAGCGTATCCTCACAGTGAATGCCCGCTATCCAGGGAGCACACATAATGCTTTCATCTTGCGTGAGAGCAGTGTCTCACGAATGTTTCAGCGACAAAGACAAGGCCAGAGTTGGCTGATCAGGGACAAAGGTTACGGCCTGGCCACCTGGCTCATGACTCCCCTCTGGAACCCCGCCACAGAATCCGAGCAGCGTTATAATGAGAGCCATGCAACCACCCGCAACATAATTGAACAGACAATTGGTGTGCTCAAGCAGTGCTTCCGATGCCTGGACCGCTCTGGAGACCGCCTTCAATACTTCCCACAACAGGTCTCTGAGTTCATTGTCATGTGCTGCATGCTACATCATGAGGGGACAGGCATTGCCAGTGGGGATTTCAGGACCACCTCAGGAGGAAGAAGAGGAGCCTGGCGAGGAACCCATTGTACATCCATCACAACCACAGAGAGGCAACGTGAAGATGTGGCTGCAGCAAGAGCCTTACATCGGCAGCTCATTATTGACCGGTTTGCTTGAATGGGGGATGTGGGTTTGCAGCGTTGACTCACTACTCTATGCCACCATGCTGGCCAGTCTACACTTGATTCTGCGAATGAGACACAAGACACCACTGGCAAAGGTCAAACAAAGATTTTTTTATCAAACTGCAACATTTACAATTCGCCCCCCCACCCCAAAAAAAAACTATACAAAGCTTAAAGACTATGTACATGAACACAAAACTGCTCCCTGCAGTAAACAAAATGTGAATTAACACAAGACTGCTTCATGCATACTTAGGGGGTTGATTATGGATGGGCAATGGCAGACATTTAGAGACCGCATGGATGAATTACAACAATTGTACATTCCTGTCTGGCGTAAAAATAAAAAAGGGAAGGTGGCTCAACCGTGGCTATCTAGGGAAATCAGGGATAGTATTAAAGCCAAGGAAGTGGCATACAAATTGGCCAGAAATAGCAGCGAACCTGGGGACTGGGAGAAATTTAGAACTCAGCAGAGGAGGACAAAGGGTTTGATTAGGGCAGGGAAAATGGAGTACGAGAAGAAGCTTGCAGGGAACATTAAGGCGGATTGCAAAAGTTTCTATAGGTATGTAAAGAGAAAAAGGTTAATAAAGACAAACGTAGGTCCCCTGCAGTCAGAATCAGGGGAAGTCATAACGGGGAACAAAGAAATGGCAGACCAATTGAACAAGTACTTTGGTTCGGTATTCACTAAGGAGGATACAAACAACCTTCCGGATATAAAAGGGGTCAGAGGGTCTAGTAAGGAGGGGGAACTGAGGTAAATCTTTATTAGTCGGGAAATTGTGTTGGGGAAATTGATGGGATTGAAGGCCGATAAATCCCCAGGGCCTGATGGACTGCATCCCAGAGTACTTAAGGAGGTGGCCTTGGAAATAGCGGATGCATTGACAGTCATTTTCCAACATTCCATTGACTCTGGATCAATTCCTATGGAGTGGAGGGTAGCCAATGTAACCCCACTTTTTAAAAAAGGAGGGAGAGAGAAAACAGGGAATTATAGACCGGTCAGCCTGACCTCAGTAGTGGGTAAAATGATGGAATCAATTATTAAGGATGTCATAGCAGTGCATCTGGAAAATGGTGACATGATAGGTCCAAGTCAGCATGGATTTGTGAAAGGGAAATCATGCTTGACAAATCTTCTGGAATTTTTTGAGGATGTTTCCAGTAAAGTGGACAAAGGAGAACCAGTTGATGTGGTATATTTGGACTGTCAGAAGGCTTTCGACAAGGTCCCACACAAGAGATTAATGTGCAAAGTTAAAGCACATGGGATTGGGGGTAGTGTGCTGACATGGATTGAGAACTGGTTGTCAGACAGGAAGCAAAGAGTAGGAGTAAACGGGTACTTTTCAGAATGGCAGGCAGTGACTAGTGGGGTGCCGCAAGTTTCTGTGCTGGGGCCCCAGCTGTTTACATTGTACATTAATGATTTAGACGAGGGGATTAAATGCAGTTTCTCCAAATTTGCGGATGACACTAAGTTGGGTGGCAGTGTGAGCTGCGAGGAGGATGCTATTAGGCTGCAGAGTGACTTGGATAAGTTAGGTGAGTGGGCAAATGCATGGCAGATGAAGTATAATGTGGATAAATGTGAGGTTATCCACTTTGGTGGTAAAAACAGAGAGACAGACTATTATCTGAATGGTGACAGATTAGGAAAAGGGAAGGTGCAATGAGACCTGGGTGTCATGGTACATCAGTCATTGAAGGTTAGCATGCAGGTACAGCAGGCGGTTAAGAAAGCAAATGGCATGTTGGCCTTCATAGCGAGGGGATTTGAATACAGGGGCAGGGAGGTGTTGCTACAGTTGTACAGGGCCTTGGTGAGGCCACACCTGGAGTATTGTGTACAGTTTTGGTCTCCTAACTTGAGGAAGGACATTCTTGCTATTGAGGGAGTGCAGCGAAGATTCACCAGACTGATTCCCGGGATGGCGGGACTGACCTATCAAGAAAGACTGGATCAACTGGGCTTTTATTCACTGGAGTTCAGAAGAATGAGAGGGGACCTCATGGAAACGTTTAAAATTCTGACGGGTTTAGACAGGTTAGATGCAGGAAGAATGTTCCCAATGTTGGGTAAGTCCAGAACCAGGGGTCACAGTCTGAGGATAAGGGGTAAGCCATTTAGGACCGAGATGAGGAGAAACTTCTTCACCCAGAGAGTGGTGAACCTGTGGAATTCTCTACCACAGAAAGTAGTTGAGGCCAATTCACTAAATATATTCAAAAGGGATTTAGATGAAGTCCTTACTACTCTGGGGATCAAGGGTTATGGCGAGAAAGCAGGAAGGGGATACTGAAGTTTCATGTTCAGCCATGAACTCATTGAATGGCGGTGCAGGCTAGAAGGGCTGAATGGCCTGCTCCTGCACCTATTTTCTATGTTTCTATGTTTCTATGTTTCTATGCAGCAACACCATTGAAAAGGAGTGCATTGTTATCATACAACTATGTACAATGTGGACAATGGTACAGACATTCCTGGCAATGAAGTGTTGCCAGCCCTTAATGAGTCTTTGCAAGACATTTTCTCCCCCTTCCCATGCCTGCTGCTCCTCCTCAATGAGCATACAGCAAGGCTGTTTGTGGGCTGCTGTGTTAGGGGCTCAGACAACGCATACAGTGTCTGTGGACGCCCTGGACTAGCTCTTGGCCTGAAAGGCCCAGCTTTGAACTGGGGCGCCTCATCATTGGCGTGAGCAGTCACAGATGACTGGGGTGTTAACTGTGTATGGTGCATGGTTAGCGAGTGAGTGGTGGGATCAAGAATGCTGTCATCCTGAGGAAGGACAGCACCTGCCATTTCCTGGGAGCCACTGACTCTCTGACGGGGCTGTACCTTAGCAACTGGAGCATGATGTGTCCCCACAACTTGCTACCCTGCTTTGGCACAGTCATTTCCCCAGTGGACAGTGGGGAACACAGAAAGTATAGAAGCAGACATGGACTGCATCACTTGGTGAAGCTCAAGCAAAGCTTGTGCATGTGATGCACCTGAGTCTGCAGCATGATCAATGGCATGTGCCACACACTCTGGAACTCCACTGTCGCTTCTGGAGACCACAAGCCTCTGCGTGTGGGAAATGATGGCCTTGCTGGACTTACGACTCGCAACGACAATCTGTGACGCTACCTCCGCAACAGTCGCAGTGAGCTTGTCAATGCTCGCTGGGATCCGTCCCAATGCATCCATAAGTTCACGGTGCATAACTGTGATTTCCTTGGACATTTCCACCAGGTCTAGAACATAAAAACAAAGGAAGCAGGAGCAGAAGTAGGCCACACGGCCCCTCGAGCCTGCTCCACCATTTAACATGATCATGGACTCAGGTCCACTTTCCGTCCCCCTCGCCACAACCCCTTATTCCCTTATCGGTTAAGAAACTGTCTATCTCTGTCTTAAATTTATTCAATGACCCAGCTTCCACAGCTCTCTGAGACAGCGAATTCCACAGATTTACAACCCTCCTCATCTCAGTTTTAAATGGGCAGCCCTTTATTCTAAGATTATGCCCCCTAGTTCTAGTCTCCCCTATCAGTGGAAACATGCTCTCTGCATCCACCTTGTCAAGCCTCCTCATAATCTTATACATTTCGATAAGATCACCTCTCATTCTTCTGAATTCCAATGAGTAGAGGCCCAACCTACTCAACCTTTCCTCTTAAGTCAACTCCCTCATCTCCGGAATCAACCTAGTGAACCTTCTCTGAACTGTTTCCAAAGCAAGTATATCCTTTCTTAAATATGGAAACGAAAACTGCACACAGTATTCCAGGTGTGGCCTCACCAATACCCTGTACAACTGTAGCAAGACTTCACTGCTTTTATACTCCATCCCCTTTGCAATAAAGGCCAAGATTCCATTGGCCTTCCTGATCACTTGCTGTACCTGCATACTAACCTTTTGTGTTTCATGCACAAATACCCCCAGGTCTCGCTGTATAGCAGCACTTTGACATTTCTCCATTTAAATAATAACTTGCTCTTCGATTTTTTTTCTGCCAAAGTGCATGACCTCACACTTTCCAACATTATACTCCATCTGCCAAATTTTTGCCCACTCACTTAGCCTGTCTATGTCCTTTTGCAGATGTTTTGTGTCCTCCTCACACATTGCTTTTCCTCCCACCTTTGTATCGTCAGCAAACTTGGTTACGTTACACTCGGTCCCTTCATCCAAGTCGTTAATATAGATTGTAAATAGTTGGGCTCCCAGGACTGGTCCCTGCAGCACCCCACTAGTTACTGATTGCCAACCCGAGAATGAACCATTTATCCCAACTCTCTATTTTCTGTTAGTTAGCCAATGCTCTATCCATGCTAATATATTACCCCCAACCCCGTGAACTTTTATCTTGTGCCGTGACCTTTTATGTGGCACCTTGTCAAATGCCTTCTGGAAGTCCAAATACACCACATCCACTGGTTCCCCTTTATTTACCTGTTCGTTACATCCTGAAAGAATTCCAGCAAACATGACTTCCCCCTCATAAATCCATGCTGACTCTGCTTGACTGAATTATGCTCTTTCAAATGTCCTGCTACTACTTCTTTAATAATGGACTCCAACATTTCCATGCCTACGTGCCTTTGAGCAGAGCAACTTTGCCAACTGACCCTCCGGAGAGCTGGCCTGCGAGATTCTACCCTGGCACTACGTTGCTGTATGCCATTGGGGCGAGGAGCCTCCAACTCCTCAAGCCCCAGGAAGTCAGCATCATCCCCAAATGAACTTAGTCCCGATGGGGCAACTGGTGGGTTATGATTCTCCGCCGGAGCAATCTCCTCTCCTCCCTCATCATCTCCATCTCCTGATGTGGAGGCCTCTCTCTCGAGGAACGCTGCGCCTCTGGTTGTTCACCTAAAAGTAGAAAACAACAGAGGAGTGGTTAGCAGCAGGAGTGGGGGTAGGGTGGCATCAGGAAGATGGCATTGCACATGTTCATTTGAAGGGTCACCGCAACTCCAGAATATCTGTCGAAGGGGGCTCAGCATCGCCCCTGGCAACTGCCTGAGCTGGGACTCCGATGAGGGTCGGGAACCTTTCCTCCATATCTGTCAACGGGATTGGTTGAGGTGAACCCCGCCTGTCCGCAGCTGCTCCCTTCTATTTTTGGGAGTGTTTGGACTGCAAAGAGAAAAATGGGAAGGGTTCAGACAGGATTTCTCTGCTGCAGCATATAAGCCTACCAGAGTACAATAGGTGATACTGTGTGGTTGTTATTGTTGCTTTTGTTCAATCTGTTTGGATGTTGCATGTGTTTCGTTAGCATTTGTTCGCAGGTTTGAGGCATCTAACATGGGGGCTGTAAGTTGTCTTTCAGAAAGGCATTGCAGTAGTTGGAGTGTATTGCGAGGGGCGATATAAATGATAGAGTTATGGATCATTAAAGCCAATGGGTGCTGAAGTAAGCCTTCATCTTTATTATTCATTGTGAAAGCCACCCCACAAAGTGTTAAGAGGATCATATGCATGACGAACTTCACATAGTGTGTGAGATTAATGTTAGAACTCAAGGAAGCATACATAGATGCAAATAATACTCACCCTGACCATCCTTGTAAGGTCGTTGAACATTTTTCGACACTGTGTGCCATTTGGGCACACTGTCTGCAGCAGACACCTCCTGCGCTATCTCCCTCCATATGCGTTTAAACACAGGAGAGAGTGGTTTATCTCCCCCAGCAAGATGGAGTAAGGATCACCTCCTCTCCACTTCATGGACTAAGGCCTCACTTGCCTCATGACTGAAGCACCTGGCACGCTGCCTTCCCTCCTGCTCCTCCATCTCAGTAGAAGTGGTTGAAGTGGTGCGGTTTATATGTGCATGCGTGCAGGAAGCTGCCGCGCCCTGCATTAGCATTTGCGACCGGAAAAGAAAAAAAAATTCACTGCGCACGCACAAAATGGCCACCTCCTTTAACGCCGAAAGTTTTGGCTCGGGCGCAAAGTCAGTCGTGCAACACCTGACTTAATGCCAACGCACCTCCAGATGACTTTTTTGCCAAAACTTCCAGGCGAAGACGCAAACTATTTTCAGACGCAAACTTTTACGCCCCGCCACGATTAACAGCCAGAAATCCAAAAAGCTCAAAATCCAGCCCTTTAAATCTGAACCTAACCAGCAGCTAAGTGTTTAATGCCTTGAATTTCCTCCGGCTTTCTGCCGAGTGGAAGTTAAAATCTCTCCAGAGCTCACGTGACTCGACCTTGTGAGCTTGTCGCTCGCCACAGGCCCCTCAACCCCCCCCCAACCCGCAGGCTCCACTCGCATCATGCATTAAAATCGGGGCTATAAGCTTTGAATTTCCTCGGACTTTCTGTCACTGTACTGCTGTATCTTAGTCGGGAGCGTGGTGGAAATTCGGTTTGCTCATGTGAACGGGGTTCCGTCGCACTCACAATGGAGTTAAGCCATCACAGCAACAGAATGCCCAGAGAAATTCAGGGTCTTAAACATTTAGCTGCTGGTCGGGATCAGATTGTGTAAACTTTCGTTTAATGCGACCATTTCATGATGCCTGTTTAATCTGCGGCCAGTCTCATGGGGGTTGTTTTTCCAAGTTCACACACCCATTGAGAAGCATCAACGGCTGGGAGTCCACATCAGGAATTTGGGCAAAGACTGCCCACAGTTTTGCAAGTGAACGGATTGAAATCTGTGGGCACTGCGCGCCTGAATTCCCAATGAGCCTGTTCAAGAGATACAGCTGTGTCAAGGGGCTCCCATTCAGGGGCAACAGCTGCCAAATATTCCTCCAACTGAGGCCAGACTTAGAAGGAGCATATAAGTCGGGAGTACATGCGATACGATCTCACCAAGGGCAAGCGGATTAACACACGGGCCTAAAATGGCCATGCCCAATGGTCCCATTCAAATATGGGGCCTCTGGTAAAACACGGTGGTTGGGTGTGGAGGGGTTCCGAATATTCTTGGTACCCAGGGGCCCAATTATTCATAATCTGGCTTTGGCACCGGTGAAGTAATCAGTAAGAACACATACACTGAACCATAATTGGGAAATAAACTGTTTGTTTCTCATTTTCAATGTATCAAGAACATAAGAACAAATACAGGCCAATCAGTTGCTCGAGCCTGTTCTTCCATTCAATAAGATCATGGCTGATCTGTATCCTAACTCTATTTACCCACCATGGCTCCATATCCCTTAATACCCTTCGCTGGCAAATATCTAGGGATCTCAAATTTAAAATTATTAATTGAGCTAGCATCTACTGCTTATTGTGAGAGAGCGTTCCACACTTCTGCCACCCTTTGTGATATGTCCTTACTATACAGTATAAATGCACACGAGGCCCATACTTGAGAGAAGGTCACTCTGTGACCAGTAACCTTCATTAGCCAGCACTGAAGTGATGAAGGTGGGTGGAGCTTCCCCTTTTATACCTGAAAGCCCAGGTTAGGCGTGTCTCCCACAAGTTCACCACCTAGTGGTCAATGTTCTCATGGTGTGCAACTTAGGTCAGCTTATACATGGGTTACAATGATAGTTGAATACATGACATCACCTCCCCGCCAAAGTCTTATTGGGATCACAGGTTAAGTCTCTCTGGTGGTTTACGCTCCCTTGTAGAGCGCCTGAGTTGGGGCTCCGGTTGTTGGGCGCTGGCCTGAGTGTCTGCTGTTTGCGGTGCCTCAGGCCTATCCGGACTGCCCAAAGTGACTGGGCTCTCCTCCACTTGATTCCGGTGTTCGGTCACCTGTGGTGGAGTAAACTCTATGTCGTGTTCTTCCACTGCTTCTTCTATGGGGTTGCTGAACCTCCTTTTAGTTTGATCCACGTGTTTGCGGCAGATTTTTCCATTGGTAAGTTTAACTACCAAAACCCCTATTTCCCTCTTTGGCAATCACAGTGCCTGCGAGCCATTTAAGCCCTGTAGTGTAGTTGAGGACAAAGACAGGGTCATTGACATCAATACATCGCGCCCTCGCATTCCCATCATGATAGTCACATTGTGACTGGCGCCTGCTCTCAACAATTTCTTTCATGGTGGGGTGTATAAGGGATAACCTGGTTTTGAGCATCCTTTTCATTAGCAGCTCTGCGGGTGGGACCCCTGTGAGCGAGTGTGGTCGGGATCTATTGGCCAACAGGAGGTATGATAAGCGGCTTTGTAGGGAATCCACTTGGATTCTGAGCATCCCCTGTTTGATTTTCTGCACTGCTTGTTCCGCCTGGCCGTTTGAGGCCGGCTTGAATGGTGCCGTTCTGACATGGTTGATTCCATTTCCTCCCATGAAGTCCTAGAATTCAATGCTTGTAAAGCATGGGCCACATTTCAGCAGCATGCTCGGTGCCTCCTCGGTGGTGGCTAGTGGGAGCTTGCTGAGTGCAGTTTTCAGTGCCTGCTCTGTGCCGAATTGTATCGTCATAGGCGGCTAACGTGAGTGCCCACCTCTATATGTGGGCCGATGCATTTGCATTTATGGCCTTGTTGTCAGCCAAAAGGGACGTTAGGGGTTTGTGATCTGTCTTCAGCTCAAATTTCCTGCCAAACAGGTACTGCTGCATTTTTTTTACTGCATATACACATGCAAGCGCTTCCTTTTCTACGATCCCATAGCCCCGTTCTGCCTGGGACGGACTTCTGGAGGCATAAGCTACCGGCTGTAACTGACTATTGGCATTAACATGCTGCAACACACACCCGACCCCATAGGACGACGCATCGCACGTTAAAACAAGTTTCTTACATGGGTCATATAGCGTTAACAGATTGTTGGAGCATAACAAATTTCGTGCTCTATCAAAAGCCCTTTCCTGGCTATCCCCCCAGACCCATTTGCGACCTTGGCGTAGGAGCACGTGTAGTGGCTCTAACAGCGTGCTCAATTTGGGAAGAAAGTTACCAAAATAGTTCAGGAGCCCCAGGAACGAACGCAGCTCCGTCGTGTTACGGGGTCTGGGTGCTCTCTGGATCGCTTCTGTTTTGGACGCCGTAGGTCTGATCCCGTCTGCTGCCACCATCATCCCCAGGAATCCTACCTCTGGAGCTAAGAAGACGTACTTCGCCTTTTTCAATCGCAGACCTACCCGGTCCAGTCTGCGTAGCACCTCCTCCAGGTTGCGGAGGTGTTCTTCAGTATCACAACCCGTGATGAGGATGTCATCTTGAAAAACCACTGTCAACTTGAGGAGGCTTTCCATATTTCGTTGAAAGATCGCGGTGGCCGAGCGAATCCCAAACAAACATCTGTTGTACTCAAACAACCCCATGTGTGTCGAGATGGTGGTCAGCTTCTTCGACTCACTCGCCAGCTCCTGGGTCATGTAAGCTGAGGTCAGGTCCAATTTTGAACAATGTTTGCCACCGGATAGCGTCGCAAAGAGGTCCACCGCTCTCGCTAGCAAGTACTGGTCTTGGAGTGACATTCGATTGATTGTGGCCTTGTAATCACCACAGATCCTGACCGACCACTGGCACAACCGGGCTCGCCCAGTCACTGAATTCGACTGGCGAGATGATGCCTTCCCTCAGCAGGCGGTCCAATTCGCCTTCTATCTTTTCCCGCATCACATACGGCACCGCTCTGGCCTTGTAGTATACTTGCCTGGCGTCTGGGTTTATGTGAATCATTACCTTGGTCCCCATGAAAGTGTCAATGCTGGGTTGAAATAGTGAGTCAAATTTGTCCAGGACCTGTGAGCATGATATTCGCTCCACAGAAGAAATTGCATTGACATCGCTCCATTTCCAGTTCATGACAGCAAGCCAACTCCTCCCCAGCAGTGCGGTACCATCCCCCGGGACAATCCAGAGTGGCAACCTGTTCTCCGAATATTTGTGGGTCACGACTACCGTGGCGCTGCCTAGCACCGGAATGATCTCCTTTGTATATGTCCGCAGCTGTGCGTCAATTGGCAATAATTTTTACCTCCTGGCCTTGGATGCCCACAACTTGTCGAACTGTTTGATACTCATCAGGGACTGGCTGGCCCCCATGCCTAGCTCCATTGATACTGGGATGCCATTGAGAAGCACTTTCATCATTATCGGTGGCGTCCTGGTGTATGAACTGTATATGTGCTCCACATGAACTCGCTGAACTTCAGCTTCCAGCGATATTCCCCAGTGTCCATTTGGCCTTGTAGGGCTTACATCGGGCCCGTCCTCCTCGTACATCAACCTGGCTGCAGGCTTCCTGCACATATGCGCCAAGTGACCACTGACGTTGCAGTTTCTGATTGCTGATACCTGCAAGCTCTGGCTATGTGTTTGCCTCCACACCTCCAACATGAGCCATTGTTGGAAACAAAAGGTCCATTACCAGTCTATTGTCTCTGACTCTCTCTGTCACTGTCCTTAAGCGCACCATTAACAGGTGTTGATGGCCCCATTACTGGCCGCATAGTCCCTTGCGATGGCATGAATCGCCGTTCAGCTAGCCATCGTCTGTGTTGAATTTCTCCTTTGGGTTCGACTACATGCTGGGGCATGTCCGATTGACCCTGTCTGCCTGGAGAACTGTGTGCCGCGTTAACAATGTTGACTCCCTGTCCATTTGCTGCATTTAAACCAAGATTTTTGTCAAACATCATTCTGGTTTCTTCCTCCCCTGAGATAAATGTCTGGTCCATCAAAGCCACCGTTTCCTGGGTCAAGCCTTTGGTCTCAATCAGTTTGCTGAAAACCCCAGCGTGCCCGATGCCCTCAATGAAAAAGTCTCGCAGCATCTCCGCTCTGCATGCATCTGGGAACTTACATAGGCTCGCCAGTCGCCGGAGGTCTGCCACGAAGTCTGGAACGCTTTGCCCTTCTCACTGCCGGTGCGTGTAAAACCGGTGTCTCACCATGTGCATGCTGCTCGCCGGTTTAAAGTGTTCCCCGATTAACTTACTGAGCTCTTCAAAAGTCTTGTCCGCCGGCTTCTCTGGCGCTAGAAGGTCCTTCATCAGGGAGTACGTCCTGGATCCACAAACCGTCAGGAGGTGAGCCCTGCGTTTGTCGGCCGAATCCTGTCCCAGCCATTCCTTAGTGATGAAACTTTGCTGTAGTCTCTCAATAAAGTCGTCCCAATCATCACCAACACAGTACCTCTCGTCTGTGCTGCTAGTGGCCATGCTCGCGTGGTTTAAATCCCAGTTTCTCGTTGCCAATGATATGTCCTTACTATGCAGTATAAATGCACACGAGGTCCATACTTGAGAGAAGGTCACTCTGTGACCAGTAACCTTTATTAGCCAGCACTGAAGTGAGGAAGGTGGGTGGAGCTTCCCCTTTTATACCTGAAAGTCCAGGTTAGGAGTGTCTCCCACAAGTCCCACTATTCAGCCATGAACTCATTGAATGGCGGTGCAGGCTTGAAGGGCCGACTGGCCTACTCCTGCACCTATTTTCTATGTTTCTATGTTTCTAGCTAGTGGTCAATGTTCTCACGGTGTACAACTTAGGTCAGTTTATACATGGATTACAATGGCAGTTGAATACATGACACTTTGCATGAAGAAGTGTTTCCTAATTTAGCTACTGAATTGCTTGGCTCTGATTTTAAGTTTAAGGCGCCTTGTCCTAGACTCCTCACCAGCAGAAGAAGTTTCTCTCTATCTACTCCATCAATTCCTTTCAAAATCCTAAAACCCTCAAACAAATCATTCCTTGACCTTCTATATTTCAAGGAATGCAAGCCTAGTTTATGTGATCTTTCCTCATAATCTAAGCATTGGAGCCCTGGTAACATTCTGATGAGTCTGCGCTACACTCCTTCCAAGGCCAATATATCCTTTCTAAGATGCGGTGCCCAGAACTGTACACAGTACTGCAGATGTCGTCTAACTAGGGCTTTGTACAGCTGTAGCAAAATCTCCTCCCTTTATAGTCTAGCCCTCTAGAGATAAAGGCTAATATTCCATTTGTTTATTGATTATTTTTTGTACCTGACTACTGCATTTTAGTGATGTGTATATAGACCACTGAATCTCTTTGGTTCTCCACTGTTCCTAGCTTTTCACCATTCAAATAACACTCAGATCTATACTTTTTGATCCAAAATGGATGATATCACACTTACCTATTGTGGAGATTTATTTTCAGAAGGGACATGCTAACGAAGTGGGCAATGAGCTCTTAAACATGTATGATAATAGAGACAGTGTGGATGGTTAGGTATGTTGGACATGTTGTTGATGGGCCACTATACCAGCCTCAAATATCACAGGACTGCTCACACAGAGTCACATTTACAAAGTTAAGTCAAAATCCTGCGATCGCTGATTGATGCACCAAGCTTCCTGAGTGCACACCACCCTCGATCCTTCCTCTGCCACCAATGCTTCAGGCCTGCGCCTTCGGCCTCTTGCTGAATGGTTTCTCCCCATCCTCACCGGATGGCAAAATTACGCCAGAGATTACAGAAACATTGGAAAGGCTATGGAGTAGTACCCAGTGATCTGTCCAATGAAAACATGGCAGACTGGTGCAAAATGAAGGGATCATGGGGGCTGCCAAGGTGTCGCCTTCCCTAGGGACTGCCCTTTGATGTGGTGGGAAGACCTGCGAACTCCTGTCACCCTGAACATTACGTTGGTGGGAGTTTAGCTCCCGGTAGGACCACCAAAGCTAGGTTGAAAGCTAGGAACCAGACTAAAGGCAGCCACCAATACTCCTTGTCAGGGGTTGAGTCAAGCTAACGACCTGCAGACATCGACGACGAGATCCAACACCGCCTCCAGTGCAGCCTTCGGCCGCCTGAGGAAAAGAGTTTTCAAAGACCAGGCCTTCAAATCTAAGCTCATAGTCTACAGGGCTGTGGTAATACCCGCCCTCCTGTATGGCTCAGAGAAGTGGACCATGTACAGTGGACATCTCAAGTCGCTGGAGAAATACCACCAATGATGTCTCCGCAAAATCCTACAAATCCCCTGGGAGGACAGACGCACCAACGTTAGCGTCCTCGACCAGGCCAACGTCCGCAGCATTGAAGCACTGACCACACACTTGATCAGCTTCGCTGGGCAAGCCACATTGTCCGCATGCCAGTCACGAGACTCCCAAAGCAAGTGCTCTACTCGGAACTCCTTCACGGCAAACAAGCCAAAGGTGGGCAGAGGAAACGTTACAAGGACACCCTCAAAGCCTCCCTGATAAAGTGCAACATTGACACCTGGGAGTCCCTGGCCAAAGACCGCCCTAAGTGGAGGAAGTGCATCCGGGAGGGCGCTGAGCTCCTCGAGTCTCATCGCTGAGAGCATGCAGAAATCAAGCGAAGGCAGCGGAAAGAGCGTGCGGCAAACCTGTCCCACCCTCCCTTACCCTCAACAACTATCAGTCCCACCAGTGATGGGGACTGTGGCTCTCGTATTGGACTGTTCAGCCACCTAAGGACTCAAATTAAGAGTGGAAGTCTTCCTCAATTCCGAGGGACTGCCTGTGATGATTGTCAGGGGTTGAGTCAAGCTAACATAAAAATACCTTTTGTTACGGAAACAACCCAGAGACAAGTTTGTAACAAATTTGCTTTTGCCTTGTACATCTCCTCTAAACCCATCTTTTGTATCTTTACCTGTCCCATTATCACCCCCTTTTGTCATTTAATCTCTCCTGCCTATCACAGAACTTCCCTTTTGTTCTTTCCTCCGATCCCCCTTTGCCTGACTCTGTACTTCTCAAAAACTGTTTACATCTCTAACTTTGTCCAATTCTAATGAAAGGGCATCAATCTGAAACGTTAACTCTGTTTTTCTCTCCACAGATGCTGCTGAGTATTTCCAAGATAACCCAGAATATTACCTTAAGTTAAAGTGTGAGTGTAGAACCAAGGCACACGTGTTGAAATTAGTCAGAGATAACTTTGGGACTGATATCAGGCAATTCTTCATCATAGAAAGTGTGATCAATGTGTGGCATTAACTTACAGATGGAATAGTGGGGAGGAATATTAACTCCAAAAAAGGGGTGGGTTTGGGTCGAGTGGGAAGTTAAAGTGTTAAAAATCTGAATCCTGATCAGACCCTGCCTCCAACCCGCCCACTTCTGGTTTTAATAAAGGTGGAATGGGGGAGAGTGGCGTTGGGGGAGGGGGGCTAGACAGCCAACCCGCTCCCAGGAGGCATGTCGCTCATTTCAATATTAGAATGAGGCTGGTGTGCCTCAAATTTAACCTCCATTTTAAATTAAAGTGGTTGGTTGAGTTTCGCTGACCTTGTGAAACCCGGCAGCTAAAGTAAGGCGAGGACTGCTGGATCCAGGAGTTAAGCGTCTTTATACTTAATCCTGCGTCCAGAGTCCCTGCCTAACCCACTCCCTGTGATCATAGACCCGTTCACGAGATCTCTAATCTAACCCCCCCGGCCTCCGATTTCCTCCCCCACCTGCCTCTGACCAGCTGCCCGGCCAACCCCTCCCCATCTCCCCCCAACCCCCGCCCCCCCCCCCCCCCAACTCTCCCATGCCCCACATGCGATGCTCCTCTGGTTCCCGATGAGCATCCAGACCCCATGTGATGCTGTTCAAGCCCCCGCACCCCACCCCCCTCGATGTGCTCCTGGCTCCCACACAATGCTCCTCCGGCCCTCCGATATGAGCTCCCGCCCCACCCCCACCACCACTGCTCCTCTGCCCTCCCCCCAATCATGCTCCAGCCAGCTGATTATGCTTCTCCAGCCCCTCGATCATGCTCCGGACCCCACCCTCCTCCCGTAATCCTCCGGCCCCCACTCAATCCCTCCCTCGCTCCCTCCCTTCTCTCTCTGGCCTAGTGCCGCAGGCATACCCACCCGCAGCCAGCCAGCCTCTACATCCAGCTGGCTGTAAGTGGCAAATGGAGGTTTCCCATGCAAATCAGGCCCCCGCTCCCAATCTGCCAAAGTATTAAAATTCAGGCCATGGAGTCAAAAAACATGGAATAATTTAAGAAACAACGAGATGCTACCATGGAGAAATGTTTGGATATCAGAGGAGCTGTTTTTTTGGAGGAGATGTTGCACCAAAGTTCTATCTATCTATCCAGGGTAAAAAATCCCACCGCACCATTGGAAGTACAGCAGGGAAGTTCTCCCCGTATCCTGACAAATATTTACCCTTCAACTAATATCACCATAACAGATCAACAAGTCATTCAACTCATTTCTTGTTTGTGGGACTTTGCTGTGTGGAGTTGGCTACAACTGTTGCCTACATAACAATAGTGACTAGACTTTGAAACAAAAGTAATTCATTGCCTGTGAAGTGTTCTGTGAACATGATAAGCTGCTAAATAAATAACAGTTGTTTCCCAATTTTAATTCTTTAACGTTTCAGTGTTTGTTTTCAGCTAACATTAACATTTATTTGAATGTCCATCTGTTCCACAGTAATCTCTCAAACAAAAATCCCACCATGTAAACTGGGACCTTTCCAATTCACAAGTGGGCTGCTTCTTTCAGGATCAAGGCAAACCCATTTGATTTTGTACACATGATTTCAATTGCAAATAAAACTGAGACATTCTCAGCTCCATTGGAGACCTTTTCATACGCAGCTGCTTTATGTTTCTGTGGCAAATCTCTGGAACATTCTGGAATGGACTAGTCTCAACTGAGTAATTTGTAATAATATGCCTGAGTTACACAACAGAAATATAATGGTGGAATCCGTAGGGTGATGAGGGGAGAATGTAGTCCTGCCCATTGACCTTGGTGAATCCAGTAGGATTACTTTTGGGATTGCCACTGGCTGCATGAGACACGTGGTGGGATCCTTCGGTCCCAGGACTGAACAAAACTAATATAAAAGCTACTTATAATTACAGGGAGATTGGGCAAATGGATCAGATAACGCAATCACAATATGGTCAGGTTAAACATTCTGGGTCCGAATTGAACTAACCTGAATATACCGAGGTTAATCAGCCTCGGTCAGAAGTCAGCACTGAATTAATCAGAGCCCGATTTTAATAGAGGCCGAGGGGCAGGCGTGTGACTGGCAGTGTGCAACCCTCTAGCTCACGTTGGCTCGCTGATGTGAGCCCCAGGCTATTTGTATTCCTAGGCCTCATGTTAATCATGAGACTTGTGTTCCAGAACTAGAGGTGCCTCTAGCCAAGCTGTTCCAGTACAGCTACAACACTGCCATCTACCCAACAAAGTGGTGAGACACCGACCGGTCACAAGTGCGCAGGAGCCAGTGTGAGGGGAAAGGATAGCGCAGGTACCAGCTCGCCGGAGGACGAGGTCGTACACTAGTTCTGTTGCAGAGCAGTCAGTTGAGGACTTCGATTGGCCAGGCTACAGAAAAAGGTTGATGGGTCTACACAACCAAATGCTTGGTGCACTGGAAAGCCTGCCAGAAAGCCTGCGCTCAATGTCAAGGAGCAAGGAGGAGTCCAGCAGCCACTTGGCACAGGGTTTTACAGATAGCTTGGAGCCCATCAATTCCAACATGGAACAGGCGGTCACCTCCATCAGCACATCTGCAGAACACATTATAATGCAGCGTCTGATAGCCGCTGTCACAGCTTCCATTGCAGCACAAGCAGCTTCCATCAAAGGTCTAGGTGTTGCAGTGGAAGCTCAGGCTGCTGCCATCATGCTCTGGAATACCACTCCCCTGGGAGGACAGACACACCAACATCAGCGTTCTCGTCCAGGCTAGTCCCAACATTGAAGCACTGACCACACTCGATCAGCTCCGCTGGGCAGGCCACATTGTTCGCACGCCAGACACGAGACTCCCAAAGCAAATGCTCTACTCAGAGCTCGTTCACGGCAAACGAGCCAAAGGTGGGCAGTGGAAACATTACAAGAGCACCCTCAAAGCCTCCCTGATAAAGTGCGACATCCTCACTGATACCTGGGAGTCACTGGCCCAAGATCGTCCTAAGTGGAGGAAGTGCATCCGAGAGGGCGCTGAGCACCTCGAGTCTCAACACCGAGTGTGTGCAGAAATCAAGCGCAGGCAGAGGAAAGAACGTGCGGCAAACCAGTCCCACCCACCCCTTCCCTCAACAACCATCTATCCCACCTGTGACAGAGTCTGTGGCTCTCGTATCGGATTGTTCAGCCACCAAAGAACTCACTTCAGGAGTGGAAGCAAGTCTTCCTCGATTCCGAGGGACTGCCTATGATGATGATGATGTTGAGGATACCAATGTTCAAAGGGTCTTGCAGGGTCTTACAGCAGTCCATCAATCAGGAGGATTGCTGAAGCACCACCCCTGGAGACTGGTAGTGACTCCATGGAACACGAAACTCAGGATGACACATTCTTGCTCCCACTGCTGCCAGTGCCCTTTCTGTTGCCTGTTAGCCAGCTGGGCCCAGACTGCTGCAGCACAGGCTGAGATGGAGCAGTCTGAAGCTGGGTCTTCGAGGCCCAGAGCTGCTCAAGGGCACCCTTTATGTCATCCTCAATTAAAGGGCAGCAGCCTTCCACCAGCCATGCTGCAGCCACTGGGGAAGCTCCTCATAGGAGCACCAGGATAGGCAAAGGCACATGGAAGTCGGGCACTAAGGGAATGCCCAAGGGTGATTGGTTTATTTTTGTATGCATTAGGTCATGATTGAATTTATAAATTTAGATTAGAATGGGTATTTTCTTATGGTTTTTATTTTTGTGTTGTCAGAAAGAGGATGCTGTATGATCAGTGATATAGAGGAAAGGTAAGGAACGTGGAACTATTGGTGAATGGGGAGTTGTGGTTGAGGTGACTCGCATCACTCATGAATTACTTGATCACGTTGAGCCTGGGCAGAAAGGGCTGTCTACGTTGTAACCTCCCTTCCTCTTCCTGTTCCTCCACTTTCTGCTGCACTTCCTCTTCCTCCACTTCCTCTTCCTCCAATTCCTCTTCCTCATACTCCTGCTCCTCAACTTCTCTCCTGATAGGTGGTGGCAAGAGCTGTTCTCTCTTAATGGCCAGGTTGTATGGCATGCAGCATACTTCCACAAATCTTGATATCCACTCAGCTGAGTACTGCAGGGCTCTTCCAGGGCGGTCCAAGCAGCAGAAGTGTTGCTTGAGGATACCGATGGTGTGCTCTATAATGTTCCTTGTGGCAGCATGGCTCTCTCTCATTGTAGACCTGTTGTGCACATGCAGGGGTCCAGTTTGCGAGCCACGCCTGATTTCCACGCTCAAAACCATGCCGAAAACCTCCCTCGGTATTCTCCACTCCCTCAGGTCGATCCAGGCCCTCGGCAAGGCGCAGCACGAGCTGTAGGGGGCAGAGCCAGGTCCATGTGCTGAAAACAGTGCCGGGACCTCTGCACAGGCACGCTACAGTGGGCGCGCATGTGCAGTAACTCTAGGCGCCCGAAACTGTGTGGGAGGGGCCCGAAGCACGCCCTCGCCCTGGCTGAATGGGCTCACGGGGCGGTGATCAGGCTGCACCTCCCTCCACCATCTCCTGCTCTGGCTGTGGCTCCAGCTTCCTCCCCTGATCAGCTCATGTTCCCTCTGGCTCTCTCACCGTGCCCCCCCCCCCACCCACCCAGTTCCCGCTCCCCCCCACCCCCAGCTCCCGCTAAGCTCTGCTCTGGCTCCACTCCCTCTTCCTTCGGCGGGGCCCGCGTCTTGCTGGGGGCGGGACCCACCCGAAGTCTTCGGCCCGGCTTCTTCACATCCTCCCTCTCCTCTCCATCTCCTCTCTCCTCTCCCCCGCCCCCCCTCGCTCCTCTCCCCCTCCTGCCCTCCCTCTCCTCTCCCCCTCTCTCCCTCCCTCTCCCTCTCCTCTCACCCTCCTCTCTCCTCTCCCCCGCACCCCCCTCTCTCCTCTCCCCCTCCCACCCTCCCTCTCCTCTCCCCCTCTCCCCTCCTTCCCTCCCTCTCCTCTCCCCTCCCTCCCCTCTCCTCTCCCCCTCTCCTCTCCTCCCTCCCCTTTCCTCTCCCCTCCCTCCCTCTCCTCTTCTCTCCCCCCCTCTCTCGCCTCTCCCCCCTCCTTCCCTCCCCCCTCTCCTCTCCCCCCTCTCCTCTCCTCTCCCCCCTCCCTCCATCTCCCCCCCTCTCCCACGCTCTCCCCTCCTCCCCCTCACCTCCTTGCCCCCCCCCTCCTCCTGCCCCACCTCCCCTCGCTGTCAGAAACACATAGACACTGACAGACAGAGAGAGAGACACACACAGACAGACAGAGACAGAGAGCGACACACTGGGGGGGCCCCGTCCCAGCGCTGTTTATTATTGATGGCTCTTTATTTGTAAAAGTGATGTGTTTCATGTTTGTAAACTTCCCTTTCTCTCCCCCCCCGCCCCCCCATCTCTCTTCCCTATGCCTGATTTGTTCCCTAAGCCTGATTTGTTCCCTACGCCTGATTTTCTAAGGGTAGGCAAGGTTTTTCTGAGCGTACAAAAATCTACAGTTACTCCATTCTAAGTTAGTTTGGAGTAAGTTTTCACTGCCTAAACTTTCAAAACGGGCGTAAGTGGCAAGACACGCCCCCTTTTGAAAAATAAAATCTGTTCCAAAATGAAACTGTTCTAACTGACTAGAACTGGACCAAACTAAATTCCGAGAATTGCAATTTCTAAGATACTCCATTCTAAACCCGTTGCTCCAAAAAAATAGGAGCAACTCAGGCCGAAACTTGACCCCGTGGGTGGATTCCTGACCGGACTCATGAGCTATGCCATGATTGGATAACCTTTGCCGCCCAGGAGCCAGCCTTTGACTTGCCGTGGTGGGTCAATACAGGAGGACTGCCACAGAATGAAGGAAACGTGATTACTGCCAGGATAACGGGCATTTACCTGCTTGATGCGCTGCCTATGATCACACACCAGCTGCACATTGGGAGAGTTGAATCCCTTTTGGTTTAGGAAAATGGTAGAGTTCACATGAGGCGCAGGCAAGGCAATGTGCGTGCAGTCAGTGGCACCCTGCATGTTCGCATGCCAGACACGGGACTGCCTATGATAATGATGCACCATGGGATGCAATCATAGCAAATTCCTTGTCTCTGGCAAGAGGAAATGAGATGAAGCTATCTCTCTCTGTATAGAGAGCCTCAGTGACTTCTCTTATGGAGCAATGTACTGCAAACTGCGAGATGTTTTTTTATATCTCCAGCAGCAGCTTGGAAGGATCCAGATGAATAAAAGTTAAGAGCCACAGTCACCTTGAAAGCCACAAGCAATGCAATCCTTGCCCTACTTTGAAGTCTGCAGCAGTTGGCAGATTTCAGTCGCAACCTCTTTTGTGAAGTGAAGATATCTCAAGCATTGGTCCTCGCAGAAGATGAGATAAGGGGATTAACCTATAAAGACCCAGGGCAGATATGGCCTCCTGCTAAGAGATCTTCTCCCCCTCCTCCTCCTCCCTCTTCTAGCAGCTTGTGCTGCTCTGTGTGGCCTCTCCTCAGTCTCCCAATCATTCTCAACTCCTCAGTGGGAAATAGAGCAAGTGCACAACAAGCACGGAGGTCGTGGCCAATCATGAATGGCGTACCTTCAGTGCATCGCTCAGGGATTCAAATAAGGGAACAGTTCTTTGGATTGAGGAAGAGTTACCAAGGTAAGGAATACCAATGGGTGCCCGCTCAAAGCAAGTGCTTGATTAGCGATCATGAGATGGAGCTGTTTCCTTTTCCTCCCTGGCGCCGGCTTTCTTCAGCTTGAGCGATCATCTACACATGCATGTACCAAGCACTCAGCCTGCATCTTTACAAGGTAGCTTCCAAACTGCTGATCACACCCCTCACTTTTGAAACCACTTAAAGATCTGAAGCTACAGCTCCAGTTTGGTGGCTGCTAAACAAAGAGCTTCCTTTCACTCACTCGACTCTAGCACCATTTCACTCACCAACTCGCTATATGGCTCCCGGCACTGATTGCAGGCTCTCTGCTCATCCTTTCACATGTGTTGTATAGAGGCCACTGCCTCCCATGCCCCTTTTCAATGCACATGTCACCCCATCACTGCCCCGACTGAGATTTCCGTCCCCTCCCCCGGCCTACCACATGTAGCTGGCAGTGGGGTGGTGGAGCATGGGTCCACCCCACTTATTGCTGCTCCCCGGGCACACCACGTGGAAGCTGGCCGTAGGCTCTGAGAAGCAATGGCAAAGGCTCTACATCCCCGCCAAATGAAGGTGAGGTCCTTTAAGTAGCCCCAAACACTCGGTTATTAAAGGCTCTGGTCTCTGCTGTGGCCTTCAGTTGTACATGCACTCCGATCTTCAGGGACCCTCCACCTCTTTTAAAGTCCCCCGCCACCTCTTCTGGCTGTCCCAACTGCAACACCATCGCTATTTCCTGCCCTCTCATTGGAAGACTCCCTCTTGGTTGCCTGAAGCCCGCTATGCATAGTGAATGACCCCTGACCTAAGGAAATGGGTCAAATTTGAGGTGTCCTTCCCCGCTGGAATTCTGAGCCATCCTCTCCTCCTCCATCACCACCCCGGGACGAGAATCCCAGTTCAGGAATCTCCCACTTTTATCAGCTTGTGCACTGAAATGTATGGGAAGGGAATGTTGTGTGTTACCCTTCTAACTTTAGGGGAGAGTATGTTGCAGTTGACCAGCTGCACAACGTGAGTCCACGAAGATCAATTTTTTTACAGAAGAAGATCTATTACCACATTATTTGTTGCAAAGAGTTACCAAGAAATAACACTCACTATTGTAAATAATGTACATCATTATGCATAAGGGTATACAGTGCAAAGTATACAGTGTCAGCTGTGACTCAGTGGGTAGCACATTCGCCACTGAGTCAGAAGGTTGTGGGTTCAAAGCCCACTCTAGGGACTTGAGCATAAAAATCTAGACTGATGCTCCAGCGTAGTGCTGAGAGAGTGCTGCACTATTGGAGGTGCCATCTTTTGGATGAGACATTAAATTGAGTCCCGTCTGGTGGACGTAAAAGGTCCTATGGCACTATTTCGAAGAAGAGCACTATCTCCGGTGTCCTGGCCAATATTTATCCCTCAATCAACATAAAAAAACAGACTATCTGGTCATTATCACATCACTGTTTGTGGGAGCTTGCAGTATGCAAATTGGCTGCTGCGTTCCCCCCATTACAACAGTGCCTACACTCTAAAAGTATTTCATTGGCAGTAAAGCACTTTGAGACCTCCGATAGTCATGAAATGTGTTATATAAATGCAAGTCTTTCTTCTTTCAAAGGAGAGACAAACCTAACGTCAAATCTACCAAGTGACAAGCAAACATGAGATGTTACGGAGTTAATAATTATGTCCTCGCATTGCTGAAGCATTCCGATTGAAAAAAGATAGCAGGGATTCTTCAAGTTCATTGAATAATTTGAGGTACAGAGTTCATACATTTGGCATTTAGTGATCACGCTTCCCCTATTTCGAAAGTTCGGGGATCTGTTTTCACTCTCATGCTACCAGGCACTTCCTGTCTGCATTTACTAAAATATTGGTCATTTTATTTTGCCTGTGAGACTGAAAGGTGCCTTACAGGAAGCAACAGATTAACAGTGTAATAATTTTCAGTTTAGTTGAGATAACTGTCTTCCAAAATGAGCGCAGCTGTTGGCAAAACAATATGGAGGTGGGAAGTGAGTTCTGGGGTGATTTTCCATGAATGCGTGTAAGAAACATGGCAATCCGAAAAATAGAAGTAACATTATGGTAGCCTTGGCTCAGTGCAGCACTCTCCAGAAGATGACTCCTCCAAAAAATAAATGTGCGTGTTTTCAGATTTTGCAGTTTTTCCCTACTAAGTTAAAGTCACCACAATTTCAAGTTTGGTATGTGATTTCACAGAGGGTTGTTAAATGTGAGCTATGGCTCAATGGTAGCATTCTTGCCTCGGAATCACAAGATTGAGGATTCAAGCCCCACTCCAGTGATTTGAGCACAAAATCTATGTTGACATTTCAGAGCAGTGCTGAGGGAGTGCTGCTCTGTCAGAGGTGCTGTCGTCTGGATGTACAGCCGATGAGTTGAAGCAGATGCCAACCAAAGTGAACTGCTGTAGCATCCTCTGCATTGCCACTAACTTGGTCACCTCCAGCTACAGTAACCAGAGCCTTTACAAGCAGCACTTCCATTTTTCATTTAATTGTGATAGACCCACTAAATAAAGAACTTGCATTTATATAGTGCATTTCATGACCTCAGGACATCCTTAAGCGCTTCATGGCCAATGAAGTAAATTTGAAGTGTAATTATTATTGTAATGTTGGAAATGCGGCAGCTAATTTGTGCATAGCAAGATCCACCAAACAGCAATGTGACACATGACCAGATAATTTGTTTTTTAGTGACAAAAGCAAAGTAACTTGATTGATTTTTTTGTGTAGGGTCAATGAGGGTAGTGCATTTGATGTAGTGTATATGGATTTTAGCAAGGCTTTTGAGAAGGTTTCACATGGCAGACTGGTCACAAAAGTAAAAGCCCATGTGATCCAGAGCAAAGTGGCAAGTTGGATCCATAATTGGCTCAGAGGTAGGAAGCAGAGGGTAATGGTTGAAGGGTGTTTTTGTAACTGGAAAGCTGTTTCGAATGGGGTCCCACAGGGCTCAGTACTAGATCCCTTGATTAAGAAGTTTGCAGATGATACAAAAATTGGATGTGTGGTTGATAAAGAAGAAGAAGGCTGTAGACTCCAGGAAGATATCAATGAACTGGTCAGGTGGACAGAACAATGCCAAATGGATTTCAATCTGGAGAAGTGTGAGGTAATGCATTTGGGGAAGGCTAACAAGACAAGGGAATACACATTAAATGGTAGGACACTGAGAAGTGTAGAGGAACAAAGGAACCTTGGATTGCATGTCCACAGATCCCTAAAGGTAGCAGGTCAGGTAGATAAGGTGGTTAAGAAGGTAAACAGAATACTTGCCTTTATCAGCCAAGGCATAGAATACAAGAGCAGGAAGGTTATGCTTGAACTGCATAAAACAATAGTTAGGCCACAGTTGGAGTACTGCATGCAGTTCTGGTCACTACATTACAGGAAAGATGTGATTGTACTTGAGAGGATACAGAGGAGATTTACGAGGAATTTGCTTGGGCTGGAGAATTTTAGCTATGAGTAAAGATTGGATAGGTTGGGTTTGTTTTCTTTGGAACAGAGGAGGCTGAGGGGAGACTTAATTGAGGTGTATAAAATTATGAGGGGCCTAGATAGAATGGATAGAAAGGACCTATTTCCCTTAGCAGAGAGGTCAACAACCAGGGGGCATAGATTTAACGTAATTGATAGGAGATTTAGAGAGGATTTGAGGGAAATGTTTTTCACTCAGAGGGTGGTGGGATTTCTGGAACTGGTGTTAGAGGCAGAAACCCTCACCACATTTAAAAAAGTGCTTGGATGTGCACTTGAAGTGCCATAACCTACAAGGTTACGGACCAAGAGCTGTAAAGTGGGATTACTCTGAATAGCTCTTTGTCGGCCGATATCTCCTTTTACGTCGTAAATTTCTATGAATCTATGATTTATGATTTGCGTACAGCATGGTCCCACAAACAGAAAGCGATAATGACCAGATAATCTGTTTTAGTGATGTGATTGCGGGATTAATATTGGCTCGGACACTTACAGAACTCGCCTGCCTTCTTCCGTGCTGTAAATTTCTATGATTTTATGAGATGCTGGAAATCTAAAATAAAAACACAACAGCAAATGCTAGAAAACACTTAGCAGGTCAGGCAGCATCCGGGAAGAAAGAAACAAAGTTAAAGTTTCAGGTCGATAATCTTTCATCTGTGATGTTGGTTGAGGAATAAATATTTACCAGGACACCAGGGAGAATTCCCCTGCTCTTTTTTGAAATAGTGCCATGGGATCTTTTACATCCACTTGAGAGGGAAGACAGGGCCTCGGCTTAATGTCTGAGCCACAGCTGACACCAAGGAAAAAACATAACAGTACTCCCCTCACAACTGTTCCCACGAACATAATCCTTCAACAATAATGTTTTGATCTGTCCACCCCAAGGAGCCTCCCTATCTCCCATCATGCACCTTTTTCCCATGAGTTATCCTCGGCCCCACAGTGACCTCACTCCACAGTATACAGAATAAAACAGAAACAATCCACTCCTCAGAATTATTTGCAGAAGAGAACTGCTTTACCCTTTATTTTTTCTCCCCAATTGCAAACATGTAATGAGCGGAGAGGTTAATTAAAAGTACAACCTTCTGTCTCACAGCCCAGCTTTCTCCAAAACCATCTGGATCATGCGGCATTTTACGTCACCAAAGAGGTCAACCATTGAGGTCGCATTGGATTATAAATTTGATTTGTTGCTTGGTCCTTCACGGATATGGTTCCTCTGCTCCAACATTGTTTATTTAGTCTACGTAGCTGGGTGTTTTCAATTTCACTCAGTAGTCTCTAACGTGTTTTGTAAAATATATATTTTGCTTGCTTTTATTTCCCGGGTCTGACATTTCTTCTCCTGTTAAGAGAACAGCAGCTGCCAGGAAGTACATGCATGGCCTAGACTGCTGTCCCTGTGATTTGTCCTCTCCATTTGTTGACTTGTTCCCCACTCGTTCGCTCCCTCTGATGACCTGATCACTTTCCCGAAGCCAATCTTGGGCATGAAATCAATTCTATCAACCCCACGCCCAGATTTCCTTTTTATTTGCTGTGTGTATATAGTATTAGAGTCTGGTTAAGTCATTAACATTTAACTAAGGTTAAGAAACACAGAGAACAATGAACTGTTGTGTGGTGGGTGAATAATAAAGGAAACTGATCTAGTTCGCAAGTACCTGTGGCTAATGCTTTGGGATTGTATGGACTGCAATATCTGTTTTTAATTCAGCCTTGGGCTACGTGCATTGCTCGCAAGGCCAGTATTTATTGCTCATCCTGACCCCGTCTCCAGATGATCCAGATGCTGCAGATTGTATCACATTATTCACTAAGGCAATGTGATCTAATCTCATTCATATCCTAAGCATATAATTACCTTTTGTATGTACATCCTGTTCTCATAACGACAACAGCAGTTGATTATAGTATATCTTACTGCCAGACAGATCAAACACTGATTGCAATGATTTACTTTTCAAGGTTAATCCCTGAATAAATATTGGACTTTAATCAAATGCTTGAATGAAATAGTTAAATTTCTCACCAATATCAGACTGTTATGTTATACTGCCACACTCACCATTCATGCCCACTGATATAAAAGTGTCTGAAGAGACTGTTGAGTGCACTTTAGCCGAGAATTTACCCTTGTATCTTTACAGCTAAAGATGTGAGGTCCTCTCCTGCGGGCCATTTCATGCCAGCTTGAGTTTGTGCAGAGTGCTGTCTAATTCCAGTCACATAGACTATATGATAATAACATTCAAGAAGCTCAACACCATTCAGTACTGAATTGGCAGCTCATCCACTAGCCCAAATATCCACTGACTCTACCATCAACATACCTTGGCTGCAGTGTGCACTGTCAAAGGATGCACTGGCCAATTTGCCAAGGCTTCTTCGGCAGCACGTCCCAAATCCACAACTTCAACCACCTACAAGGATAAGGGCAGCAAGTGGATGGGAGCACCATTGCCTCTGTTATATATGTAAACCTGTAAATACCTTGTTTAACTGCCAGAGGGATCATCCCCTGGAGTCCCAAGGGATCCCACAATCACTTGGGAGCACCTCTACATAAGGAGGCCTCACGGCTAGAGAGGCACTCTGGAGACCTGAATAAAGGACAACGGTCACACATTACTTTGAGCACACAGTATCTGGTCAGCTTCTTTATGCAAGACATAACAACTGGCGACAAGATACAGATAATGAACCCCACCGCAACGATGCAGAAAACCATGGGCATCCTGGAGAAATTGCCGGAGGGAGATGATTGGAAAGCCTTCATGGAGCAACTCGATCAATACTTCGTGGCCAACGAGCTGGAAGGAGAAGCGAACGCTGTCAAACAAAGGGCGATCCTCCTCACTGTTTGAGGGGCACCAACGTATGGACTCATGAAAAATCTGCTTGCTCCAGCGAAACCCACAGAGAAGTCGTACGATGATTTGTGCACACTGGTCCGGGGGCATCTAAACCCGAAGGAAAGCGTTCTGATGGCAAGGTACCGGTTCTACATGTACAAGAGGTGTGAAGGCCAGGAAGTGGCGAGCTACGTCGCCGAGCTAAGATGTCTTGCAGGACATTGCGAATTTGAAGGACTCTTGGAGCACATGCTCAGAGAGTTCTTTGTATTTGGCATTGGCCATGAAGTAATATTTGCAAACTTTTGACTGTAGAGACCCCAACCTTGAGTAAAGCCATAGCGATAGCCCAGGCGTTCATCGCTACCAGTGACAATACCAAACAAATCTCTCAGCACACGCGTGCTGTTGCAAGTACTGTGAAAAAAGTAATGTTGTTTTTGAATCACAGGGCAGGACTCACATGCCTGCAGCTACATGTCCGCAGAATGTCTCAGAGTCCAACATCAAGGGTGGTGAATGCAAGGCCATTAACACCTTGTTGGCGCTGCGGAGGTGATCATCGCTTCCATTCATGCTGCTTCAAAGGATACGTTTGCAAGGGCTGTGGAACAATGGGACACCTCCAACATATGTGCAGGTGAGCTGCAAACCCTGCTAATCCTGCAAACTACCATGTTGCAGAGGAGGACAGATCCACGAGGGATCACGACGAACCAAAGCCTCAGACTAAAGAGGCAGAGGTATATGGGGTGCACACATTTACAACAAAGTGTCCCCCGCTAATGCTGAAGGCTGAATTAAATGGATTCCCGGTGTCAATGGAGCTGGACACGGGTGCGAGCCAGTCCATAATGAGCAAAAAGACTTTTGATAAATTGTGGTGCAGCAAGGCCTCAAGGCCAGTCCTGACTCCCATTCGTACTAAACTGAGAACGTACACAAAGGAACTGATTCCCGTAATCAGCATTGTTACCATAAAGGTCTCCTACGATGGAGCGGTGCACAAATTACCACTCTGGGTGGTACTGGATGGCCCCACGCTGTTCGGCAGGAGCTGGCTGGGAAAGATACGCTGGAACTGGGACGATGTCCGAGCGCTCTTGTCTGTCGACGACACCTCATGTGCCCAGGTCTTAAACAATTCCCCTCGCTGTTCGAACCTGGTATCAGGAAGTGCCAAGGAGCAAAAGTGCAGATCCATTTGATGCCGGGGGTGCGACCCACCCATCACAAGGCGAGAGCGGTACCGTACATGATAAGAGAGAGGAAGGAGATCGAGCTGGATAGGCTGCAACGAGAGGGCATCATTTTGCCGATCGAATTCAACGAGTGGGCCAGTCGATTGTTCCAGTCCTCAAGGAAGACAGCACCGTCAGAATCTGTGGTGATTACAAAGTAACTATCAATCATTTCTCCCTGCAGGATCAATACCTGCTACCAAAGGCAGACGACATATTTGCGACGCTGGCAAGAGCGAAAACGTTCACGAAGCTGGACTTGACCTCGGCCTACATGACGCAGGAGCTGGAGGAATCATCGAAGGGCCTCACCTGCATCAACACACACAAATGTCTCTTCATTTACAACAGATGCCCGTTTGGGATTTGATTAGCCGTGGTGATATTCCAGAGGAACATGGAAAGCTTGCTGAAATCGGTCTCGCGCACTGTGGTCTTCCAGGACGACATCTTGGTTACAGGTCGGGACACTGTCGAGCACTTGCAGGAGGTTCTTAGTCAACTTAATCGTGTGGGACTCAGGTTAAAATGCTCAAAGTGCGTTTTCCTGGTGCCTGAAGTGGAGTTCCTGGGGAAAAGAATCGCAGCGGACGGCATCACGCCCACCGATTCGAAGGCGGAGGCAATTAAGAATGCACTGAGACCACAGAATGTGATGGAGCTGCGATTGTTTCTAGGACTCCTGAACTACTTTGGTAACTTCTTACCGGGTCTTAGCACAATGTTAGAACCACTGCGCTCTTTACTGCGTAAAGGAGATGAATGGGTATGGGGTAAAAACCAAGGAAATGCCTTTGAGAAAGCTAGAAAACTGTTATGCTCAAACAAATTGCTTGCATTGTATGATCCATGTAAGCGTTTGGTACTAGCATGTGATGTGTCGTCGTACGGTGCCGGGTGTGTATTGCAACAAGCTAATGAATCTGGGAAATTGCAACCGATTGTTTATGCATCCAGAAGACTGTCTAAGGTTGAGAGGGCCTACAGCATGACTGAAAAAGAAGTGTTAGCATGTGTTTATGGGGTACAAAAAAAGGCATCAATATCTGTTTGGGCTCAAATTTGAATTGGAAACCGACCATAAGCCACTTATATCCCTCTTTTCTGAAAGTAAGGAGATAAATACGGATGCATCGGCCCGTATCCAGAGATGGGCGCTCACGTTGTCCGCATACATCTACGCCATCCGCCACAGGCCAGGCACAGAAAACTGTGGCGATGCTCTCAGTAGGCTGCCATTGCCCACCACAGGGATAGAGATGGCACAGCCTGCAGATTTAGTTATGGTATTGGAAGCATTCGAGAGTGAGCAATCACCTGTTACCTCCCAACAGATTAGAACCTGGACCCCTTACTGTCCTTAGTAAAAAACTGTGCGCTCCACAGAGTTGGTCTAGTGTCCCGTTGGAGATGTAGGAAGAAATAAAGCCGTACCAGCGACGCAGAGATGAAATGTCCATACAGGCAGACTGCTTCCTATGGGGTAATCGGGTAGTGGTGCCAAAAAAGGGCGGGGACACTTTCATTAGTGACCTCCACACCCACCCAGGCATTGTAATGATGAAAGCGATCCCACGTGTGGTGGCCCGGTATCGATGCAGATTTAGAGTCCTGCATGCACAAATGTAATACATGTTCACAGTTAAGCAATGCACGCAGGGAGATGCCACTAAGTTTATGGCCCTGGCCCTCCAAACCGTGGTCCATGGTCCATGTCGACTACACAGGCCCATTCTTGGGAAAAATGTTCCTTCTGGTTGTAGATGCGTACTCCAAATTGATTAAATGTGAGATAATGTCAGCAAGCACATCCGCTGCCACCATTGAAAGCCTACAGGCCATGTTTGCCACGCACGGTCTGCCTGATGTTCTTGTGAGTGACAATGGGCCGTGCTTCACCAGTGCCGAGTTCAAAGAGTTCATAACCCGCAATGGGATCAAACATGTCACTTCTGCCCCGTTCAAACCAGCGTCCAATGGTCAGGCAGAGTGAGCAGTGCAAACAATCAAGCAGAGCTTGAAGAGGGTAACTGAATGCTCACTACAGACTCGCCTATCCCGAGTCCTGTTTAGTTACCGCACAAGACCCCACTCACTCACTGGGGTTCCCCCCGCTGAACTGCTCATGAAAAGAGCACTTAAGACAAGGCTCTCGTTAGTCCACCCTGATCTACACGAACAGGTAGAGAGCAGGCGGCTTCAACAGAATACATATCATGATCGCGCAAATGTGTCATGCGAAATTGAGATTAATGATCCTGTATTTGTGTAAAACTATGGACAAGGTCCCAAGTGGCTTCCTGGCACTGTCGTGGCCAAAGAGGGGAGTAGGGTGTTTCAGGTCAAACTTTCAAATGGACTCATCTGCAGGAAACACTTGGACCAAACCAAACTCAGATTCACGGACTATCCAGAACAACCCACAATAGACTCTACCTTTTTCGACCCTCCAACACACACACAAGTGGCAACTGGCCCAGCGGTTGACCACGAAGCAGAACCCATCACCTGCAACAGCCCAGCAGGACTCACCACACCCAGCAGCCCGGCAAGGCCAGCTGCGCAGCAGCCCAGCGAGGGCCCAACAAACAACTCACCAAAACCAGCATTTGTACCGAGATGATCAACCAGGGAAAGGAAGGCCCCAGATCAACTCACATTGTTAATAGTTACACTATTGACTTTGGGGGGGAGTGTTGTTATATGTGTAAACCTGTAAATACCTTGTTTAACCACCAGAGGACTCATCCCCTGGAGTCCCAAGGGATCTCACAATCCCTTGGGAGCACCTGTACATAAGGAGGCCTCACAGGCTGGAGAGGCACTCTGGAGACCTGAATAAAGGACTACGGTCACACGTTACTTTGAGCTCACAGTATCTGCTCAGATTCTTTATGCAAGACATAACAGCCTCAAAATGCCCCTTTAAGTCACATGCCATCTTGACTTGGAAATATATTGCCGTTCCTTCATTGTCACTGGGTCCAAATCCTAGAACTTCCTATCTAACAGCACTGTGGGAGTACCTTCATCACACGGACTGCAGCAGTTCAAGAAGAAGGCCCACCACCATCACCTTCTCAAGGGAACTTATGGATGGGCAATAAATGCCAGCCTTGCTAGCAATGCCCATATCCGAAGAATGAACCATTATTGAACCCACAATCTTCTGACTCAGACAACTACCACTGAGCCAAACTGATGCTTGTGAAAGGCACAGGAAAGCTAGAATTGAAGGGTTGATATTCTTTATTGTTAGACAAACAATAAGACAATCTTCAGGAGTAAATTTTATGAATTAGTGACACGGAGCCTCATTTGCGTGGACAATTGTGGTGTCGGCTAGTGTGGCCATTTTGCAGACTTCCCAGTTTACCGACTATTAACTTCAATGGCTGAAAATGAGGAAGACCGCATTTAACTCTGGGCCCATGATCCCCCCATCCAGGCTCTGAGGCACGAGAACCAACCCACAACATTTGCTACATTGGCCTAGTATGAAGTCAGCTCATTGTATAGGCTAACACTATGTCAGATTGGCCAACTGACTCGCACCAAGTCCCGTTCACCCATCATCCCTGTGCTCACTGACATCACCCCTCCCCATTTCTGTAACCACCCTCGGCTCTTCAAATCTCCGAGAACTCTGTGTTACTCCAACTCAGGCCTCTTATGCATCCTTTTCTTTGCTTGCCCCACCATTAGTGGCTGTGCTTTCAGCCGTCTAGGCCCTAAACTCTGGAATTTCCTCCCCAAATGTCCCCACCTTTCCAACTCTTTCTCCTCCTTTAAGATGCTGCTTAAAATCTACCCTTTTGACCAAGCATTTGGTCACTTGTCCTAAAGTCTCCTTCTTTGGATCCGTGTCAATTTTTTTTGCCTGATTACATCTCTGTGAAGCACCTTGGAACGTTTTACTTTATTAAAGGCATTGTATAAATGCACGTTGTTGTTGTTGTAATTACCCTGCCACGTAAAGCCAGCGTCAGCAGCTGGCCAATTGGCAAAAAGGCCAGCGTGGTCTATAAAGAAGGTACAATTTCAAGGTAAATGTAAACTCAGCTGTTGAAATGTCAGTTGTCGCTTTAATGCCTTAAAGGCAATTGGCTGCCTTTCTGATACAAGCACATTTCATTCCTTTCATTCATTTTATTACGCATGGGTTTGTGCTCTCAGTTTTTTCCGCTGGCAAAGATTTGTTAGCACATGGGGCTTGGAATGGAATAACAAGACATTACAATCCTTCCAACGTCATTAAACTTTTCAACAGTCAGTTTGTTCTTCCGAGGGACAGATGCAGTTTTATTGCATTTCCTGAAAACAGGGTTTGTATGTTGTGAGACCTGACAGTGCAAACCTCACATGCTTGCACTTAAGTTAATTATTTACAAACTTTTCTATGAGCTTTAAAATAGAGGAATATTTGGAGATGGCACTTTTTCAGAAAAGTTAATCTGCGGCATTCCTAGTCAGAGTTCTGATGTTTCAGAGAATATATAAACCTTTTGCAGATAGGATTTCAAAAGTATGAAATCAAATGAATGAACACGTAAGAATAGAAGGTCTTGTTGATTGTAGATAATGACCTTTGCCCTCAAAGGGATGACTGACATTGATACAATAATGTTTTTGTGCAACTTAATTGATGTTATTTTCAGTCAAATATTTGCTACATACTTTGGGCATGACTATTTAGGGTTTAACACAACTTCAAACGCACACAGACAGCCACTTAAAGGGGTCAGATTTTTTTCCTCTTCTTTAATTTATTTGTTTAAATGTTGTGAGCGACTCTGGCAAGGCCACATTTACTGCCTGTCCCTGGTTAGTCTGAAAAGGATGGTGACGGATCTTCTCCTTGGTGCGCCCACAACGGTGGTGTGGGCTGCACAAAGAACCTCATGCGCTTTTCAGTTGGCACAAAACCTGTGACCGAATTCCGATCAGTCTATTAAATGTCCAGTTCATTATAATGCAGGATGAGGCACATTTGATAAACATCAGGAGCCAGTTAATGTTTCTAAAGTAAACATTGTAGATTTACAACTTGCCACCCGGGCATAAAACTGGCATTTCGGATTAGCACCTGCATTAGAAACCGATGAGAATTAAAATCAGCTGCTTTCTCTAATGGGCAGCTGATCCGCAGTGGCAACTTTGCAACCAAGCAGCAAGTAGAAAATCAGCTGCAACATATCCCTCTGATTTCACCCATCACCCCTGTGCTCGTTGACCTACATTATTTCCTGGTCCTCGTGTTCAAATCCCTCCACGGCCTTGTTCACCCCATAACCTCCTCCAAACCTATAACCCTCTGAGAACTCTACATTCATCCAACTTTGGCCTCTTGTTCAACCTCCACTTCCTTCACCCATCAGTGCCTTCAGCCGTCGAGGCCCAAGCTTTGGAATTACCTCCCTAAAAGTCACCGCCTCGCTCTCCTTCTTTAAGGTGCTCCTTAAAACCTACCTCTGTGACCCTCACCTATCCTCATGTCTCCTGTGACTTGGTGCCAAACTTCATCCAATTATGCTCCTGTGAAGTGCCTTGGGCTGCTTTACAATGTTAAAAGCGCTATATAAATGCAGGTTGTTGTCTACAAATCAATAACTGAATGTGTTTTTTAAATGAAAACTTCTCAAATGATCAGAATGAAGGATGTATGGAACTGGAGCAGGGATTAAAGAAAGTGTACCTATTTGTTTCCAAGTACACAATTGAACAACAACAACAAGAAGTTTTTTTAGAGAGTAGTTGTTGAAGTTGGATGTGGCTGGCTTGTGACCTGCTGTGAAGTTTGTGCTTAATGCCCCTGACTGTATCTGTTCTCTTTCCCACAGGCGCGGTCCCAAGTTCTGCAGAACAGCTCAGCAATAGCCATCACTAACTCGAACACTCCCACACAAATATTACAGTCCATTAACAGCCGGTCTCCCCAGCCTGAAAATGTTGGAGCTGTGCTCCTGTTAGGATCAACTGAATTATGGATGAGCAAATTAAAGAAAATGCAGAGGAGGTAGGGAAATAAAATCACCAAGCCGTTCATGGTGACAGTATTATGCAATATTTTATACCAGCTTGGTATGACCAGAATCTTCTTTTGAATCTGTGTGAAAGAATGACGTAGGTTTTACCTTTCACTGCTTGGTGGAAAACTGATGGTAACGTATCGCTCGCCCATTACACAACTCGTCAAAGATCCAGCGGGGGTACAACAGGTGCTCAATCTCCAAAGGGAAAGGGGTAAAAATTCCTCTTCAGCACAAAGCAGGTGACAGCGAATCGGCAGCCCCATTCTGCATTTGCCCTCATTCGGAAAAAGAAAATTGGGCGGGTGTAAAATGGGCTGCCGATTTGATGTCGCCCATGTGGCACTGTCGTCTAAGATGTTTAGCTTCCCCCAAAATCCGCCACGTTTCAAAGAGCTTTATAAGGTTACAGTGACATTGCAACATCCCCAGGAACGGTGTCAAGATGAATGTGCAGTGTTTCTTATTTAACACTATAGTGGAACATGCCCAATAGAAACGTCTTAACGTGTCTATCTATATAATTAAAAATCTTGCCTCCACTGTGAGTACCTCGCACCTGCTAATGGCAACTGTCAGTGGCAGCACCAGGACAGAGCGCAAAATGCAGGCACCATGACCGTGGTACAGTTATTATTGTCAACGGAGCACGGCTTTTAGAGTGGGAAAAACTGGGAAAAGAATGCAGCTTGCAGGCATCAACAAGTGGGGGAGGGGAGAGGCAGTGGGATTGCAGGATATTGCGGGAAAGTGGCACTTGGGAAGTCTGAAGGAATGCAGAATTCACAAGAAACCCTTTCTGTGTTTGGGCTCATTCGAAAGGAAATTTAATTTGGGACTATCCACCGAAAAGTTTGGAACTCTAAAGTGCTTATGGAAGAAACTATGAACTTTAATAGAATTTTGGATTTTAAAAAACAAACTCAAAGCTGTGGGCGGACCTACGGAGCTAGCAAGAGACAGTCTAATTAAGTGAAGCTACCTGGGTGTGAGAACTGAGTTAACCTGTCTGGAAGAATGAGTATTTGAAAATCCTTCTCCACAAGAGACATTAACATCATAAAATCACCCAGGGGTAGCTACTCATCAACATGGGTCTAGGCAACCATTTCAGCATATAAATCACAAAGAAGCCCAATCCAGCCTGTATGCGAAAGACTAAGCACAAAAGGACATTGCAATTACCAAACTAATATTTTCATCAGGAAACAGTTTTCGAACATCAACCCACCCAAGACATATCAACTTTTAATGAGCCCGACAAAATATTACAAAGGATTTTGAAGAGATTTGGTGCTCAGATTAGAACACTGAAATTGTATAACTGACCCCTGTTTTCAACAGACGTGAGGTGGTTGCTAGGTAGCTACAAGGCTGCTACTACCTCAGATGACACTTTGACTGACAGACTAGTACCACACTACGCTGTGTCATCAAGACAAGAAGAGAAACCAATGCGACAGTTGTAAACTAACTTCCCCAGCCTCGAAGTCCTGAAGTCCTGAAGGAAAGAAGAACATCATCATCGCAACAGCAACCAACACAGTCAACGTGGTATCAAGGGAAAAACAACTGCGATTTACCATTAACTATCAAAAGGATTGGTAAGCATAAGTCCCTGCCTGCCCTGGAGTCGAAGCTAGCTAGAATTAGGTATTGGGAGGTGGGCGGTATAATTTACTGTGACCCTCTTTGAATGTGTAGTGTACGGTTCTTTATTAGAGTGGTTATAAGTTTGACCTTGTACCTTTCCTTGTTCTGTCCTTTATTAGAGTGATTGTAAGTTTGGCCTTGTATTTTCTTACTAGAGTAATAAGCCTGTATTACCTTGACTGTAATAAAAACAAAGTTCTTTGCATCAAACCAGTGTCCTTTGCACTTTTGTCACACCCCCCAAATAAATCCAGAGTGCAGAACTCAAGCGAGTGGGAGTGATTCGAACCACTCAAGTTGGTCAGAAGGGAACCTGACCCCCTCATAGAGACCAACCCTCCTTACAGTCTGAGGGAGTTAGAACACAGAAAGACCAACAAGTAGAACAGGAGCAGCAATGGAGACTGAGAGAAGAGTTGGTGGGGAAGAAAGGGCAAGAGAGTTTTCAGAGACAGAGAGGAATTCAGAAAGGGCAGGAGAGGATTCAGAGAAAGGACCACCCAAGCCAGACAGGTTGAAAGCTAGGAACCAGACTAAAGGCAGTCACCAATCCTCCTTGTCAGGGGTTGAGTCAAGCTGAAGTCAAAATACCATTTGTTACAGAAACAACCCAGAGATAAGTTTGTAACAGATTTGCTGTTGCTTTGTGCACCTCCTTTAGACTCATCTTTTTATTTTTTTCTTGTCCCATTACCACTCCCTTTTGCCTTGCACCAATATCCCTTTTGCCATTTAATCTCTTCTGCCTTCCACCCTATCACAGACCTGCCCCATTTCCTTGGTTCTGTACTTTTCAAAAACTGTTTAGAAACATAGAAAATAGGTGCAGGAGTGGGCCATTCGATCCTTCGAGCCTGCATCATCTCTAACTTGTTCCAGTTCTGATGAAAGGTCATCGACCTGAAACATTCTCTTCCCACTCTCTTCCCACCTACATCCGTGACTCCTCTGATATCCTCCACCACTTTAACAGTTTCCAGATTCCTGGCCCCAACCGTCTCCTTTTCACCATTGATGTCCAATCCCACTACACTTCCATCCCCCACCAGGATGGCCTGAGGGCGCTCCGCTTCTTCCTCAAGCAGAGGCCCAACCAGTCCCTATCCATCACCCTCCTCCGCCTGGCTGAACTTGTTCTCACATGAAACAACATCTCCTTTAACTCCACTCACTTCCTCCAAATTAAAGGTGCTGCAATGGAAACCCGCATGGGTCCTAACTGTGCCTGCCTTTTCGTGAGATATGTGGAAGATCCTTTGTTCCAGTCCTACTCGGGTCCCCTCCCTCACCTCTTTTTCTGATACATTGATGACTGTATCACTGCCATTTCCTGCTCTTGCCCTGAACTTGAAAATGTCATTCACTTTGCATCCAATTTCTATCCTTCCCTCACCTTCACATGGTCCATCTCCAACTCTTCCCTTCCTCGACTTCTCTGTCTCCATTTCTGGGGATAGACTATTGACAAAAAGTTCTGACGAAAGATCATTTGATCTGAAACACTAACTCTGTTTCTCTCCACAGATGCTGCCTGACCTGCTCAGTCCACTCCCTGGACTTGGACTCTATACAAAGGAGAGTTTTCATAGAATGATTGGGTTTACAGTACAGGAGGAGCTGACGCTCCATCTTATAACGTCATTCCACCCAGTTCCTTTTATATTCCTCCTTTTCAAAAACTCATCCAATTCTCTTATAGGCCTATATTCTCCAGAGTTTAGAAGAATGAGAGATGATCTCATTGAAACATACAAAATTCTTACAGGGCTTGAGAGGGTAGATGCAGGGAGGATGATTCCTCTGGCTGGGGAGTCTAGAACCAGGGTTCGCAGTCTCAGAATAAGGGGTCGGCCATTTAGGACTGAGATGCGGAGATATTTCTTCACACAGAGGGTGGTGAATCTTTGGAATTCTCTACCCATGAGGGCTGTGGGAGTTCAGTCATTGAATATATTCAAGACAGAGATCGATAGATTTTTTGATATTAAGGGAATCAAGGGATATGGGGATAGTGCAGGCAAGTGGAGTTGAGGTAGATCAGCCATGATCTCATTGAATGGTGGAGCAGGCTCGAGGGGGCAAATGGCCTACTCCTGCTCCTATTTCTTATGTTTAGATGATGTTCTAGTCTCTACTTCAATAGTCACTTGTGGGGAAACATCCCTTGCTCTAATAGCCCTCAGTTTAAGAACGTTCCATCTCCTCTCCCCGTTGTTTCTTCGAGTGAGAATCCTCAGTCTCTATCCCCTTGTTACCCATTTATCCATCAGTAGAACACTCTTCCACTGTTTACCCACAGTAAGGTCCACAGGTTTCACCCTTTACTGGCTGCTCCTCTCTCAGCACCGCTCCCACTCACCACATTGTTGCTGCTCCCGGCTCTGCAGCTTGGCCATTCCCCAGTCTCTCTCCCCACCCTACCCGAACCCCAATTTCCAATCCCCCCAATCCCCAATTCCCCCATCCCATTCCCCAGTCTCCCTCTCTCCCCATCCTGATCCCCATTTTCCAGTCTCCCTCTCTCCTCATCCTGATCCCCATTCCCCTGTCTCTCTCTCTCCCCATCCTGGCCCTCATTTTCCAGTTTCCCTCTCTCCCCATCCCAATCCCCATTCCCCAGTCTCTCTCTCCTCCCATCCCGACCCTTATTCCCCAGTATCCGTCTCTCCCCATCCTGACTTCCATTCCCTGTCTCTCTCTCTCTCTCCCCATCCTGACCCCCATTTTTCAGTCTCCCTCTCTGCCCATCCTGATTCCCATTCCCCAGTCTCTCTCTCTCCCTAAACTCCAATCCCCAGTCTACCTCCCTCCTCATCATGACTCCAATTCCCCAGTCTTTCTCTCTCCCCATCCTAATCTCCATTCCGCAAATGTGTCATTAAACAGACAATAGGCATGCCAAAAATGCACCAGATGCCTTGACAGAACTGGAGGTCCCCTCAGTGCACACCAGCCAGGGTTTGCAGAATCATCATGGTTTGCTGCGTGCTACACAACATAGCACAGCAGTGAGGATTGGAGCTACAGGAGGAGCAAAGCACAGGGCGTACAGCTTCTTCTTTACAGGAGGAGGAACAGGTGGAAGATAAGGAGGAGGAGGAACCTGAGGTGGAAACGGCACCAGTAGCGGTGCACATTGCTGCCCGGGAGGCCCGGGATGGCCTCATCATGGCCAGATTTACTTAGCTTGCTCCAATACAGCCACATGGCTGCCACATGCTGTACTAAGTCCCCCCCTTCTGACCAACCTACCCCAACAACACCATAAAGCATCTCTACAATGACCAGTCCATTTCTCTCACCAAAACCCCCAGTGCTCGAGGTTATGTAATGTCTCACCATTCACTCCAAGTGACAAAGCCACTTCCCAGGTAGCAGGCAAAATTGGACAAAACCAGAAAGTGGTGCAAAGACATACATTATGTGTGTCATCAAAGTAACTGAAACTTAACACTAACATTTTAACATATGCATACCCTTGTGCATCTACTTTTCTGTCTTTTTTACTTTTCTGAGTGTTTCTATGAGGTGCACCCCCTGTGACTTCAGCAGAGGTAGAGGCAGGCTGTTCACTTCCCTGCTGCAAATGCTTTGACACTTTTGGGGGACGTCCTCTGGGTTTGGAGCCTGTGATGCCCCCGTCAAAGTCTGCTCCTCCTGCAACTAAGTATGGCAGACTCGGCCATCGCACTACGAGGCAGCAAGTGGGGCTCTGACTGAGGGGGAGGCAATGGGGGAGAAGTGGGAGCATTTTGAGAGGAACCCCCACTTTCATGTCCCCTCTCACCATCATCCCTATCATGAGCCACCCACGCTTCCCTATTAGCAAGGAGCTGGAAAGAAACATGCCCCACATCAGTGGGGCGAAGAACGACCAAGTCTATGTTTATATAGCTCCTGGAAATGAGGTCAATGAACGTCTACCATCTGTTGTCCACAGCAAGCATGTGCTCATGTAACTGGCACACTTGCTTCTCCATGCAAGTGGCTATCCTTTCCATGGAGCAGCACATTATCGCCATTGCCTGCTCATGTTGGAGATGGACTCCTCCATTCCCTGCATATTTAATGACATCGTGGCTGCAAAAGTTGCCAGAGCCTCATGCAATTGCTGTGCCCCTCCAAGATCACTCTCTTTCCCGATGGTCCCTGAGGTTCAGCATCTGCATCCAGCTGAGCAGAGCTTGGAGCATCCTGCACCCTCTGGTGAGGAGTTTCCACTGCTGCCCCTGTCAACATCATCTGCTCTTGCTCACTTGTGAACCGTGAGACACCAGGTGACAACACTACTCTATCTCTCCCAGGACCCACTGAGATCTGCGTATCTGCATTGGTGCTGGGTGCGCTTGGGTCTGCTGATGGTGCACCCTCAAAGATTGAAGCTTCCTCTGAGGAGTCATCTTCCTCTTCTGGCTGGACAGTGAGGGGTGCTCTTGATGGAAAGTAAAGAGATGAATTAGAAGCTTTATAATACGAATGGGTAACGTTACCATTATGCACATGATGGCATTTCACTGGTTGCTGACATGGCTGTATGCCATGTGGCTATATGAGATGCAATTCTGTCACCAGGTTTCTGGGATGTCCCCCCTCTCTCCGTCTTCCATGACCAGCAGCTCTGCAACTCCTGATATCTCCAGGGCCCCTTCCTCTGCTGGTGTTAGTTGGGTGAATATTGGAGAGGTACCACCAGTTCTCAGCCTCTCCCTGTTGTTCTGGGTTCTTTTCTCCTGCAAGAAGGGAAAGAAGAGAATTTTGAGAGAGAGTGATGGAATGAGTGTAAGGAATGGATGGTGATTATGAGGGAGTGGGGTGATAATGCCAAATGGGCTCCTTCTGTGGTGTTACTTCCTGTGATTGCATTAGGATGAGGGTGAGTGTCGGGCGGTTAGTCTGATGAGGATGTGAGTATGTACATAGAGAAAGAGGGATAGGTAGCTGTGCAAGGTATGTAGGTGAGGAATGATGTGCAGGAGTAGGCTTGGGAAGGCAGAGTGATGGGGATGTGGTAACAGGCACATTGGGATGAAGGTGAGTGTGGCTTTGCACTCACCTTTCCTGACCTCATGAGATCATTGAATCATTTCCTGCACTGACTTGAGGTCCTCTTGATCACATTCCTGCTGCTGACCTCCTCGGGCACTCTCCAGCCAAGCTCCAGCCAGGCTCTTTTGGTATCTTTTGGTAGGTCTCTACGCCTATCTGCAGGAAACAGGACCTCCCTGCATGCTCTCTGTCTTCACAAAAATATGCAGGGATGCATCATAAAATCCCTGGGATTTTGAGGAGGTCCCAGCAGATTGGAAAACTGCAAACGTAACGACCCTATTTAAAAAAGGAGGCAGACAAAAAGCAGGAAACTATAGACCAGTTAGCCTAACATCTGTGGTTGAGAAAATGTTGGAGTCCATTATTAAAGAAGCAGTAGCAGGACATTTGGAAAAGCAAAATTTGGTCAGGCAGAGTCAGCATGGATTTATGAAGGGGAAGTCGTGTTTGACAAATTGCTGGAGTTCTTCGAGGATGTAACAAACAGGGTGGATAAAGGGGAACCAGTGGATGTGGTGTATTTGGACTTCCAGAAGGCATTTGACAAGGTGCCACACAAAAGGTTACTGCACAAAATAAAAGTTCACGAGGTTGGGGGTAATATATTAGCATGGATAGAGGATTGGCTAACTAACAGAAAATAGAGAGTCGGGATAAATGGTTCATTCTCGGGTTGGCAATCAGTAACTAGTGGGGTGCCGCAGGGATCAGTGCTGAGATCCCAACTATTTACAATCTATATCAACGACTTGAAGTAATGTAGCCAAATTTTCTGACAATACAAAGATGGGAGGAAAAGCAATGTGTGAGGAGGACACAAAAAATCTGCAAAAGGACATAGACAGGCTAAGTGAGTGGGCAAAAATTTGGCAGATGGAGTATAATGTTGGAAAGTGTGAGGTCATGCACTTTGGCAGAACAAAATCAAATAGCAAGTTATTATTTAAGTGAGAAAAATTGCCAAGCGCCGTAATACAGCGGGACCTGGAGGTACTTGTGCATGAAACGCAAAAAGATAGTGTTATATATGTAAACCTGTAAATACCTTGTTTAACCACCACAGGGCTCATCCTCTGGAGTCCCAAGAGATCCCACAATCCCTTAGGAGCACCTGTACATAAGGAGACCTCACAGGCTGGAGAGGCACTCTGGAGACCTGTAATAAAGGACTACGGTCACACATTACATTAAGCTTACAGTACCTGGTCAGATTCTTTATTCAAGATATAACAGATAGTATGCAAGTACAGCAAGTGATCAGGAAGGCCAATGGTATCTTGGCCTTTATTGCAAAGGGGATGGAGTATAAAAGCAGTGAAGTCTTGCTACAGTTGTACAGGGTATTGGTGAGGCCACACCTGGAATACTGTGTGCAGTTTTCGTTTCCATATTTAAGAAAGGATATACTTGCTTTGGAAGCAGTTCAGAGAAGGTTCATTTGGTTGATTCCGGAGATGAGGGGGTTGACTTATGAGGAAAGGTTGAGTAGGTTGGGCCTCTACTCATTGGAATTTAGAAGAATGAGAGGTGATCTTATCGAAACGTATAAGATTATGAGGGGGCTTGACAAGGTGGATGCAGAGAGGATGTTTCCACTGATGGGGGAGACTAGAACTAGAGGGCATGATTTTAGAAGGGGCCGCCCATTTAAAACAGAGATGAGGAGAAATTTCTTCTCTCAGAGGGTTGTAAATCTGTGGAATTCGCTGCCTCAGAGAGCTGTGGAAGCTGGGACATTGAATAAATTTAAGACAGAAATAGACAGTTTCTTAAATGATAAGGGGATAAGGGGAAATGGAGCTGAGTCCATGATCAGATCAGCCATGATCTTATTGAATGGCGGAGCAGGCTCGAGGGGCCGTATGGACTACTCCTGTTCCTATTTCTTATATTCTTATGTAAAATCGGGGTGCAGCCCTCTGGCTTTACTATCCATCGTTGATAGTTTAGAACAACACTCAGACCTTTGTATTGCAGCTTCCACACTACTCTACCAACCTTCAAATGAGTTCAGGGCAAGGCTGATTTAAATATCGGCGCTGGAAATGAGTCATCGATGACATCACCAGACCTGCTCCATTTAATTGGGTCGGGAAATGTACATGACTGCTTTAAATGGGGCCATTAAGTTAACGTCTCTCTGGAGAACGGGCTAAGCAGAACATCGCATTCCCGACCTGCTACGTGGCCCGCACGTACCTGACCCAACTCCACGGTAAAAGTTCCGGCATTCGTGTCGGGACCGTGATACGTGGGAGTTTGTGGCCAGTGAGACTGTCCCCGATTGTCACATCTGCAGGAAATATCTCTGCCTTGAGACACTCCAGCTCAGAGTCCTTGATACATCATAGAGGGGGAGGAATTTCTGAATAGTTTTGTCCAGAGTACAGTCACACGTCAGAGGACAAGGAAAAAGACTGCTGGGAGGACAGTCACAATGCTGACCTAGGCACCAAGGAGTAGAGGGCTGTCCAAAATGGGGAGGAGCAGAAAAGAACTGTAATAGTTATAGGGGATTCAATAATTGGGGGAATAGAGAACACCTAGTGCCAGGGTAAGGGACATCTTGATGCGGCCATAAAGGAATTTGTAAAGAGATGGGGAAGATCCAGTTGTTGTGATCCATGTTGGAACTAATGACATAGAGAAGAAAATGGAGGTCATCCTGGTGAGGGAGTATCAGGAGGTAAGACTTCCCTTGGAGGGCTAAAGCCGGCAGGAGGGGCGGTAGCTGTTATGTCTCAAATAAAGCAATGTGACTGAGTACTGTAGACTTGAGTAAGTGTGACCTTAGACTCTTTATTCTGACTCCAGAGTGCTGACACAGCATGGGAGGCCTGCTTATATGCAGTGCTCCCAAGGGATGCTGGGATCCCTTGGGACTTCAACAGATGTGCCCTCTGGTGGTGGTAGAATGCTAGTTACAAGGTGTTGCATACATAACATCACTCCCCCGCCCAAAGTCAATAGTACATTTATTTACAGGGTGAGATGACCTGGGGCTTTCTGCTCCCTAGTCGATCGTCTCGGTATAAACACAGGTGCAGGTGAGTTGGTTGGGCCTTCGCTGGGCTGCTGCATAGCTGGCCTTGCTGGGCTGCTGGGGCTGATGAGTTCAGCTTCGTGGTCAACCATGATGTCGGTTGCCACTTGTGTGTGTATCGGAGGGTCGAAGTTAGTGATGTCCTCTTCAGGTTGCTCGTGGCTATCTGTGAATCGCAGTTTGGTTTGGTCCAAATGCTTTCTGCAAGTTAGTCCATTTGCAAGTTTGGCCTCAAACACCGTACTCCCTTCTTTGGCTACGACAGTGCAGGCAAACCATTTGGGACCATGTCCATAGTTGAGTACAAATACAGGGTCATTGACTTCAATATCGCGTGACAAATTTGCGTGATCATGGTCCATGCTTTGTTGATGCCGCCTGCCTTTGGCGTGATCATGGATATCAGGGTGGACTAGAGAGAGCCTTGTTTTGAGTCCCCTTTTCGTGAGCAGTTCGGCAGGGGGATTCCCGTTGAGCGAGTGGGGTCTTGTGCGGTAGCTGAGCAGGACTCGGGACAGGCGGGTCTGCAGGGAGCCTGCCGACATGCATTTGCTTGATGGTTTGGATTGCCCGTTCTGCCTGGCCATTAGATGCGGGCTTGAACGGGGCAGATATGGCGTGCTTGATCCCATTGCGGGTCATGAATTCCTTGAATTCAGCGCTGGTGAAGCACGGCCCATTGTCGCTGACAAGGACATCAGGCAGTCCGTGCATGGCAAACATGGCTCGTAGGCTTTCGATGGTGGCAGTGGATGTGCTTACAGAGATTATTATGTACTCAATCCATTTCGAATAAGCATCCACAACAACCAAACACATTTTGCCTAGAAACGGGCCAGCGAAGTCAACGTGGATCTTAGACCACAGTTTGGAGGGCCATGACCACAAACCTGGGTGCATTGCTCAGTTGAGAGCAAGTGTTACATTGGCGCATGCAAGACTCCAAATCTGAGTCGATGCCGGGCCACCACACATAGGATCTGGCTATAGCTTTCATCATTACTCTGCCTGGGCGGGTACTGTGTAGGTCGCGTTTAAACATTTCCCTGCCTTTCTTAGGCAAAACCACGCGATTACCCCACAAAAGACAGTCCGTTTATATGGACATTTTGTCTTTGCGCCGCTGGAACGGCTTGATCTCTTCATGCATCTCCACTGGGATGCTAGACCAGCTCCCATAGCGGACACAGTTCTTTACAAGGGACTGTAAGGGATCCTGGCTGGTGCAAGTCCTGATCTAGCAGGCCATAACGGGTGACTTTTCGTTTTCAAATGCATTCATCACCAAGAGCAAGTCTGGAAACTGTGCCATTTCCACCCTGGTGGTGGACAATGGTAGCCGACTGAGAGCATCAGCGCAGTTCTCTGTGCCTGGCCAGTGGTGAATTATATTTAGACTGCGTGAGCACCCATCTATGGATGTGAGCAGGGGCATTGGTATTAATTCCTTTGAAAAGGTCCCACATAAGAGATTCGTGTGCAAAATCAAAGCACATGGTATTGGGGGTAATGTACTGGCGTGGATAGAGAATTGGTTGGCAGACAGGAAGCAGAGAGTCGGGATAAACAGGTCCTTTTCGGAATGGGAGGCAGTGATTAGTGGGGTGCCGCAGGGCTCAGTGTGGGACCCCAGCTATTTACAATATACATTCATGATTTGGATGAAGGAATTGAATGTAATATCTCCAAGTTTGCAGATGACACTAAACTGGGTGGCAGTGTGAGCTGTGAGGAGGACGCTAAGAGGCTGCAGGGTGATTTGGACAAGTTAGGTGTGTGGGCAAATACATGGCAGAAGCAGTACAATGTGGATAAATGTGAGGTTATCCATTTTGGGGGCAAAAACACGAAGGCAGCATATTATCTGAATGGCGGCAGATCAGCAAAAGGGAAGGTGCAATGAGACCTGGGTGTCATGGTTCATTAGTCATTGAAAGTTGGCATGCAGGTACAGCAGGCGGTGAAGAAGGCAAATTAAATGTTGGCCGTCATAGCTAGGGGATTTGAGTATAGGAGAAAGGAGGTCTTACTGCAGTTGTACAGGGCCTAGGTGAGGCCTCACCTGGAATATTGTGTTCAGTTTTGGTCTCCTAATCTGAGGAAGGGCATTCTTGCTATTGAGGGAGTGCAGTGAAGGTTCACCAGACTGATTCCAGGGATGGCTGGACTGACATATGAGGAGAGACTGGATCAACTGGGCCTTTATACACTGGAGTTTAGAAGGATGAGAGGGGATCTCATAGAAACGTATAAAACGAATGGCCTACTCCTGCACCTATTTTTCTATGTTTCTATGTTTCTAATACCTTTGCTCTCTGAGAATAGCGATATGAGTGGCTTATGGTCAGTTTCTAACTCGAACGTAAGCCCAAGCAGATACTGGTGCATTTTTTTCATCCCGTAAACGCATATCAGAGCTTCTTTTTCAATCATGCTGTAGGCCCTTTCGGCCTTGGACAAACTCCTGGACGCATAAGCGACCTGTTGCAATGTTCCCGATTCGTTTGCTTGTTGTAACACACACCTGACCCCGTACGAAGACGCATCGCAAGTTAGCACTAAACGTTTACATGGGTCATACAGAACAAGCAGTTTGTTGGAACATAACAGATTTCTGGCTTTCTCAAAAGCAGTCTCTTATGATTTCCCCCATACCCAGTCATCTCCCTTGCATAGCAACACAAGTAGAGGTTCTAGCAAGGTGCTTAACTCGGGTAGGAAATTACCAAACGAATTGAGGAGGCCCAGGAACGACTGCAGCTCCGTCACGTTCTGTGGTCTCGACGCGTTCTTGATGGCCTCCGTCTTGGCGTCGGTGGGTCTGATGCCGTCTGCCACGATTCTTCTCTCTAAGAACTCGACCTCTGGCGCCAGGAAAACACACTTCGAGCTTTTCAACCTGAGTCCCACACGATCTCGCCGACTTAGAACCTCTTCCAGGTTCTGCAAGTTTTCGATGGTGTCCTGACCTGTGATCAATATGTCATCCTGGAAAACCATGGTGCGCGGAACCGACTTTAGCAGATTCTCCATGTTCCTTTCAAAAATAACGGGGGCCGATCGAATCCCAAACGGGCATCTATTGTAGATGAACAGACCTTTGTGTGTGTTGATGCAGGTGAGGCCTTTCGAAGATACCGCCAGCTCCTGCGTCATGTAGGCCGAGGTCAGGTTCAACTGCCAGTGTCGCAATTAGATCGTCTGTCTTGGATAGCGGGTACAAGTCCTGCAGTGAAAAATGGTTAATCGTTACTTTATAGTCTCCACAAATCCTGACCGTACCATCGCTCTTGAGAACCGGAACAATCGGACTGGCCCACTCGTTGAACTCAACCAGTGCGATGATGCCCTTTCGTTGCAGCCTGTCCAGCTCGATCTCCACTTTCTCTCACATCATGTATGGCACCGCACATGCCTTGTGGTGGATGGGTCGTGTACCGGGAACCAAGTGGATCTGCATCTTCGTCTCAGAGAAATTTCCGATGCCTGGCTCAAACAACGACGGGAACTTGCTCAGAACCTGGGCACATGAGGCGTCGTCGACGGACGAAAACGCTCGGATGTTGTCCCAGTTCCAGCGGATTTTTCCCAGCCAGCTGCTGCCGAACAGTGTGGAGCCATCTCCTGGTACAATCCATAGCGGTAGTTCGTGCACCGCTCCATCACAGGAGACTTTTACTGCTGCACTGCCAATTACAGGGATTAGTTCTTTAGTGTAAGTTCTCAGCTTGGTATGAATAGGGCTCAGCTTGGGCCTTTGTGCCTTGTTGCACCACAACCTCTCGAAGGCCTTTTTGCTCATGATAGACTGACTCGCACCCGTGTCCAATTCCATGGATACTGCAATTCCGTTCAGTTCAACTTTTAACATGACCGGCGGACATTTCGTGGTGAAGGTGTGTACCCCGTACACTTCTGCCTCCTCGGTTCGAGTCTCTAGTTCAATTTGATCCGCCATGGATCGGTCTTCCTCTGCAACGTGGTGGTTTGCAGGGTTTGCAGCTCATCTGCACATTCGTTGGAGGTGTCCCATTGTTCCACAGCCTTTGCACGCAAAGTGTTTGAAGTGGCATTGATGGGCTCGATGATCACCTCCGCAGCGCCAACAAGGTGTCAATTGCCTCACATTCACACTTGATGGTGGACTCTGAGACATCTGAGGTCGTGCAGCTGCAGGCGTGTACATTGTGCCATATACATTCCTGCCTGAAAACGACGTTACTTTGTGTACAGTACTTGCCGATGCATCTTTATGCTGCGAAATTTGTTTGGTGTTATCGCTGGTGGACATAAATGCCTGGGCTATCGTCATGGCTTTGCTCAGGTTCAGTATTTGAACAGTCAATAGTTTGCGAAGGATAACCTCATGGCTAATGCCAAGCACAAAAAAGTCTCTTAGCATTTGCTCCAGGAATCCACCGAATTCGCAATGTCCTGCAAGGCGCCTTAGTTCGGCGACGTAACTCGCCACTTCCTGGCCTTCAGACCGTTGACATGTGTAACATTGATACCTTGCCATCAGAACGCTCTCCTTCGGATTTGGGTGCTCCCGGACCAGCGTACACAGTTCCTCATAGGATTTGGTTGTTGGTTTCATGAGATGACCATAGGTTGTTGCCCCGCAGATGGTGAGGAGGATCGCTTTTCGTTTGGCAGCGTTCTCATTCCCTTCCAGCTCGTTGGCCATGAAGTATTGGTCGAGTCGCTCCACAAAGGCTTCCCAATCATCACCTTCTGAGAATTTCTCCAGGATACCAACAGTTCTCTGCATTTTTACGTGTTAGTTCGTTGTCTATTACTCGTCGGCAGTTATTATGTCTCAAATAAAGCAATGTGACTGAGTACTGTAGACTTGTGTAAGTGTGAGCTTAATCTCTTTATTCTGACTCCAGAGTGCTGGCACAGCATGGGAGGCCTGCTTATATGCAGTGCTCCCAAGGGATGCTGGGATCCCTTGGGACTCCAACAGATGTGCCCTCTGGTGGCAGTAGAATGCTGGTTACAAGGTGTTGCATACATAACACAGTCAATGAGTATATTCAAGACGTGGATCAATAGATTTTTGGGCACTAAGGGATTCAAGGGATATGGGAATAAGGCGGGAAAGTGGAGTAGAAGATCAGCCATGATCTTATTGAGTGGCTCAGCAGGTGAAAGGGGCCGTATGGCCTACTCCAACTCCTACTTCTTATGTTCTTATGTTCTTCACGCAAAGGGTGCTAGAAGTGTGGAACCCTCTCCCACAAAAAGCAGTTGATGATAGCTCAATTAATCATTTTAAAACTGAGTTTGATAGATTTCTGCTGGCCAAGGTTATTAAGGGATATGGAGCCATGATCATATTAAATGGCAGAATAGGCTTGAGGGGCTGAATGGGCTGTTCCTGTTCCTATATTCCTACGTTCCTATTCCCCAGTCTCTGGCTCTCCCTATCCCCAATCTCCCTCTCTCCCCCAGTCTTTCTCTCTCCTCTTGTCCCATCTCCTCTCTCCCATATCCCCCAGTCGCTCTTCTCATCACACAGTGTCCCATTCTCATCTATACCGCAGTCTCTTACTCTCTCCCCATCTCCAGTCCCATATCTCCTAGTGGCTCTGTCTCCTCCATCCCCTGTCTCCGTCTCTCTCTCTTCCCAGACTCTCTCTCTCACCCATCCCTAGTCTTTCTTTCTCAACTATACTCCAGTCTCCCCCTCCCTCATCTATTCCCCAAACTCCCTCTCCCCTATTCCAGTCTCTCTCTCTCTCTCCAGTCTCTCTCATTCTCCCCTTTCTCCATCTCTCTCTCCCATATCCCCCCATCCCATAGTATCCCACTCTCACCTATACCCCAATCTCCTTCTCTCTTTCTTCCCAGTCTCCCTGTCTCACCTCACCCTTCTCTATCCCCGAGTGTCTCTCTCTCTGTCTCCATTCCCTATTGTCTCGCTTTTTCTCCATTCCCCAGTGGCTCTCTCTCTCCATCCTTAGTCTCTCTCTCTCTCCCCAGTCTCTCTCTTTTCCCCAGTCTCTCTCTCTCTCTCCCCCTATCCCCCACTGTCTCTCTCTATATCCATCCCCCATTATCTCACTCTTTCTCCATCTCCTAGACTCTCTCTCTCTCTCTCTCTCTCTTTCTCTCCCCAGTCTCTCTCTCTCACACCTATCCCCCAGTCTCTCTCTCTCTCCCAAAATGAGTTATGTATATCCCAAGCGTAGCTGCTCAAGGCCCAGGAGATCTTTATGCCCTACATTCCCCACCACAGCTGGGGAACGGGTATTGGGGGAGAGAGGGAGATTTGAAAGTGGCGACAGTAGGGTCTACCTTCCTCTACCCTTAGCCGAGTGAATTGTAATTCCCCAAAGCAGGGCTGAGGGAAAAGAGATGGATTCTGGTTCCCTCAGGTCTCTGCCTCCATTGAGCCCACTGGAATTTCTTGGGAGAATTTCTTTCACTCCACCATTGGCGGCCATGCCTTCAGCTGTCTAGGCCCTAAACTCTGAAATTCCCTCCCTAAACCTTTTCGGATATACAGCTCTCTCTCCTCCTTTAAGACTCTGCTTAAAACCTACCACTTTGACCAAGCTTTGGTCACATGTCCTAATGTCTCCTTCCTAGGCTCGGTGTCAGTTTTTTGCTGATTATACTCCTGTGAAGTGCCTTGGGATGTTTTAGTTCATTAAGGGTGCTATATAACTGCAAGTTGTTGTGAGATCACCAACATCCTGTGCAGTCCAGACTGGTGCTAGCTGCAACAGCATTCAACTTATAGATCTGCTCAGTATGCAAAGTGAAGTAATATTTACAATTGGGCAAGATTGTAAACATTGCACCTATCACTTTAAGCAATGCTGTAGTGATGAAAAAGCAATAACACATGAAGGACAATTGTAACTAATGGGCAAACTGTCTGTTGTTCTCAGCAGGAGTCCCGAGCCATTTTGAGGCCCAGGCCCCATTTACATACAACCGTTGAACTGCAGTTTGCCGGTGTGGAAGGGCGGAACACTGTCTGGTTGCCCCACAGAGCAGGTCTAACACATGGGGGGGAGGGGGGGGCGGGTAATGCAATCCCGGGCAGAGGGAGGTACATGGCTTCGGATTGACCAACAACTGGCCAGAGTTGTTTTGTGGGCCCCAACAAAAAAAAGAAATGAAACATATCCTGGGTCATTTTCAGGTATGTATTTTTTAAAAACTTAAATTTTTGGTGGCGGCCTCCAGTAATTCTTAAATAGGCTGGTGGTTAGGCCATTTCCATGTTTGGTACACTGCTGCTCAGCCCATTTATACCTCAAAATAGATATCGGGATCGTGCGTACGCTAAAAGACCCCATTTTATATGTTACAAGTGGCCTTCCACCTGAAACAGGCAGATGCTTTGGCCATTTATCTCAGGACCCTATCCAAATTGGTGATGGCTGGAGCACCAGCGTAAATGATAACTGACCCGATGTCATTTGCGAGCCGCTCCTGCCCCATTTATGCTGGGCAGAGTGACTTAAGATCAGCCCTATGGTTTGGTCCCTGAAACAGCAACATTTCACTACAAACTCTGGTAACACCAAGGGATGGATTTTCGGCTTGTAGCCGTCTCTGTTTACGCCACGGAGGGGCGGTAATGGCGGCGGCAAACATTTCCAGACGGCCAGCCACCTTCCAGCGCCCTGCCGGGACATTCAGTGTTGGGTTTGCGGGGGCACAGAGCTGTACTGCCCGGGAGAAGCGAGTCAGTGTGCAACACCTCTGCTTGTGCCACTGTCTCGATATTTGTTTCACGCCGATCGGTAGCGCCCCGTGGCACGCCCTAGTAGGGCCGCCTGTGAAAGCTGGTGGTCCAAGCTGTACCGGCCGCAGTGAGTGAAGTAATGTCGACCTGAGGTAAGTGTGGTTGTTCTTATCTTTTTATTTTTGTGATTAATGTTGATGCGGCTTCAGTAAAGTTATGGAGAAAGTTTTTGATGTTTTATTCCCAGATTTTAATTTCCCACGGAAGCCTCTCTTAGGGCGCTCCGAGGCCGATTGTTTAGCTCGGGATTTTCAGTTGCTCAGCCGGCCTAGCGTCCTAAAAGATGTGTGGAACGCCACCCTTAGCGTCCGCTCCATACTCAGGGCCCAGCTGGTGAACCTTGCAGCTGGAGACGCAAACCATTTCCCGGCTCAAAATTTACCACTCCGCCTGGATTAATGCTGCAACAGAGGCGTGACGGAAATTCCATTCCCAAGTCTACTCCCCTTTTGGCCTCAGTCCAAAATTCCAGTAGAGTTAGGCGAATGTACATAAGGAACTCATACACAGATTGGCAGTGGTATTATGAAGCCATGCAAATTAGGAAAATACCTCATACGATATATTTATCTCCATTTTTGCCCTCGCCACACTGTGCATAGGGGACACCCGTATTGCTGAGGGCCTGAGGAGGGAGAATTTAAACTTGGAGAGGGAAGCTTGCTGGACGATTGATTGCTTTTGCCAAACTGGGCTCCAGAGAAAGCAGCTTCAAGGCTGAACTTCTTCACCTTATTCGGCCGGCAATGCCAGTCTGTTTACGCAGTGACTGGGTGCTCCTCCCCTCCCCCACAGTTGAGCTGAGGCATCCCAGTTGCACCATATTTGGCCCAAGCATCCAGCGCAATATGCAAATTTCCCCCGAACACCGGATTTGGGACAGAGTTAGGTCATATTCATGGAGTGAGTGGAAATTTCACCATGGCCCAAAAGCTTTCCAGAGCACTTTGGAAATGTTGGGACTGTGGGTCTCCAAACAAACCAGGTGAGAGTTATGATTCGCAATGAAGATTTCACATGAATAATACAGAATGATTTGCGCTGACCACTCAACTGACTTGAATTCACTTCCAAATAAACAGTTGCAGGATCGCATTCAGTTTTATTGAAAGGATATTGGAGCCACAGAAAAGGGACAGTGAAGATTCATTAGAATGATACCAGGAGTCAGAGGTTACAGCTACAAAGAAAGGACCAATAAAATTGGGTCTTTTTCACTGGAACAGAAAAGGTTAATAGTGAAAGATTGACTTCACCGATTGGCGAATCAGTAAGAAGAAGCATTGACTGAGGATTATAAAAAGAAGAATGATGGGGGAAGTGATGAATGGATACAGAAGGTTCTAACTCTCAATGGGGGCTGGTAAAGCATTCCATGTTCTAATAACCTTCTGTGTAAAATCAAGCCCTCAGAATTGGATGAGTATTTGAAAAGGAAGAATGCAAAATGATATGGGGAAATGGGATTAGAGAACTCCAATTGTGGAGCTACAACTGACAGAAGTGAAGTGCTTGTCACTCTTGTGGCTGAATGATGAATTGCATCCAAGTGAGGCTTCCCTTCAGCACGTCAAGAATGCGTGGGCCAACATTCCATCTCTCCAGGACAACTGCTTAACTGCAGGAAGCTTATGCTGCCACTCGTGTTCTGAATTCTGAAGATTTAGGTCATGCCTCGATGTCTGAGCTGAGTGCATGTCTGAGTAACAACACTGTACAAACTGCTGACAATTTCTATTCATGGGAAGAAATAATAATATAAAAAAACTCTAGAAGTTCATGGGGCATTAGAGTAACTTGTCGGTGCAGAATGAAATGTCTCACCTCAAGGCAATGGAGAAAATTACCTTGAGCGTGAAAATTCCTGTGGAGAGATTTGGGTAGTGGTAACTTCTCCCTTCCCGTCATCAGCAGACTCTGTTATAATCCTCAATAAAAGGAAGTCAAAGTCAACTCTACTTTTACCAGCGTAAGAGTTTAAAACATATCAAAAACATATTAAAATAAAATTAAAAAATACATATTTATGTTAAAAACCCTGCCCACTCAGGTAATTTTATTTTAAACCATAATTACATTTTTTTTTCAAAAACATTTCTATCATCTTTAATTTCTATAATGTATTAATGTTTTGTGTAGTGTTTGAGTGTTTGGGGGTGTTTCTCAGTCATAGTAATAGGCGTTTCGGACTTATGAAACTTCTATTAATATGAATTAGAAAATACTTTACCGTGATTGGGTATCCAGCCCTACGTGACTCCTACGGACATCCCAACGTGAACGCACTCCGTTGCGCAAGAAGAGGAGGCCTCAGGACCGGGATCTCTGACGGGCGTTCGACCAAAAGGTAAGTGCACATCTTTTCTCTTATTTTTAGTCGAACTCCCATGGGAAGAAGAAACCAGGATTTCAGGGCCAATGTTACTGGACTAGTAATCCAGAGGCCTGGACTAATAATCCAGAGAAAGTGAATTCAAAATTCTACTATGGCAATTTGAGAATTTTAATTCAGTTTTTTTAAATCCAGTATTAGCAAAAAACCCGATTGGCTCACTAATGTCCTTTAGGTAAAGAAACCGGCTGTTCTCACCCAGTCTGTGTCCCACACCAATGTAGTCGACTCTTAACTGTCCTCTGAAGTGGCCTAGCAAGTCCATCAGTCATATCAAACTAAGGATGGGCAATAAATGCCAGCTTTGCCAGCGATGCCTACATCCCAAGAATGAATTTTTAAAAAATTACTGGTTTATATATTTCATTCTCCCTCATTGGGAAATTAAAAATCTCAAGGTTTGCGTGTTTAAAATAAATGTTCACACATACAAAGTGTAAAGAGATAATGTATAGCACCCGCTAGCTTGTGACTAATAATCACCCTTCACAGATCCACGTACGATGTGTAGGAAGCACGCTCTGCACTGCATTGCTTAACATTGATTTCAATCGGCTCGAAAAAGTCTTACAGTTCCAATATTTTGGTCATAGCGATATAATGTATTGCGCCCTCTAGCTAGGAGGTATAAGGAGCTGTATTGAAAGAGAGGGTCTGTGAAGGAACGTCGTCTTAAAGCGCCACATGGTTGACTGAAATCTCCCAAATAAATAGAGTTAAGTGGAACTAAGAGTGCTCAAGAGTGTTCAAGAGGCTATAAAATACTGGTGTCAGAAGCAGAGACTTCCGATCTTTCATCGAACGCATCTACGACCAAAATATTGGAACTGTAAGACTTTTTTGAGCCGATCGAAATCAACGTTAAGCAATGCAGTGCAGAGCGTGCTTCCTATACATCACATGTGGATCTGTGAAGGGTGATTATTAGTCACAAGCTTGTAAAATAATCTAGATGAATTAGTAAAGTAAACTTAAAGTGGCATAATTTATTGTGGAGCCTCGATTGAAAAAGTATTTCTACAATTACATGACCACTATATTTTACTATTAAACTTATTCTAGTCCTCTGGTTATTTGAACTGTATACATGTATGTGACAAATTCAAAGTCCTAAACTGTAGCGAGCTATCATGACCACCACGGTTCCAACTCCCGCGCACATTCATGGAAATATGGAAAATAGGAGCAGTAGTAGGCCATTCGGCCCTTCGAGTCTGCATCGCCATTCAATATGATCATGGCTGATCCTCTATCTCAACACCATATTCCCGCTTTTTCCCCATACCTCTGGTTGTCTTTTGTTTCTAGAAATCTATCTATCTCCCTCTTAAATATATTCAGTGGCTTGGTTCCACAGGTTCACCACCCTCAAAAAATTTCTCCTCATCTCAGTCCTAAATTTCCTACCCCGTAGCCTGTTCTAGACTTCCCAGCCAGGGGGAAACATCCGCCACGCATTCAGTCTGTCCAACCCATTCAGAATTTTATATGTTTCAATGAGATCGCCTCTCATCCTTCTAAATTCTAGTGAATACAGGCCTAGTCGACCCAATCTCTCCTCATACAACAGTCCTGCCATCCCAGGAATCAGTCTGGTGAGCCTTCGCTGCACTTCCTCTATGGCAAGTATATCCTTTCTTTGGTAAGGAGACCAAAACTGCACACAATACTCCAGATGCAGTCTCACCAAGGCCCTGTATAACTGTAGTAAGACATCCTTGCTCCTGTACTCAAATCCTCTTGCAATGAAGGCCAACATACCATTTGCCTTCCTAACTGCTTGCTGCACCTGCATGTTTGCTGTCAATGACTGGTGTACAAGGATACCCAGGTCCCTCTGTACATCGACATTTCCCAAGCCATCACCATTTAAATAATACTTTGTCCTTATGTTTATCCTACCAAAGTGGATAACTTCACATTTATCCACGGTGTACTGCATCTGCCATGTGTTTGCCCACTCACTCAACCTATCTAAATCACCTTGCAGCGTCTTTACAATCCCACCTAGTTTTGTGTCGTCAGCAAACTTGGAAATATTACATTTGGTTCCCTCATCCAAATCATTTATATATATTGTGAATAGCTGGGGCTCAAGCACTGATCCCTGTGGTACCCCACTAGTCACTGCCTGCCACCCCGAAAAAGACCCGTTTATTCCTACTCTCTGTTTTCTGTCAGTTAACCAATTTTCAATCTATGCCAATACATTACCCCCAATCCTATGTGCTTTAATTTTGCATACTAACCTCTTATGTGGGACTTTATCAAAGGCCTTCTGAAAATCCAAATCCACTACATCCACTGGTTCAACCTTACCTATTCTATCAGTTACATCCGCAAAAAACTCCAGTAGGTTTGTCAAACATGATTTTCCTTTCATAAATCCATGTTGACTTTGTTTAATCCCATTGATATTATCTAAGTATGCCGTTATCACATCGTTATAATAGACTCCAGCATTTTCTCTACTACTGATGTTAGGCTAACCGGTCTGTAGTTCCCCTTTTTCTCTCTCCCTCATTTTTTAAATAGTGGGGTTACATTTGCCACCCTCCAATCTGCAGGAACTGTTCCATAATCTGTAGAATTTTTGAAGATGACAACCCAAGCATCTACTATTTTCATGGCTACCTCTTTTAGTACTCTGGGATGCAGCTTATCAGGCCCTGGGGATTTATCGACCTTCAGTCCCATTAATTTCTCCAGCACTATTTTCTTACTAATAATCATTTCCTTTAATTCCTCTTGCTCACTAGACCCTTGGTTCCCTAACATTTCTGGGACATTATTTGTGTCCTCTTCCATGAAGACAGAACCAAAGTATTTATTTAATTGTTCTGCCATTACAAATTCTCCCATTTCTGTCTGTAAAAGACCTACATTTGTCTTTACCAATCTTTTTTTTTTTTACGTACTTGTAGAAACTTTTGCAGTCAGTTTTTATGTTCCTTGCAAGTTTACTCTCATACTCTATTTTTCCCCTCTTAATCAATCTCTTGGTCCTTTTTTGCTAAATTCTAAACTGCTCCCAATTCTCAGGCTTGCTACTTTTTCTGGCAACTTTGTATCACTCCTCTTTGGATCTAATACTATCTTAATTTCTTTTGTTAGCCATGGTTAGGCCACTTTTCCTTTTGTGTTTTTACGCCAGAAAGGAATGTATAACTGTTGAAATTCATGCATTTGTTCCTTAAATATTAGCCATTGCCTATCCACCGTCATGCCTTTTAATGAATCTTCCCAATCTATCAGAGCCAATTCATTCTTCATACCTTCGTAGTTTTCTTTGTTTAGATTTAGACCCCTAGTTTCGGATTGGACTACTTCACCTTCCATCTTAATAAGAAATTCAATCATGTTATGGTCACTCTTCCCTAAAGGATCCCGCACAACAAGACTGTTAATTAACCCCTTCTCATTACACAATACCCAATCTAGGATAGCATATACCCTAGTAGACCCCTCAACATACTGGTCTAAAAAATCATCTCGTACACACTCCAGGAATTCATCTGCCACAGTATTATTACTAATTTGATTCGGCCAGTCTATATGTAGATTAAAGTCACCTACGATTACTGTAGTGCCCTTGCTACATGCATCTCTAATTTCCTGTTTGATGCTGTCCCCTACACTACCACTACTGTTTGGAGGCCTACAGACAACTCCCACCAATGTTTTCTGCCCGTTGGTGCTCCTGAGCTCCACCCAGACTGATTCTACATCTTGATTTTCTGAGCCAATATCCTTTCTCACTATTGCTCTGATTTCATCCTTTACTAACAACGCCACATCTCCCCCCCGCCCACACCCTCTCCGCCCCACCCCCCATTCATTTTTGCCTGTTCCCAACCCTGGTCACCCTGCAACCATGTCTCCGTAATTACAACTTTATCGTATCCGTTTACATCTATTTGCGCTGTTAATTCGTTTACCTTATTACAGATGCTTCGTGCATTCAGATACAATGCTTTTAAATTGTCTTTTAACATTATTAGACATCTTATTATTTTGTACTATAGCCCTATTTGTCTTATTGCTATTTTTTCTTACCTGGACCCTATTTGTTAGTGCACTCTTTTATTTGTATGCTCTGTCCCTTCCTGACATAATCTGGTTATCCTTACCACAATCACTTTCCTGCACTGCATCCTTTTCTCTTCTCTTTAGCATTCTAGATTGCTCTCTACAGTGACCCTCCTCCCCCCACACCCCGCCCCCACTCCCTCATTTAGTTTAGTTTAAAGCCCTGTCTACCTCCCTTGGTTCGCTAGAACTCTGGTCCCAGCATAGTTCAGGTGTTGCCTGTCCCCACGGAACAACTCTCTCTTTCCCGAGTTTTGGTGCCAGTGCCCCATGAATCGAAACCCACTTCTCCCATACCAACCTCTGAGCCACGCATTCATCTCCCTGATTCTATTGACCCTATGCCAATTTGCTCGTGGCTCAGGTAATAATGCAGAGATTATTACCTTTGTGGTTCTGCTTTTTAATTAGTCCCTAGCTGTTCAAACTCTCTCAGCAGAACCTCTTTCTTAATCCTACCTATGTCATTGGTACCTACATGCACCACGACAACTGGATCCTCCCCCTCCCACTCCAAGTTTTTCTCAAGCCCGGGGGAGATGTCCTTTACCCTGGCACCGGGTAGGTAACACAGCCTTCGGGATGCACGCTCTTGGCTACAGAGATCCCCCTAACTACACTGTCCCCTACTACAACTACTACAACCACCTGTCTCTTTACTCCCCCCACTTGAATGGCTTTCTGCACCACAGTGCCTTGGTCAGTCTGCTCATCCACCCCGCAGTCTGCACACTTGTCCACAAGGGTTGCAAGAACCTCAAATCTATTGGACAAGTGCAGGGACTGAGGCTCCTGCAATACTACCTCCTGGATCCCCTTAGCTGCTTCACTCGCAGTCACACACTCCTGTCCCTGACCACAAGTCAATTCTAAAGTATTTAATCTAGAGAGTGTGGCTGTCTCCTGGAGCAAAAGGTCCAGGGAACTTTCTCCCTCCCCGATGTCTCGCAATGTCTGCAGCTCGGACTCCAGCTCCTCAACTCGGAGCCGAAGTTTGTCGAGCCGCAGACACTTACCGCAGATATAGTCGCACTGGACCAAAACGTCCAGAAGCTCCCACATATTGCAGCAGCAACACATCTCCTGTTTTCCCATTATCTAATTAAATTAATTCGTTTAGCGTTAATCAATTATTTATCCTATATAGTTTATTAAATTAGTTAAACAAATAAAGATTAGTTTTTAGTAATTAGTTATATGCTATATGTTAATTTAAAAGAAAAAAGAAAAACTTAGCCCGCAATCACTACCAATCACTTACCTGCCTTACCCGTGATGTCACACAGCAGAGTTTTCCTCACCCGGAGCCGTGTGATCTCCTGGGGGAGGCAAAAAAACATAAAAACCCAGGCCAATTGGGGAAAAAATCTGGGAAAATTCCTCTCCGACCCAACCAGGAGATCGAAACTAGTCCAGGAGATCACACTGCCGTATGCTGTGGTCTGCTGTGGCTTTTATCCCCACTCTCGGGCCTCGGTTTGCTCCCGCTCAGGTACGCCGCCGCTCTGCGGAAAAAGTTAGGTAAAACAAGGAAAAGCAACACATCCCGCCCCCCCCACTTCACCGAACTTTCCCACTTACCAAACTCTTGTTCCTCTCCCACCTCCATTGCAGGTGACTGCCGATTTGAAAGCCAACTGGAAAAGATTCAAACAGTGGGACAGCTTTGAAATTATCACGAATATTGTGGAAAAACCAGATAGAGTTAGGGTTGCAACGTAAATCACTGCCATTGGCAGCGATGCCCTAGATATCCACAATAATCTTCCCTACAAATCAGAGGAAGACAAGCAGGAAATTGAGATTATTTTGAAGCTCTGGGAAGATCACTGTAAAGGTAAACCCAACATCATCTATGAACGGTACCAGTTTAACAACTGTGTACAAGGGGACGAGTGGTTTGACAGATATCTCATGAAAGTGAGGAGCTACCACCGTCATGTGATTTCGGCAATTTGAGGGAGTGACTTCATCAGAGACCGCATAGTCTGTGGAATATCTGATAACACTCTACGTAAGAGGCTGTTGCAAGAATCAAGCCGAACACTCGATAAATGTGTGATGCTCTGTAAAGCTACAGAGGCCACAGTTGCACAAATAAAATCCATGAACCTCACTAAATTAGACTCTGAAGGTGTCAAAGCTGTCAGACAGAAACCCCGACCCACAAAGAAAGAATTCACAGACAAAGAGTTCACGAATAATTGCAGATATTGTGGCAAAAGACATGAGCTGTCAAAAACTAAATGCCCAGCATATGGGAAAACCTGCACAAGTTGTGGCAAACAACATCACTTTTCTCAAACGTGTAGGCAGAATGCATCGAGGCAGAAGTCTACACATAACCCTAAATATAAGGGCAAGCCAAAAGTTCATACGCTATATGAAGTGAGTTATGATTCTGATTTTGAAGTCATGACTGTAAAGATGCATGGTAAAGTTGATCGCGCCATCAAGGACAAAGCTGACAAAATATCCCAACAAGATTATGGCTACCTTCTCCATTAAAGGTCAAATGGTAAAAATGCAAATAGATTGTGGGCCACATGCAATGTGCTATCTCTTAGATACTTACTAAAAGGCTTAAAGATGAAATAATCTAAGACAATACTGTCACTATATGACAACCATGCAACCATTCCAGTGGTAGGGACTTGTAATGTGCCACTGTAAAATACAAAGAACAAGCAAAAGTACATTGTGCCCTTTGTGATCATTGAGGGCCAAAGTGCACCACTGATTGGCTCACGCACTGCTCAACAGCTACAACTGATAAAAGTGCAACATCAGAATATTGCGGTGGTAAATGAACCACACAAATCGCAAACTACGTACAAGGCAAACATCTCGCGAGCATCAAAAACTGAGGTCAACAGAGCATATCTGGATGCGTTTAAGGGACTTGGACACATGCCAGGGACTGTTCAACTTGAACTTAATCAGCAACACTGTTATATATGTGGACTTGTATTTACTCTGTACAGCCACCAGAGGGCTCATCCCCTGGAGTTCCAAGGGATCCCATAATCCCTTGGGAGCACAGGTATTTAAGGAGGCTTCACAGGTTGGAGAGGCACTCTGAAGACCTGCAATAAAAGACTACAGTCACACTTTACTTTGAGCTCACAGTGTTCAGTCTGACTCTTTCTCCATACACAACAACTGGCGACGAGATACAGATAGCGAACCCAAAGATGTAGAGAACAGTGGGCATCCTGGAGAAATTTTTGGAGGGAGATGATTGGGAAACTTTTGTGGAGCGACTTGACCAATACTTCGTGGCCAACGAGCTAGATGGGGAAGAGAGCGCTGCCAAATGAAGGGCGATCCTCCTCACTGTCTGTGGGGCACCAACGTATGGCCTCATGAAGAATCTGCTCACTCCAGCGAAACCTACGGAGAAATCGTACGACAATTTGTGCACACTGGTCCGAGAGCATTTGAACCTGAAGGAAAGCGTTCTGATGGCGAGGTACCGGTTCTACACCTACAAAAGATCTGAAGGCCAGGAAGTGGCGAGTTACGTCGCCGAGCTAAGATGCCCTGCAGGACATTGCGAATTTGAAGGACATTTGGAGCACATGCTCAGAGACTTTTTCGTACTTGACACTGGCCACAAAACCATACCTCGCAAACTTTTGACTGTAGAGACCCCAACCTTGAGTGAGGCCATAGCGATAGCCCAGGCGTTCATTGCCACCAGTGACAATACTAAGCAAATCTCTCAGCACATAAGTGCTGCTATAAGTACTGTGAACAAAGTGATGGGTACTCCAAATGGATTGAATGTGAGATAATGTCGGCTAGCACTTCCGCTGCCACTACTGAAAGCCTACGGGCCATGTTTGCCACACACGGCTTACCCATTGTTCTGGTGAGCGACAACGAGCCATGTTTTACCAGTGCTGAGTTCAAAGAATTCATGAACAGTAACGGGATCAAACATGTCACATCTGCCCCGTTTAAACCAGAGTCAAATGGTCAGGCAGAGAGAGCAGTGCAAACCATCAAGCAAGGCTTGAAGAGGGTAACTGAAGGCTCACTGCAGACTCACCTATCCCGAGTCCTGCTTAGCTACTGTACGAGACCCCACTCACTCACTGGGATCCCACCTGCTGAACTGCTCATGAAAAGAGCACTAAAGACAAGGCTCGCATTAGTTCAACCTGATCTACATGAACAGGTAGAGAGCAGGCGGCTTCAATAATGTGCATATCATGATAGAACAAATGTGTCACGTGAGATTGAAATCAATGATCCTGTATTTGTATTAAATTATGGACAAGGTCCCAAGTGGCTTCCCGGCACTGTCGTGGCCAAAGAGGTGAGCAGGGTGTTTCGGGTCAAACTTTCAAATGGACTCATTCACGGGAAACACTTGGACCAAATCAAACTCAGATTCACGGACTATCCTGAGCAACCCACCTTGGACCCTACCTTTTTTTGATCCCCCAACATACACACCAGTCGCAACCGGCACCACGGTTGACCACGAAGCAGAACACATCATCCACAGCAGCCCTGCAGGGCCCAACACCCCAGGCAGCCCAGCAAGGCCAGCTGCACAGCAGCCTAGCGAGGGCCCAACAAATGATTCAACAATACCAGCTTTCACACCGAGACGATCAACCAGGGCAAGAAGGGCCCCAGATCGACTCACATCGTAAATAGTTACCCTATTGATTTTGGGGGAGAATGTTGTTATATATGTGGACTTGTATTTACTCTGTACAGCCACCAGAGGGCTCATCCCCTGGAGTCTGGAAGGTCGTGAGGTAGGAGGACTCTGTGTTTAGTTCACATTGAAGTCCCAAGGGATCCCATAATCCCTTGGGAGCACAGGTACTTAAGGAGGCTTCAAAGGTTGGAGAGGCACTCTGGAGACCTGCAATAAAAGACTACGGTCACACTTTACTTTGAGCTCACTGTGTTCAGTCTGACTCTTTCTCCATACACAACAGACACCGCAGACGGATGCCAATCGCGATCAAACAAATGCTAAAGGAAGAACTCGATCTTTTGTAAAATCGACAAATCATCACGAAAGATGTTGAACTGACGGACTGGGTATCCAGTCCAGTGACTGTACAAAAAACAAATGGGAAGATACGAGTATGTATTGACCCTCAACATCTGAACAATGCCCTGAAACATGGACACTATCCACTTCCTGTGATCGGTGATATCTTGCCACTGATGTCAAATGTAAAGGTCTTCACTAAAGCAGACTGCAAGAAGGGTTTCTTGCAATGTGAACTAAACACAGAGTCCTCCTACCTCACGGCCTTCCAGACTCCATGGGGATGATATCGATATAATAGAATGCCATTTGACATTAGTCCTGCCCTGGAAATCTTCCAGCAGAACCTCCAGGGTCTAGATGGAGTCGACAAGATTGCAGATGATATCTTGATCATTGGATGCGGTGAGACACTTAAAGAGGCTAATCACGATCATGACGCAAACTTACACAAATTCATGCAGAGATGCAGTGAGCGAAACATCAAACTTAACTTCGATAAGTTCGAATACAAGAGCTCCCAAGTGAAATACCTGGGACACATACTGTCTAATGATGGACTCAAAGTGGTCGCAATCTACAAAATGCAGAAACTGCAGGATGTCGCAAGTGTACAACGATTTGTCGGCATGACAAAGTACCTTGCAAAATTTTTGCCAAATCTTTCAAACCTCAGCAAGCCTCGCAAAGGCTTACTCATAAAGACACGGTCTGGAAATGGACCGAAGAACAAGACAAAGCGTTTGAAGATATCAAACAACGCGTGACAGATTTTCCGGAGCTCAGGTACTTTGACCACAAACTTGCAATCGAAGGTCAAGGAGATGCTTCTAGCAAGGGTCTTGGGTTCGTCCTTCTGCAACAGGGAAAACCAATTGCATACACGAGCCAAGCGCTCATTTCAGCAGAAACGCGATACTCTCAAATCGAAAAGGAGCTGCTTGCTCAAGTCTTCACAATGGAACAAAACTATCAATATGTATACGGTCGCAGGATCACGCTATGGACCAACCATAAGCCTTTGGTTGCCATACGATGCAAGCCGTTATCTGCAGCACCCATGCGACTACAACGTCTGCTCATTCGGCTCAACCAATACGATGTCAAAATAAAGTATCGAGCAGGAAAAGAAATATATCTAGCAGACACCCTCTCGCGCACATACCTCAAAAACGTGAATAGATCACCAACAGAAATTGCAGGGGAATGCATCCACATGGTGGAATTTCTCCCACTCTCCAAGAAGGACTGACTACCATACAATGCGCAACTGCAAGGGACTCCACACTACAACTTGTCATGCAGCAAATCACAACGGGATGGCCAGAAACGACACATGAATGCCCGTCTGAAATGCATGCATACTTCAAAGTTCGTGATGAACTCACAACACAGGATGGCATAGTCTTCAAAGGCTATTGCTGTGTCATACCAAAATCCCTGAGATCCGACATTCGTCAGCGACTTCATGCTGCTCACACTGGCGTCAAGAGCACTCTTCAACGTGCCAGAGAATCCGTTTACTGGCCAGGACTGAAAAGTGACATAAAAGACTATGGGCTAGATTTTACACTTTTGTGTATATCGCCCAAAAATGGGCATTATTTCCGACGTGGGCGGTAAAAATGGGTTTTCAGATTGCCAGCTTCTCGACCATTCTCAAAGCACCTAGTCTCCATTTTTGAAATTGGGCGTAACCGTGAGCGATATAAAATGGGCGGTAGCGTTAAATCTCTCTGACCTTCTGCCGTAAAGTGTCCCCGTCCTTAGCAACGGCATGGCAACGCTCGATTCCCGCGATTCAGGAGGTCAAGGGTCATCATGACATGCACAGAAGAGGAGACAGAGGGAGCTGAGAGGGACTGAAGGCGTGTGTGGGTGTGGCATGTGCTTGTTTGGCTGTTGTGGGAGGAACGAGGGAGATTCACCAGCAGCAAAAAACCTACTAAGCACCAAGAACATAGTTGGCACTGAGTTTTTGTCCAACAAATAATATATAACATGGAAGGGATGGTGGAGGCCCTGGAGCTGGTAGCCAGGAACACTGGAGGCAGAGAGCTCCCAGTGGTCCCGGAGCATGGCACTGCACCCCAAGGTGTCGCACCCCCATTGCCAGCCACATGAGAGCCAGCAGCAACATCTTGCTTCTGGCTTGGAGCACGTTCCCACCTCAGGACCGTCCTCTCCTGTATCCGTCCAAACAGTGGTTTGGCCGTTATTCCCCCCACAACCCCCCATGAAGCATCGCCTGAGGGGCTCCTCAGCCAGGCGGCTTGGAGTCAGGAGGGGGAAGGGGTAGAGGTGGGGAGGAGAATCAAGGGGTGGGGAAGGGTTGGTTTTTACAAAAATAGTGATGATTTCAGACAACTGTTCAGTTTAAATGGTTTTTATTTAACAAAACCTTGTTGCGCATTGGCTCAGATAGCTGCACCATTACACGCTGGTGATTCCTTAACATCAAAGTTTATAATGACTTAACTTCAATCAACTTAAACGTTAACTGTCACCAAGGTGATGCCCAGCATTGATGTATGACCTGCACACCCAGCAGTGTGCCAGGCTTGTAAATAACACCAATGTTCTTTCTGCCAAAGTGCTCATTGATGAGCTCCTGATGTAAGGCTCTTGCAGCTATCAGCCACTACAGACCCTTTCATGCAGTCTGCAGGGGTCAGGGGCATGGCTTCAGTGTCAGCCTGATTGTCTGGGCCAATGTCAGTGTGTCAGCATCCGCCTCCTCAACCTCCTCTCCCTCTCTGTGGTTAGGTGGACTGTCAGACTCATCAGGCAATTTTTGTCCCCTCCTGATAGCCAAGTTGTGCAGCATGGAGCACACCACCATGAATTGAGCTACCTGCTCAGGGTGGTATTGGAGTTCGCCTCCTGACTGGTCCAGGCATCTAAAGCGCTGCTTAAGCACTCCAATGGTTTTCTCCACAATATTGTGAGTGGCCCTGTGGCTCTCATTGCATCGCCTCTTGGCTTCGGTGTGGGTGTCACACAGGGGGGTCTTCACCAGGTGGTGAGGCCATATCCTTTGTCACCAAGCATCCAGCATTGTCCTTGTGGCTGATTGTTAAACAAGTCAGATACAGTGCTCTCACGCAAGATGTGAGCATCATGGATGCTGCCCCGAAACTTAGCATTCATTGCCATAATAATTTGCTGGTGGTTGACAACAAGTTGGACATTCAGGGAGTAGAATCCATTGCGGTTCCTGAAAACCTCTGCATCCTGAAAAGGTGCCTGCATTGCGATGTGCATACAGTCTATTGCTCCCTGCACCTTTGGGAAGTTTGCAATTCTGGAGAATCCTAGAGCCCTCTCACTCTGTCCCTCCCTGGTCATAGAGAAGCTGATCAAGTCCCTCCTGCATGCATACAGGGCTTTAGTGATCTGTCTAATGCAGCGATGTGTGGCATGCTGAGACAGACCGCAAATGTCGCCAGCTGAGGCCTGACAAGAACCCGAGGCATAGAACGACAGTGCCACGGTCACTTTGACCTCGACGGACAGTGCAGTACTGATGGTGCTGGCAGGCTGCAGATCTCCCCTTATGAGCTGGCATACCTCAGTGATAACCTCTTTGTGGAAGCGCGGTCTCCGTAGGCAAGTCGTGTCGGGCAAGTCGAGGTAAGATCGTTTGACCCTGTACTTGCGGGGGGTGTAATGTCTGGTCTTCCTCATCAGTCCGGCATGTCTTACATTGGGCACATAATGCTGTGGAGCATACCTTTGGCCATCTCGAGTCTGCAGCATGTAATTGGTCAACAAGAGAGGGTGAGAAAGGACAGGCCCCATTGCAATAGCTCTCTGTTTTCCACCAATTGCTCACAAACAATGAATGTTCTAATGAAGATACCTATTAAATTCCGATCGGTCACAGTATGGTCAAGATGTTTGTACAGATGTTCACATCAACTCCAACGACCTCCAGCGTACATCCGAACTCCCCCGAGGTTGAAGCACAGCAGCCTTTTAAAGGACGCGACATGTGATGTAGAGCATGGCGTCCAAAACGCTGTGATTAGTTCTGGTTAGTTCCACTTTTTCCAGGCGTTTTTTTTGGTGAGCGATATTGTGGGCGATATGTGTGCGAAATGGTGAAAGCGATCTCATGGCCGCTAGTTTCGGCAAATATGATCTTTACGACAAAAAAAAGTGGACGCGCGGTATTATTGAATCTTGGCGTTAATTCTGTGCGGAAAGTAACACTGGGCGATATTATGGGCATTGATTTTGCCCATTCTGAGGATTCTGCCTCAAAAAAGTGGGCGGGTGGTATTATTTTTTCCTGGTGTTACGCATATGGGGAAATTAACGCTCACCGATAAGTTTCCGAAAAATGCCCGTCAGTTTCCATTTTGCGGCTAAATGCATGATATATGGGTGTTATGCGTCATTTCAGCGATAAAATGGACGTTAAGCATGCAAAGAAAGTGGAAAATCTAGCCCTATGTTTCAAAGTGTGAAACATGCAACACTTGGAGAAAGAATCAATAAGACAAAGTTTTGTTGTTGTTTGTTAAACTTGTAGTAGTTTATTATATGTATTCTAAGAAGTTAACTACCCGGTTATATTGAAACTAACTTTAATTTATTTTTGTTTCTTATGAAAGGAAAGTGTAACGAGATAATGTATCGCGCCCTTAGCTAGGAGGTATCGATATAACGTATAGCGTTCCCTAGCTAGGAGGTATAGGAAGCTGTATTGAGAGAGAAGGTCTGTGAAGGAAATCTTAAAGCTCCACATGACTGACTGACAGATCTCCCAAATAAACTAAGAGTATTCAAGAGAGTTCAAGAGACTATGTGCTAGAACCTCTACTTTTGAGCTTATCGCCCAAAAATGGGCATTATTTCCAGCGTGGGTGCTAAAAATGGGTTTCCAAATCACCGGCTTCTCGCCCATTCTTAAAACATCTAGTTTACATTTTTGAAAATGGGCATTACCGTGAGCGATATCAAATGGGCGGTAGCGTTACATTTTTTTGACCTTCTGCTGTAAATTGTGGCCGTCATTAGCAACGGCATGACAACGCTCTATTCCCGCAATTCAGGAGGTCAAGGGTCGCCATGACATGCACAGAAGAGGAGACAGAGAGAGAGGGAGCTCAGAGGGACTGAAGGCGTGTCTGGGTGTGGTGTGGCTGCTTTGGGAGGAAGGAGGGAGACTTTAGAGCTTCACAGCAAGTAGGCAAACAAAAAGTAGCTGTTAACAGCCACATATTTGACCGAATTTGCCCTAAAATGGAGGGAGAGGAGGAGGCATCACAGCACGCTGTGTAGACTGATGCTGGAAAGAGCCGTGAGGTGGGAGAGGAGCACATTGGAGACCGCAAAAGAGCGAGGAGGTTCTCGGACAAGGTAAATGCCTCCCTCCTGCATGAGGTCGAGTCACACTGCGGTGATTTGACACAGGGAGGGTGTGGGAAGCCCACCCCAAAGGCCTACCAGAAGATATGGACTGAGATAGCAGAGGTGGTCTCGTCGGCGACCAACGAGGTTTGTGAGGGCAACCAATGCCACAAACGATGGAACGACCTTGTGGGATCCGCAAGAGTAAGTTCTGTTTTACATTGATTTACATGTACTTATGTATTTATATAATTTGATTTGTAACAGTCATGAGTGACTATCAGCAGATGTGAGGTCTTCCACTTTTACCGGCAATGTTTTACTCAAAGCTTGCGGTCACGGTGAACGTCTTTCGGTAAAGAATGATAATAATCATAATTACATCTGTCGGTTATGTGTTGTATCAGTGTCCGTGACAGTACCTAGCAATGATATCACACAATGATCTCATGCCATGTCGTTCTGTCACCTTTTACAGAAGAAGCTATCGACGATGAGGTCCATGCAGAGGTGAAAGGGTGGAGGGCCACCAGCCCCCAGCGACATCACTGACATGGAGGAGCAAGTGCTAGCACTCATGGGGAAGCACCTCTGGACAGCCACGGACGCATCTGCAGACCCTGAAGTGATGCCACGTGAGTAAAGCTTACACCATTGCATGATGTAAAGTCAATAGATGCCACATCCACTCATATCCGAACAATAATATATGATAGATGATTTCTAAAAGTGTCATAGAAATAATGCTGGTCTAATGAAAATCATTGCAATGCACAATATGTTGATGGTCCTGAAATGTGATGTCTGTGATGTCACCCTAGCACCCCCTTCTCCTCTAACAATCTCATTTGTGTCTTGCAGCTCAGCCAGCAGCGCGGCCCAAGGTAAGGCCACAGAGGCCAGAAGGTGGGGGCGCGGGGCAGGAGTCGGCGGACGATCCTATTACATCTGGTGCTGAGGAGCTCCGATTGTCGCCTGTCAATCCGCTGGGTCTGTTCTCGACGGATGAGAGCGCGGACTTCGAAGAACCTTCATCGCCACGCTCCAGAACCCATTCCACCCCAAGACCATCTATTGGTCCTCCGGTCATTCCCGCCTCCACTCTGGAGGTACCAGCCCCAAGCACCTCTCCACAGGGCACACCATTTGTCCCCAGGATGGCGCCAACCCCGCGGAGGCCTCATGGACGCGGCAGGTCTGTTCCACGAGCGCGACATGACAGCGGAGAGATGGTACAGTTGTCCAGGTGGACTGTAGACATTGGTGACCAGCTCATCAAAGCTTTGGGGGCCACCATATCCGAGTACATTCCACGCATGGCGGAATCCCTGGATGCAATAGCCAGGAACATTGCTGGCACAGGCCTCCCAGTGGTCCCGGTGCGCGGCACTCCACCCCTAGGTTCCGCACCACCACTGCGAATGACAGATGTGAGCAAGGATCAAGATCCTGTTTCTGGATCAGAGAATGTTGTCCCCTTGGCACCCCCCTCTCCCATACCCGTCCAATCAACGCATCTGCCTTCATCCCCCCCAATGAGGCACTGCCTGAGGAGCTCCTCGGCCAGGCATCGTGGAGCAAGGAGGGGAAGGGGTAGAGGTGGGGAGAAGAAAGAGAGGGGGTAAGGAAAGTGAGGTGCATGTGCACAGGTGATGGCTGTGTTATATCTCCATCTGGGTGTATGCAATTTGTTGCACTGTATGGGGGCTGGGGACCACGCTCCTGCTTTTCCTTTGTATTCTGTGTTGCTGGACATGTTGACCATGTGATTTTTGTCAAGGGTGCAAAAAGTGGGATGTGGGCGGGGGTTGGGTGTTATTGGCTGTGTTACTTATGATTTCAGTCCAATGTTGACATTAAACTTTTGTTATTGAACATAACCTTGTTGCGCATTGTCTCAGATAGCTGGACCGTTACACACTGGTGATTCCTTACCGTGAAAGGGTTAAATACAACTTTACATCATTCAATGTAAACTTTAACTGGCACCAAGGTGATGGACACCTTTGAAGTCTGAGCTGCACACACACAGCAGTGTGTCAGCATTGGCACTCACATCAGCGCTCTTTTAGGCAAATCTTTCTGATATCGGCTCCTCGCGTAAGAGTGGGATTTAACAAATTGCCAGCTACACCGCTGGTGTCCATCCCGGTTAGTTCCACTTTTCGTGGCCGGTTTTTTGAGTGGGCGATATTCTGGGTGATATGTGTGCGAGGTGGTGAAATAGATGGTGGGCGATCTCCATGGCCGGTAGTTTGGGTAAATATGCTCTTTGCGACAAAAAACAGTCGCCGAGCGTTATTATTGAACTTTGGCGTTAATTCCGTGCACAAAGTAACGCTGGGTGATAATACGGGTGTTGATTTCGTCCATTCCGCTGATTCCGCCCAAAGAAAATGGGCGGGTGGTAATATTTTTTCCCGGCATTAAGCACATGGGGAAAATAACGCTCAGCGATAAGTCTCCTAAAAAAGCCCGCCAGTTTCCATTTTGTACCAAAATGGGCGATATATGGGCGTTATATGTCATTTCAGCGGTAAAATGGGCATTAAGTGGGCGTTAAGCATGCAAAGAAAGTGGAGGTTCTAGCCCTATAAAATACACAAAGAAGGTTAAAACAAGCAAGAAATTTATGACTTAAATATATAGGCCCCAAATTTCCTCGTTAGCACCATCTAACGCTGATCCCACTCGAGTATGTGGGGTAAATGGCAGGGAACCCCTTCCCCTTAGCATGTTCTCCTCGGCCCATGTGTAACGAGGATCTGGGGTGGGTGGATGGGGTTTGGAAAAAAAACTTGCCATTTCTTTGGTAGTCAAGACTGCTTCCCTGGCTTGGACTGGACCCAATTGGTGGGCCCATGTTAGTCCAACTCAAGGTTGCTATGTCTCAACTCACTCAGCAGACCAGCTTCTAGAGATAAGCCGAGTCCCAAGTCCCCCAGCTGAGTGTGAATTCCCAACGTAGGGACTCGATGCCCCGGGTCCCATCGCCGATGGTATCTGCCTTATAAGAGGTAGGGTGGATGCTTCATTCTTACAAGGCAAGTTGGAAGCACCCAGAAATGGTGGGGTCTGACACAATGGGCCCAAGTTTCCACTTGATTTGCGCCTGATTTTTAGGAGCAACTGGTGGAGAACGGACTATCTTAGAAATCGCAATTCTCCACATTTTTTTTTCTGCAGTTCTAGTCAGGTAGAACAGTTCTACTTTGGAACAGAATTTTTTCTTCAAAAGGGGGCGTGTCCGGCCACTGACGCCTGATTTGAAAGTTTCCACGGTGAAAATGTACTCCAAACTAAAGTAGAATGGAGCAAGTGAAGATTTTTGTAGAACTGAAAAAACCTGTTCTACACATTAAAAAATCAGGCGCAGGTTACAAATTAAGCGTCCAGAACGAGGTGTGGGGGGGGGAAGGGAAGTCATTAAATTCTATAATAAATCCTTATTTATACTTATACAAATAAATCCAACCTGAATAAACATTTATAAGCAAAGAAAAGATTAAATAAACCATCTTCCTACCTGTGTGAAAGTGCTTCAGGCAGGCCTTTCGGGACCGAAGGCTGCCGGCCCGTCCCCAGAACCAGATTTACAGGTAGGTGGCGTTGGGTCGGGTCGGGTCAGGTCGGGTCGGGTCGGGTCGGGTCGGGGTGGGGGGGGGGAAGAGAGGGAGGTAGGGAGGGAGAGAGAGAGAGAGAGGGAGAGAGAGAGAGGGAGAGGGGAGAGAGGGGAGAGAGGGGGGAGAGGGAGAGAGAGGGGGGGAGAGGGAGAGAGAGTGGGGCAGAGAGAGAAAGAGAGAGGGGGAGAGAGAGAGGGAGGGAGGGGCGATAGAGAGGAAGGGAGGGAGGGGAGGGGAGAGAGAGAGGGAGGGAGGGGAGGGAGAGAGGGAAGGAGGGAGGGGAGGGAGAGGGGGAGGGAGAGAGGGAGGGAGGGGGGGAGAGAGGGAGGGAGGGGGGGAGAGAGGGAGGGAGGGGGGGAGAGAGGGAGGGAGGGAGGGAGGGGGGGAGAGAGAGGGAGGGAGTGGGGGGGAGAGAGAGGGAGGGAGGGGGAGGGAGGTCAGGTCGGATCCAGTCCGGGAGCGGGAGTCGGGTCGGGTCCAGTGAGGGGGGGGGGGGGGTCGGGTCGGGGGGCGGGAGCGCGGGTCGGGTTGGGTCCAGTCGGGGGGGGTGGGGAGCGGGAACAGGAGCGCGGGTCGGGTCGGGTCAGGTCAGTCGGGTGGGGTGGGGGGGGCGCGGGTGTCGGGTCGTGTCTGGTCCGGAGGCGGGGGGGGGGGGCAGGGAGCGGGTGTCGGGTCTGGTCCGGAGGCGGGGGCGGGGGGAGCGGGTGTCGGGTCTGGTCCGGAGGCAGGGGGGGTGGCAGGGAGCGGGTGTCGGGTCTGGTCCGGAGGCAGGGAGCGGGTGTCGGGTCTGGTCCGGAGGCAGGGAGCGGGTGTCGGGTCTGGTCCGGAGGCAGGGGGGGTGGCAGGGAGCGGGTGTCGGGTCTGGTCCGGAGGCAGGGAGCGGGTGTCGGGTCTGGTCCGGAGGCAGGGGGGGTGGCAGGGAGCGGGTGTCGGGTCATGTCTGGTCCGGAGGCGGGGGCGGGGGGAGCGGGTGTCGGGTCTGGTCCGGAGGCAGGGGGGGTGGCAGGGAGCGGGTGTCGGGTCTGGTCCGGAGGCAGGGAGCGGGTGTCGGGTCTGGTCCGGAGGCAGGGGTGGGGGGTAGCGGGTGTCGGGTCTGGTCCGGAGGCAGGGGGACGGGTGTCGGGCCTGGTCTGGTCCGGAGGCAGGGCGGGGCCGGGGAGCGAGTGTCGGGTCTGGTCGGGCGGGGAGCAGGAGCTGGCCGTGGGAGGAGCCTTATTCACGCAGCCCCAGTGAGGCCATTCAGCCAGGGCTAGGGGCTGCGTGCTTCGGGCCCCTCCCACACAGTTCGGCGCCTGGAGCTACTGCACTTGCGTGCCCACTGTAGCGCGCATGTGCAGAGGTCCCGGCACTGTTTTCAGCGCAGGGACCTGGCTCCGCCCCCCCACAGCTCGTGCTGGCTGCGCCGAGGGCCAGAGGACCTGCAGGTAGGTGGAGAATACCGAGGATTTTTTTAGGCGCACTTTGTGGTGCGAAAAACGGGCGTCCAGGTCGGGACTGCGCCGTTCTAGGCGCGTGTGGAAACTTGGGCCCAATGGGTGTCTCTGCCATTTTCTGGGACTCCTGGAGATATGGAGGGAGACCGGTGAAATGTTGGTCTCTTCATTTTCAATACAAACTGCACAAGCAGACAGTTTTTAAAACCTCAGTTATAGGTCACGTTTTACATCTGATTTAAAAACTCAGAAATTGATTCCGCACAAAGAAGAAATAGGAGGAGAAATTGATCTTTGGTGGGAGCAAAATGGATCCTCGGAAATTGGCAGCCCATTTTACACCACACCTGCTTCCATTGGCTTGTGTAAAATGGGCTGTCGATTCATTATCAATCATTTTGCTCTCCCGCCCAGACTAATTTTCAGCCCCATTGGTTGCAAGCGCTCTTGATCTAGAAATCAGACTATGGGATTTCTGAAACAGCTATAGCAGTGAGTTATACTGTTCCAGCTATTTTCCTGCAGTTTCCCAACTCCTTAGAGGTGGACTGACACCCTTGGCCCTCACATACCCAGTTAATGGCTTCTAAAATAATTAGAGATGCACAAAGTGAGTGTTTTCACAGGTGAGCACGGATTGGCCAGACTTCTGGCGGCATGATTAGCAGAAACTTGCAGAGCAAACCTGCCCAGTGGAAAACTGTAACAATGGGGTCAATTTTAACTTGCTAAAATCGCTGTTAAAGGCACGTTTATGGTCTCAAAATAGGGTCTGTAGACTAACTGCAACCTTTACGCTTGCGCTCTGCCCATTGCCATTATCGTTCCCTGTTTCAAGCGATAGGTGCCTTTTAATATGCAAACTGGGTCCTCGGACCCTGATTGCCATTCTAGAACAGAATTGGTCAAAGCGTGTGCTGTGCACTCCCCGACCAATTTCACTGACGTTGGGGCCAAACACGTCCAGAAAAAGGACGTTTTCATTTATTTTTGTGGGCCCAGGCCGAGCAGGAGTGCTTGTGACACCTCCCCCAGACTTATCTGGGTGCCGGCCTGGTGATTGCTTAGCTGCCCGATTTTATTCTGGCCTGGATCCAGTGAGCTGCATCGGGGTGACCATTTGAGGGCGGGCAGCTCGCCGCCAGCTCTATTCAAATGAGGCCTGGGCCTCAAAATAGCTTCTGGCCTCTTCTCTGCCAAAGCAGTTGACCTCCCAATAATTTAAATCGATCCCAGTTGCCGTTTCTGTTAGTTAGCATTAAACAGGAAATTATGACATTAACACTTTGAACATGCTAATTCACTCAAGATGGAAAACCTCCCCATATTTAAAATCAGAACAGCTGTGTGCGCTAAATAATCTTGGATTAGTAGCAGTTAAATAAACCTGGCACTAGAATGTGAGACATGGATGTGGAATCTTTTACTAATCGTCGGAGGAGTAAAAACGCCCACTAACATGGAAACTTTACATTCCTGCACCTACACTGGGCTTACACCCAAGGCATTAGGTCATTCAAGTGCTTCTCAAAATACAGCACATACTTTGCAAAAAATTATATTGAGGATTCTTCAGTCACTGTGTATTCTTTTTATATAAAAGAATTATTATCTTTCCAGGAACACTCTATCTGACAAAATTATTTTTACATAGAGTCTAAAGCTAAAATCATCTTACTAAGTCAATCTAGATCAGGGCCCGGAATTTCCTGGGAGCTGCTCCCACTATGCCCCCATAACTTTGTCGGAAGTGCATCAGAGACCCAGTCTAAACAGAGTTTCCACCGCACTTCTGGAGACGTTAAGGCAGCGGAACGGAAGCAGCTCCAAAGAAACTCCCAGCCTATGTTTTCAAATCTAAAATTAAAATATATTTTGTGCTCATCAAGACAAGGGATGTTAGTGCTATGAATGGAGGTCTTCCCAATTTCAGGCACAGCAGCGAGCATTCTAGTCAGGTGGGTAGGTTATGAGACGTAGGCAGAGTAATGGGAGTTGGTAAAGAGAAGCAAGGCGAGCACTGGGAATCAGACATGGAGAGGCAGGGACAGCACTGAGAATGAGATGGAGGCAGGGACAGCACTGGGAATTGGGCCAGTGGTGAGATGCAGAGTGAGCACTGGGAATCAGAAGGGGGAAGGGACAGCACCGGGAACTAGGCCAGTGATTAGGTGGGGAGAGCCAGGGAGCGCACGGGGAATCAGCCAAGGAGAGTCAGGCAAAGCATTGGTAATCTGACAAGGAGAGGCAGGCAAATGTTAGGAATCAGGAAAAGGCAATGAGAATTGGGTGGGAAGAGGCAGCGAGGGTACTGGGAATTAAATGGGTGGAGACAGGCAGAGCACTAGGAATCAGACAGAACTGAGGTGGGAATACGGACAGAAGAGGTAGGTAAAGGAATAAGGGAATTGAGTTCCTACAATGTGTAAAGGACTTCTTTCTAACCCAATATGTAAAAAGCCCAAGGGAGGATTCGCTTTGGATCTACTAATGAGGGATGAACCAGAGCAGATAAGAGAAGTAAAAATAGGGGAACATCCAGGCAATGGTGATCATAATATAATACGCTTTAAGATGATAATTGAGAAGGTCGTAAGTATGATAAAAACCAGGTTAATAGATTGGAAAAAAGCTGATTTTGAGAAGTTGAGATTAGAACTTGAAAAAATAAAATGGGCAACAATATTGGCAAATCACGATGTAGAACATCAATGGGAAACATTTAAAATGGTGTTCAACAGAGTGCAGAAAAATATATTCTGCTAAAAGGAAAGAACAATGTAAACATTAATGAGACTACATGGATGAATAAAGTCATAATGTAACAATTGAGGGTAAGGAACTATTAAGTACATAGACAGCAGGTGAGTGCATAAGGGAGAATATGAAGAAATTAGGAGAGAAGTTAAAAAAAACAATTAGGAAGGCAAAGAGGAACTATGAAATTAAATTATCAAGGAACATAAAACAAAATAGTAAAATATTTTATAGGAACATCAATAAAAAAAGGAAGGTTGGGATGGGAATAGGGCCATTAAGGGATAGACAGGATAATACCACAGGTAATGATAGAGAGATGGCAGAAATATTAAATAATCATTTTGCTTCAGTATTTACCAGGGAGATAGAACAGTTGGACAAGACATTGCATGATAAGATTAGTAATGAGATAGATTGAATGGATGGATTGCATCCACGTATTTTAAAAGAATCTAGGGAAGAGATAGCAGAGGCATTACTATACATATTTAATAATTAGTTAGAAAAACATGTAGTGCTAGAGGACTGGCAGACAGCTAACGTGATACCGATATTTAAGAAGGGGGATAGAACATGTCCAGGGAATAATAAAGCAGTCAGCTTAACATTGGTGGTAGGAAAAATAATGGAATCCCTACTAAAGGAGAAACTAGAAGAACAGCTAGAAACCAAAAATATAGTAATGAATAGTCAGCATGGATTTCAAAAGGTTGCTTGACCAACTTTATTGAATTTTTTGAAGAGTTAACAGAGTGGACAAGGGTAGTGCAATAGATGTCATTTATCTAGATTTTCAAAAGGCCTTCGACAAGGTACCACATAATAGACTGATGAACAAGATCAGAGAATGCAGAGTAAGGGGACAAGTAGCAGAATGGATAGCAAGCTGGCTTCAAGGCAGAAAACAGAGAGTAGGAGTAAAGGATAGTTATTTAGAGTGGCAAAAGTGGGTAGTGGTGTCCCACAAGGATCAGTGCTGAGACCACTGCTGTTCACAATTTACATTAACGATTTAGACTTTGGAATCAAAAACACAATTTCTAAACTTGCGGATGACACCAAATTGATTGGGATAGTCAATACTGAGGAGGATTAGAACAAATAACAGGCGGACATTAATAAACTTGCAGAATGAGCATATAATCATCATAGGCAGTCCCTCGGAATCGAGGAAGACTTGCTTCCACTCTAAAAATGAGTCCTTAGGTGGCTGAACAGTCCAATATGAGAACCACAGTCTCTGTCACAGGTGGGCCAGATAGTCGTTGAGGGGAGGGGTGGGTGGGAATTGTTTGCCGCACGCTCTTTCCGCTGCCTGCGCTTGATTTCTGCATGCTCTCGGTGATGAGATGCAAGGTGCTCAGCGCCCTCCCAGATGCACTTCCTTCACTTAGGGAGGTCTTTGGCCATGGACTCCCAGGTGTCATTGGGGATGTTGCACTTTATCAGGGAGGTTTTGAGGGTATCCTTGTAACGTTTCCTCTGCCCACCTTTGACTTGTTTGCCGTGAAGGAGTTCCGAGTAGAGCGCTTGCTTTGGGAGTCTCGTGTCTGACATGCGAACAATGTGACCTGCCCAGCGGAGCTGATCAAGTGTGGTCAGTGCTTCAATGCTGGGGATGTTGGCCTGGTCAAGGATGCTAACGTTGGTGCGTCTGTTCTCCCAGGGGATTTGCAGGATTTTGCTGAGACATCGTTGGTGGTATTTATCCAGCGACTTGATAAGCTCCCCGCTGGAGTGGAGCTAAACTACAGAACCAGTGGGAAGCTGTTCAACCTTCGCCGTCTCCAGGCCAGGTCCAAGACCACCCCGAGCTCTGTCGCCGAGCTGCAGTACGCGGACGACGCCTGTGTCTGTGCACACACAGAGGCTGAACTCCAGGACATAGTCGACGTATTTACCGAGGCGTATGAAAGCATGGGCCTTATGCTAAACATTAGTAAGATAAAGGTCCTACACCAGCCTGTCCTCGCCACACAGCACTGCCCCCCAAACACCAAGATCCACGGCATGGCCCTGGACAACGTGGACCACTTTCCCTATCTCGGGAGCCTCCTATCAACAAAGCAATCATTGATGATGAGATCTAACACCGCCTCCAGTGCGCCAGTGCAGCCTTCGGCCGCCTGAGGAAAAGAATGTTTCAAGATCAGTCCCTCAAAACTGTCACCTAGCTCATGGTCTACAAGGCTGTAGTAATACCCGCCCTCCTGTATGGCTCAGAAACGTGGACCATGTATAGTAGACACCTCAAGTCTCTGGAGAAATACCACCAGCGATGTCTCTGCAAGATCCTGCAAATCCCCTGGGAGGACAGACGCACAAACATTAGCGTCCTCGACCAGGCCAACATCCCCAGCATTGAAGCACTGACCACACTTGATCAGCTCCGCTGGGCAGACCACGTAGTTCGCATGTCAGACACGAGACTCCCAAAGCAAACGTTCTACTCGGAACTTGTCCACGGCAAACGAGCCAAAGGTGGGCAGAGGAAAGGTTACAAGGACACCCTCAAAGCCTCCCTGATAAAGTGCGACATCCCCACTGACACCTGGGAGTCCTTGGCCATAGACCATCCGAAGTGGAGGAAGTGCATTCTGGAGGGCGCTGAGCTCCTCAAGTATCGTCGCCGAGAGCATGCAGAAATCAAGCGCAGGCAGCGGAAGGAGCGTGCAACAAACCAGGCTCCCTGCCCACCCTTTCCCTCAACGACTATCTGTCCGACCTGTGACAGAGACTGTGGTCCTCATATTGGACAGTTCAGCCACCTAAGAACTCATGCTAAGAGTGGAAGCAAGTCCTCCTCGATTCCAAGGGACTGCCTATGATGATGATGATGAGGAGGAGGTGCCTATTGTACATGGTCCATATCTCTGAGCCATACAGGAGGGCGGGTATTACTACAGCCCTGTAGACCATGAGCATGATGGCAGATTTGAGGGCCTGGTCTTCGAATACTCTTTTCCTCAGGCGGCCGAAGGCTGCACTGGCGCACTGGAGACGCTGTTGAATCTCGTCGTCAATGTCTGCTCTTGTTGATAAGAGGCTCCCGAGGTATGGGAAATGGTCCACGTTGTCCAGGGCTGCGTCGTGGATCTTGATGACTGGGAGGTAGTGCTGTGTGGTGGGGACAGGTTGGTGGAGGACCTTTGTCTTACGGATATTTAGTGTGAGGCCCTTGTTTTCGTACGTCTCAGTGAATATGTTGACTATGACTTGGAGTTCAGCCTCTGTATGTGCACAGACGCAGGCATCGTCCATGTACTCTAGCTTGATGACAAAGGTTGGGGTGGTCTTGGACCTGACCTGGAGACGAAGACTGAACAGGTTCCCACTGGTTCTGTAGGTTAGTTCCACTCCAGCGAGGATCTTGTGAGTGTGAGGTGGAGCATGGCAGCGAGGAAGATTGAGAAGAGAAGATTAGCAAATGAAGTTCATCACAGATAAATGAGAGGTATTACATTTTGCTAGGAAGAATTGGAAAGTCACTTATTACTTGGAGGGTGCGAGTCCAGGTGGGGTAGGGGAACAAAGAGATCTCAGAGTACAAATACACAACTCATTAAAAGTTGCGACACAGGTTAGCAAGGCCATAAAAAAGCAAACCAAGCACTAAGGTTTATTTGTAGGGATATAGAATAGGAAAGTAGGGAAGTTATTCTAAACCTGTATCGAACCTTGGTTAGGTCACACTTAGAGCATTGTGTAGAGTTTTGGTCGCCATATTATAAAAATCATATAGAGGCACGGGAGAGGGTGCAGAGAAGATTTACAAGGCTGATACCAGAAATGCGAGGGTATACATATCAGAAAACGATGAACAGGCTGGGTCTCTTTTCTCTTGAAAGAAGAAGGCTGAGGGGATGACCTAATTGAGGTATTTAAAATTATGAACGATCTTGATAGAGTGGATATAGAGAGAATGTTTCCACTTGTGGGGAAGAGCATAACTAGAGGCCATCAATATAAGATAGACACCAACAAATCCAATAGGGAATTCAGAAGAAACTTCTTTACCCAAAGAGTGGTGAGAATGTGGAATTTGCTACCACAGGGAGTGGTTGAAGCGAATAGTATAGATACATTTAAGGGGAAGCTAGACAAGCATATGAGGGAGAAAGGAACAGAGGGTTATGCTGATAGATTTGGATGAGGAAATAAGGGAGGAGACTCGAGTGGAGCATAAATGCCAACATGGACTGGTTGGGCTGAATGGCCTGTTTCTGTGGCATTTATCTTATGCAATCCTATGTAAACTGGGCTAGTGGTTGGGGAGAAGCAAGTACAGTGGGCCTAAGTTTCATTCCCACAATGTCTCACTCAAGTTAATATTTGTGGCTGGTTTACTTAATGCAGCACCGATCAAAAATGGAGCCGACCTCTGCCTGACCTGAACAACTGAACCACTGACTGCCTCAACAAGTCGAGCCATCAAGATATTTTAGTACAGAAGCTTTTTATTCCAATCAAGTGTAGTAGATAAACTGAAAATTCCTTCCTCGGCCCAAGACAGAAGCCATTGTTGAGTCAGTGTAGATTTGGTGTTCATTTGATTTGTCACTAGAAATGTAACATTCTTGATAAGCCAAAGGCTGATGCCATCCCATGTTACGTGAAAGTTGGCCTATGCCTAGAAATGAAATCACAAAGAATAGACTTTAGACGAGGAAAAGAAAGGGAGTCAAAGATGGAACTTTGGGGTACACCCATTGTGACCAAAACTAGAAACTGTCACAGAAGGTGGGCTGGTTATGTGGCAGGGCAGCCAAGCTCAGCAATGTCACAGAAAAAAAATGCTTCAGAAGAATGGAGTAGTCAATTGTGTCAAATACTGCAGAGAGGTTACGTAAGATAAGGAGGGATGGTGTGCCACTGCCACAGTCATAAGAGATGTCAATGGTGATCTTGATAAGGATAGCCATAATACGGTTGAGAGTCTGAAGACAGGACTGAAGGGATATAAAGATAGAATGATGGATACAGAGCTGGCTGGCAGCAACAATTTGAAGACAAATGGAGTTAGGGCAATAGTTGGAGAGGATAGAAGCATCAAGGATAGGTTTTTGAACAAGGGGTGATGATGGCAACCTTAAAAGATGAGGAAACAGAGCCTGAAGGGAGGGAGCCATTGACATCAGAGAGCACTGTGACAGTCAGTGGTAAATGTGTGATGAGGGCTTGAGTAGAAAGAAAATCAAGAGCACAGTCAGATTTGGAGGGCTGGGTGATCAGCTAGAACTCTGGGCCTGGACCAGATAGGCTTGTGGTTATGATGTAGAAGTCCATCTGTCTGGGTGTGGGATCCATCTGTCTGGCAGTCAGGAACTGGAGCTTGTCTGGATGGACATTGCCGCTGGGTAGCAGAGCTCTAGATCTTGCAGGGACAGGTCCAGTGCACAGCAGAGGGAGCTGGCTGTCAAGAATTTGCTCCAGTGACTAAAATTTGCCACCTCATGAAAGAAAGGAAGAAAGAAAGACTTGCATTTATATCGATCCTTGGTTAGACCACTCTTGGAGTACTGTGTACAGTTCTGGTCGCCATATTATAAAAAGAATATAGAGGCACTGGAGAGAGAGTGCAAAAAAGATTTACCAGGATGATACCAGAAATGCGAGATTATACCTATCAGGAAAGGATGAACAGGCTGAGTCTCTTTTCTCTTGAAAAGAGAAGGCTGAGGAGTGACCTAATAGAGGTAATTATAACTATGAAAGTTTTGATTTAGTAGACAGAGAGAGAGTGTCTCGACATGTGGGGAAGAGCAAAACTGAGCACTGAGCGGAAATGATCCCCGAGAAGTGGGGAGTGAAACTGAATGAACGTGGACTTCTGTCCTTCACCTGCCAGTTTACCAGGCACCCAGTCTCGCTAAGTGGGGGAGGGGTTGTGGGGGGGTGTGGAGGTGGTGGGGATGAGTGAGGGGATTTAAATTTAAATTAAAAGGTATGTTTTCCAAACTGGAACCTCGGGGGAAAATTTAAAATGTTTTGTTCTTGGTGTGTTGGTACCACTGGGCCTGGCCTGCACTGTGGATAGGGTCTCGAACTGTAGCCCCTGCCCCTCAAACTGAAAGAGGCACCCCATTAGCTCCATAAATAGCACAAGTACCCAACCCAAAAAATGGCTTTTGTAAAGTCCTGTCCCCTCAGTACAGATTCACACGAGGCATGTAGTGAAGTCAAGGTCACTCTGGACCTGCACCTTTATTTCACAGCTCTGGAATGCTGCACTTGCCTGAGATCTGTCCTTATATACCTGTCTCTTGCAAGTGCACCCCTGGTGGTAAGGTATGCTGGTGGTTACAGGTCATATCTTATTACAATCATGTATAGCATGTTAGGATACAGTTATATATAATAATGTAAGATACATGACAGCCTTAACCCTGTGAAACAGGCAGGTTGCACAAGTTGGGAGTGGTGGAAGTCCCGACCCACCATACTTACAGTGGCATGTAGGGCCCAGTGAAAATTCAGGATCTCTATATTTCTCAACCTCTTTAAAGGAACAGATGGCACAGTTTGATAAAAGCAAATGGCACACATCCTAATGTAAATTGATGAAATGTCCAGACAAGAGAGAAAGAAACAATGAAAATCACCTTCTAAATGCAAAGAGTAAGCTCTCGAGGTAGTCAAAGATAAAAGCAGGACACATAGATATGATACAACAGAAAATTAAAGTAGATGCACAGGACCACCTCTCAGCATAACCTCGATAACCTGGACTTCATTTTGCTTTCATATGTTGTCTACGTAAAAATATTAATAAAGTGCAGACCACGGAGGCTATGCTGCCCTAAGCACAATAATCCCAGCTTCTCAAGTCTCTCCACATAACTGAAGTCCCTCATCCCTGGTATCATTCTGGTAAACCTCTTCATTTAAGAGATGGTTGGATGGGCACTTAAAGTGCCATAACCTGCAGGGTTACGGACCTAGAGATGGTATTTGGGATTAGACTGGATGACCTTTTGTTTTACAGAGCAGATATAATGGTAAGTACTGCAGGGAATCGAATACGGCCAGGGTGATCTCCTGGACTAGTTTCGATCGCCTGGATGGGTCGGAGAGGAATTTTCCCAAATTTTTTCTCCCAAAATTGGCCTGGGTTTTTATCTGGATTTTGCCTCTCCCAGGAGATCACATGGCTCCAGTTGGGGTGGAGTGTAGAATGTTTCAGTATAAGAGGTATCGCAGTTGTGTGAAGCAGACTGGTTGGGCTGTAAATTTCTATGTTTCTATGTTTTTATGCATCCTCTCTAAGGCCTTGACAGCCTTCCTAAAGTGCTGTGCCCAGAATTGGACACAATACTCTAGCTGAGGTCTAACAAATGAATTATAAAGGTTTAGCATAACTTCCTTGCTTTTGTGCTCTATGCCTCTATTAATAAAGCCAAGGATCCCATATGCTTTTTTAACAGCCTTATCAACTTGTGTCCCACCTTCAAAGATTTGTGTATGTGAACCCCCAGGTCCCTCTGTTCCTGCACCTCCTTTAAATTTGTACCATTCAGTTTATACTGCCTCTCCTCATTCTTCCTGCCAAAATGCATCACTGCACACTTCTCTGCATTAAACTTTACCTGCCACGTGTCTGCCCATTTCACCAGTTTGTCTATGCCCTCCTGACATCTGCTATTATACTCGTCACCGTTCACTACATTTCTATGTTTAGTGTTATCCAGAAACTTTGAAATTGTGCCCCCCATACCCAAGTCCAGGTCATTAATATATATCAAAAAGCTCAGTGGGGGACAGGACTGTATGCTTCCCTCCAGTCTGATGAATAACTCTTCACCACTACTATTTCGTATCCATGCTGCCACTGCCCCTTTAATCCCACGGGCTTCATAGGGTAGATTAAGTGAAACTATTTCCTCTGTTGGGGAATCCAGAACAAGGTGGCACAATCTTAAGATTGGAGCTAGGCCATGTAGGAGTGAAATCAGAAAGCACTTTTTCACACAAAGGGTAATGTAAATGTAGAATTCTTTCCCCAACAGGCTGTGGATGCTGGGTCAATTGAAATTTTCAAGACTCAGATCAACAGATTTTTATTAGGTCAGGGTATCGAGGGATATGGAGCAAAGATAGGTAAATGGAATTGAGGTACAGATCAGGTATGATCTAATAGAATGGCAGAACAAGCTTGAGGAGCTGAAAAGCCTACTCCTGTTCCTAATGTTCAACCGAATTCTGAATTGGCGGAAACAAATGGCTCACAGCTGTAGCTGTGAAAATTGGAATGAAGGTTGTACGACATGTCGACCTTGCCTTCGTCTAGCAGTAGATAGAGTCCAGCCCCATAGTGGAACAGACAACTCGAGACAAAAGACTTCAGAGTAACTTTGCTTTACTTAAAATCAATGTATGATTAAAAGCAAGTACAAGCATACATGCATAATAACACCAGCGAGTGACCAGTTCAACGGTGACTAGTCGGCCCTTCTTCCTGTATGACCGGTCAAGTGACCCAACTCACTGCAGCAGCTCCATGCATTTTTCTAACTGTGTCCTTTATCATCATCATCATAGGCAGTCCCTCGAAATCGAGGAAGATTTGCTTCCACTCTAAAAGTGAGTTCTCAGGTGACTGTATAGTCCAATATGGGAATTACAGTCTCTGTCACAGATGGAACAGACAGTCATTGAAAGAAAGAATGGGTGGGGAGTCTGGTTTGCCGCACGCTCCTTCCGCTGCCTGCACTTGTTTTCTGTATGCTCTCGGCGACGAGACTCGAGGTGCTCAGCGCTCAACACAAGACTCCCAAAGCAAGCGCTCTACTCGGAATTCCTACACGGCAAGCGTTCCCCAGGTGGGCAGGGGAAACGTTTCAAGGACATACTCAAAGCCTCCTTGATTAAGTGCAACATCCCCACCGGCACTGGGAATCGCTGGCCATAAGACTGCCCAATGTGAGGAAGAGCATCCGGTGTCCTTTATACCCAAAACTTGGCAGGCCTTCCAATGCATACGTGTCTCAGACCATGTTGGCTATTGTTCAATCATTGGCATCTCTTCTACCTCAGACGACGTTGACTATTGTTCAATCATTGATATATCTTCTGCCTCAGACCATGTTGACTATTGTTCAATCATTGATATATCTTCTGTCTCAGACCTGTTGACTATTGTTCAATCATTGGCATTTCTTCTATCTCAGACCACGTTGACTATTGTTCAATCATTTAACAACAGCTTAAAAGTTTGTTTTGCGGAACTCTCGAGGTCATGAAGATTGTCCCAATTGTAGATTTGTAAACGCATCAGCTCTATCTTTACAGCGTTTGCCCAGTAATACGGCCTCTTAGCCTCTCAAAGCATGCTGGTACTTCAAATTCAGTCAAGTTACAATGAACAGTGCACTTCTTACAAGGTCTGGGTAACACAATCCTTTTGCATTAGAGGAGAATCCTTCATTTACTGGTGGGTACATAGATGAAGGCAGGGAGTAATAATCTACAGCAGACTCTCATTTCTTTTTTAACATCATGGCTTCTTCGTTGCTTCTACACAACCATGCAGTCAGGCGTCCTCTGTAGCTAATTGCTGCTTTATGCTTCTCCTTATTTAGAACAATATATGCTTTGATCTCTTAAACTTCAGCAATAACGAGCAATATCATTACCCCAAATGTTCGGTGGAACTGTGGCCTGTGCACCAAGCACACACCATTAAACTCAGGTCTAGTCAATAGCAGCCAGAATGTCAGAGAAAGGAGCCATGGCAAGTAGGGTTGCCAACCTTCCAGAATAGTCCTGAGATCTCCAGGAATTGGAGATTAATTCCCAGGATACTGCTAGGAGCAACCCAGGAGAAAAATCATCGAGGGATTAAAACAAACATTTTCTTTCAACCCTTTTGTTTATTAGTTGCAAATATTTTGGAGTTGGAAGAAAAAAGACTGTTTGACTGAGTCATTTGGCTAATGAAGAATTTGTTCGCTTTACAGTTAGCATAGGATGGCGTTGCCGCGGGTGAATGGACATGTTGGGCAATCAATGGGGGAAACCTGGAGGCGGGGACTGTTGGAGGGAGCAGGTCATGTGATAAAACCTCCAGGATTACATCCAGTTAGGGTTGGCAACCCTAATGGCAAGCAACATTTGATAGGTTTGTCATTGTTTAGTGATATACTGAGATGCCTTTGTGAGCAGACTACAGTTGCCAACTTTTCAGGATTGTCCTGGAGTCTCCAGGAATTAAAAATTAATCTTTTGGACACTGCTGTGAGCAACTCAGGAGAAAAATCATAGGGGCATTAAAAAGAAATGGTGTGAGTTTTTTCCACTTTGTTTGAACACTTTTGGCTTATTAATTAAAAAAATATTGGAAATGGGAAAAAGGCTGGTTGACCAGGCAGTGTGGTTAGAGGCAGGATGTAATGAAAGCTCCAGGAATACGTCCAAACAGTGTTGGCAAGCCTAGCGCAAACAGACCCCTTTGAATATCACTGACTGACTCAGCCAGAAAAGTACAGTAATCTAGTTTGCAGACATCAACAGCTAGACCAATCTGTTGCTGGCTGTTAGTGATTCAGAAAAGGAAATCCCAGTCAGTCTCTCTTTCTCACCCAATGACCCAGAGACTGGCGAAGCTCACAGACCAGGGAAACCCGCAGCCCATATGCCAGCTGAGACTCCCATTTGTGTCTCCTGGTCAAGAGCCCAAAGTGCTGGCACTGTACGTTCTGAAACAGTGAATAATGGCTCTATTCACAGTAAAAAATGCTGTAATCGTAATTTCTAACCTATATCTATGAATTCATGTTTGTCAGACTTACCGCCAGAGTGGATAGAAGTGTGGGAACTAATACCTAGTTCATCCAGTGAGAATAGATGGATTCAGGTTGGCCGCTCGATTTCAATTACTTCAATGGAGCGTAAAATCCTGTGGGGTCCAAATTGGGCATCTAACTTGAACCCTCCCCATTCTCGCCAGGCAGGATATATTAAAATTGGGGATTTAGAATTACATCCCTTGTTAGATAAATATTCTGGTTATTTTTGCAAATAAAATTAAAGTTAATCTTACTTCCAAATAAACTAAGTCAACCAAATGTATTTTACTGTTTTTCTTTTTGTCTCTCCCTATCGACATGTATAAACACTAAAGCCTAGAAACTTGGCTACGCGGCACCCTTTTCTTGGGCGTTGTGCGGCCTGCTAAACTTCAATATGGCGGGAGGAAGTGCAAGCTCATTATGAGCCAGTAGTGCACCGCCCGCCATATGAGTAAAGGCCAAAAGACTGCTCATGCTTGAAACAGGCGTTAGGCCGCTTATTTGCATATTCAGATAAAAGGCCTAATGTCTGTTTGTGGCCCGTATTGCAGGAATGCTCTGAGGCAGATGGCACTGGCTGCATGCAGGCAAACCAGGCCTACGTGCGCACTAGCAATCGGTCCTTAAAGAAACCGCAACCAATGGGGTAAGTTTAAAAAAAATACTTATCTGAATGTGGTAAAATGCTCACTTGGCTTTGAGCTGACACTTTGGAGAGAGCTGTAGTATTGAGCCTCAAGTTCCACTTTGACCAGGGACTTTTGGCAACACCTCTCTTCACCATTATGGGTGTGATGGTAGGAATGTGGTTGGAGGAGAAGGAGGAGCAGCAAGCAAGAGGGATCTGAGGCAGAAGGAGGGGACTTCACAGGAGGAATTACCCCTAGCATCTATAGGCAAGTAGGAAGTCCTTGGCAAGTGCGTACAGAGGCTCAGGTTCTCCAGAGAGGCAGCTACTTAGTTTGGTGAAACAGTACCTCCAGCCAGTACGAGATCAGGCACATCATTGTCTGTAGCTCTCAAGGTTACCATGGCACTTAATTTTTATACCTGGAGTTCCTCTCAGGTGTCAGCTTTAGCTCAGTGGTAGCGCTCTCTCCCCTGACTCAGAAAGTCATGGGCTCAAGACCCAATCCAGAAAGTTGAGCACAAAACCTAGGCTGACAATCCAGTATGGTCAGAGGTGCTGTCTTTCAGATGAGGTGTTAAACTGAAACCCTGTCTCCCCTTTCAGATGGACATAAAAGATTCCATGGCACTATTCAAAGAAGAGCATAGTTCTCCCCAGTGACTTGGCTGATATTTATCCCTCAACCAACATCATTAAAAAACAGATTGTCTGGTCATTATCCTATTGCTGTTTGTTAGTCCTTGCTGTGTGTACAATGGGCTGTCGTGCTTGTTTGCCTGCACTCATTGAAATGACTCAGCTAAGTTAAAAAATTACTCACAGATAATTGCTGAGTTGATAGTCAAGATTTTTATGTGTTTAATAATGCTTTTCTAAGAAGGACAATATAGCAGTTTCAAACATGCACAAATAACAGATTTTGACACATATTTAATATAATTCACATTCCTGCATGGTCATTTCCTACCTCCAGGGATTTAAAGCACACAACAGCACACGAGGTGAAGTTATGCCAATTTATCACCTTAACAATTGGAAACCTGACCTCTTCTTAATGAGTCTGATACTGTTGCCAAGCAACCCAGCATGATGTGATGTGCCAAGCTAGGCTAAGCAGCGATTTTTGTTTGCGTTTAGGATATTGTCTGTGTCTAAATGAGTGCTGTGTTCATCCGTGGCATGATCATTGCTTACAATTAGGGTCCTCAAACCTCCAGGTGTCTCCAGGAATTAAGGATTAATCTCCTGGACACTGCTGGGAGCCACCTGGAAGAAAATCCTAGGCAATTCTCAACAGTATTATTAAATGGTGAATCAGATTTATCTTATCAGCCCCTCGTTAGCTTTGTACTATCCTGGAGAATCGAACCGGGATTTGAAATGTCAAGGCAAAGAGCCCCTGCCCTCTCAACCATCTTATTCATAAATTGGCGCTACAACTTAGACTACTGGAAGTTATGTGATGAAATCTCCTGGAATATGTCTAATCAGAGTCAGCAGCCATATCTGTCTTGGCATTTCAGAGGGCTTCCCTGACTGAATTTCATGAGCCAAGCCCCCTCCTCTTCATTTGAATGGATCAACCAGCAGCTCTTAAAGGGCTGCTATTTGTTCTGAAAAAGGATGTTACCTGCATTTGTTCAGTTGAAGGAAAACGATTGATTTGGAAGCATCATATGCACAATGAAGGTAACATCTGGCTCCAGTACCGAAAAATGTAGCATTCTTGTTAAAGAATTAGTGTGTAACTGGCATCTTTAATTCTGTCACATGGCATGGGGAGGCGGTGGGGTGGATTTTAACCTTAAAATATGGGTGAGTTTGCGTCGGGTGGGAGGCTAATGTGTTAAAAATCTGAATCTCGACCACAACCCGCCTCCATACCCCTTCCCGGCCTCCAATCACCCCCAGGCTTCCAATCATCTTCCGGGTTTCCAGACCGCTTCCGAGCCCCCTGCCCGCCACTCCCACCCGCCTCCCGATTTAAAATTCTGGCCATTAACTTTATTCTCTGTCACTCTCTCTGTGTCTCTATCTCCCTCGATCTGCCTTTTTCATTCTGTCTGTCTCTGTGTTTTTGTCTCACCAGCTCTGTCGATCTCTGTAACTTTCTGTCCTTGCTCTGTCTCTCTCTGCATCTCTCACTTGCTCTCCTTATCTCTTTGTCTCTGCCTGCCTCTCATCCTGTTTTTTTTTTGCAGCTTATTGATTTCTTCCCATGCTCATATTATTTTCTTTACTATCTTTCATCTCACTGCTGGTATCTTTCTCGCTAAATGTCTCACTAAGTTTCAGCTGTGGCTCAGTGGGAAGCATATGCGCCTTTGAGCCAGAAGGTTGTGGGTTCAAGTCCCATTCTAGGGACTTGAGCACAAATGAACCTAGGCTGACACTCCAGTGCATTGCACCCTCAGGTGTCGTCTTTCGGATGAGACATTAAACTGAAGCCCCATCTGCTCTCTCAAGTGGACGTAAAAGATCCCATGGCACTATTTTGAACAAGAGCAGGGGTGTTATCCCCGGTGTCCTGCCCAATATTTATCGCTCAATCAACATCACTAAAACAGATTATCTGGTCATTCTTCATCATCCTAGGCAATCCCTCGAAATCGAGGAAGACTTGCTTCCACTCTAAAAGTGAGTTCTCAGGTGGCTGTACAGTCCAATGTGGGAATTACGGTCTCTGTAACAGGTGGGGCAGACAGTGGTTGAAGGAAAGGGTGGGTGGGGAGTCTGGTTTGCCGCACGCTCCTTCCGCTGCCTGCACTTGATTTCTGCAAGCTCTTGGCGATGAGACTCGAGGTGCTCAGCGCCCTCCCGATGCTCTTCCTCCATTTTGGGTGAACTTGGGCCAGGGATTCCCAGGTGCCGGTGGGAATGTTACACTTTATCAAGGAGGCTTTGAGGGTGTCCTTGAAGCGTTTCCTCTGCCCACCTGGGGCTCGTTTGCCGTGTAGGCATTCCGAGTAGAGCGCTTGCTTTGGGATTCTCATGTTGGGCAACGGAGCTGGTTGAGTGCGATCAGTGCTTTGATGCTGGAGATGTTGGCCTGGGCGAAGAGACTGACGTTGGTGTATCTACCCTCCCAGTGGATTTGCAGGATCTTGTGGAGGCAGTGCTGGTGGTATTTCTCTAGCACTTTGAGGTGCCTGCTGTATATAGTCCACATCGCTCAGCCATATAGGAGGGCGGGTATCACTATTGCCCTGTAGACCATAAGCTTGGTGCCAGATTTGAGGTCCTGGTCTTCATACACTCTCTTCCTCAGGCGAGTGAAGGCTGTGCTGGTGCACTGAGGGCAGTGTTGGACCTCGTCATCGATGTCTGCCCTTGCTGATAGTAGCTTCCCGACGTATGGAAAATGGTCCACATTGTCCAAGGCCGCACCATGGATTTTGATGACCGGGCGACAGTGTTATGTGGCGGAATCAGGTTGGTGGAGGACCTTTGACTTACGGATGTTTAGCATAGGCCCATGCTTTCATATGCCTCAGTGAAGGTGCTGACGATGGCTTGGAATTCTGCCTCTGAGTGCGCGCAGACGCAAGCGCCATCCGTGTACTGTAGTTCGATGACAGAGGATGGGACGACCTTGGATGCTAGTGAGATGGAGCATTGCAGCAAGCAAGATCGAAAAGAGCGTTGGTGCGATGACGCAACCTTGCTTGACCCCGGTCCGGACGTAGATTGGGTCTGTGGTGGATCCATTGGTCAAGATCACGGCTTGCATGTTGTCGTGGAGCTCCATGATGACATCTGGTCATTATCACATTGCTGTTTGTGGGAGCTTGCTTGTGTGCAAATTGGCTGCCGCATTTCCTACCTTACAACAGTGACCATACTTCAAAATTACTTAATTGGCTGTAAATCGCTTTGAGATGTCCGGTGGTCAAGAAAGGCGCTACATAATTCCAAGACATTCTTTAAATCTTTTGGCTACAGATTTTTCTATTCCTTTTTTCCAGAATTTATTTCTCCCAACCTTACCTTCTACTTGCCTTCTCCATTCCCTGATGACGAGGAGAAACTGGGTCACAACATCAGTTATAGTGTTGGATATCTGCTTCCTCCTGTACGCCAGTGCTGCACTCTGTGCCTTCATCTCCACAGAGGAAGCATTGCTGAAAAGAGGACAAACGTTTACAGTATTTTATATTTAATTTCAAAACCACGAGCTGAAAACCATGTGAAATGTGGTTAAAAATAAACCAAAGCAAATCAGTCTAATGGTTTTTAAGTATTCAGGGCTACAACTCCTCAATCGGCCTGAAGTCTATTAGTTCTGTGTATACATTAGTCCACGAGTGTTCCCAACTAGTGGAATCAAATCAGGCCGCAGCACTGCTTTGTGTGCTCTTCATGGAATTGTTATTCGAGCTCCCGTAGAGCAGCATAACTCAGACCTGAAATGAAGTACAAAAGTGGCCACGTGCCACAGTTTCATGCAAAACCTGTAAATCCTCCTGAAAACAAATTCCCAGGAAGTGTTGTGATCGGGTCACAGTCAGGAGGTTGCTCATTTGAGCTCTGCTGTGGGCTTCTCTGCTGCGATCTGGGACTTCTGTCCGCCTATCTACTTCGGCCCCATCCCTGTCAAAAGTCCCGAGGGATGGGGTTATTTGCATAAGAGGAGGCATCACGCATGTAATGTGGACAATAAGGGAAGCATGAACAAATTTACATATGAACATATGACAATGACAGACAGGAAATTACTCTCTGATTCAACCGTCCTCTCACAATTGCGATGCCTTGTGCATCACAATATGTACACTCCTCGCCCCACCCAGAGCCATGGGATCTCCTCAGAGAGGTGAAAAACCAGTTAAAAACCCAGACCAATTATGGGGGAAAAAATCTAGAAAATTCCTCTGCGACCCTTTTAGGTAATTGAAACTCGTCCCGGAGACCACTCTGGCCCTGATTAATGTTATACATTACCTACCTCTTGATTAATGTTTTATAATACCTATCTTTTGGATGAGGTGACCTCCGCCCCAGCCCGAAACAGATCCAGCATTTACTTGGATGAGCTCAGCGAATCAGTGCCCACCGCACAAGTTGGCAGCCTGTTCCTGGTGTCCACTATTCTCTGGGAAACGAACCACGTCCTGACATCTAACCCAGTTCTGCCTTTACATAACTTGAGATTGTGACCCCGGTCCACCCTAACCTTACGTGTTCATCTTTAGTTTCTGCTTAACAAGCCAAAACAAAAAGTTTAACATCACGTCTGTGGGCGTTAATCAACTCTTTGGAATATTTTTGTTTTGTTTCATAAATTACTAGCAAAGCCTTATTACAGCTTTGTAATGAGGCCAAAAAAAACTATATGGATTGTGTCCCACTTGACACATTTTCCAAATTGACATGCTTGTCTTCCTTAAATATTATACCACTGCTTTTGATTTTCACTAAAGTTGTAAAATTTACAGTATTTCTCAATAAACTCTTAAAATTACCGAATGTACTGCGGCTGAGTCACTCTATCCTCTAATGATTTCCATGATTCCAGCTGGATTTCCAAACATGGGAAACAAATTAAAATTGAAAAGGATCTGTTGGACGCAGCCATGGAACAGTGAACAGCTGCACACAGATTTCCTGAATCTCAGAACAGAGAGCCACAAGATAAATCCCTGCGGAGATTGAACATCCATGTTAGTTGCTCATTGCAGTCTATGTGAGGTCTAATGTAAATACTTGAATAGTCTGACAGTAATATCTAAAAATCCATTAATACGGATATACAGTCACAGTAAAACTGTAAACACCCTTTGAGTAGATAGTGCTCACAGGGAAAAGTACGATTCAAAGCAAACAGCTAAGTGAACACAACCCTGAGCCTATTTGTGAGAGCAGATGAAAGTCAGCACGGCCTTTGATGTAAGAATTTGTTGTTTTGTTTGCTTTCCAGTTGCCCAGCAAGATAATTCTATTGAACTGCATAATAAGGTCTTCCTTTATTAGTGAAGATTAAAAATAGCTACAAGGCCAGAAATATTTTTTATTTGATTCAATTTAGTTAGCTTTTTGTGGGGGCAAAAAGTTTAAAGAAAGTCTTTTACGAGAATAAAGATTTACGTGGAGAGACTAAAATAGCTGGAATTATTCTGCGAAGAGGAGGGAAGGTGAAGGGGAGAGTTAATAAAAGTGTTCAAAATTATGAGGGGTTTCGATAGAGTAAATAAGGAGAAATTGTTTCCACTGTCAACCAGACGACAGAGATTTAAGATAGTTGGCAAAAGAGCCAAAGGGGAGGTGAGGAGAATTTTCTTACGTGGTGAGTTGTTATGATTTGGAATGCACTGACTGAAAAAGTGGTGGAAGCAGGTTTATTGTAACTTTCAAAAAGGGAAATTGACATATACATGAAAAAGAAATAATTGCAAGGCTATGGAGAAAGAAGTGGGAAGTGGGATCAATTAGATCGCTCTTTTAAAGAGCCGGCACAGGCACAATGGACTGAATGGCCTTTTTCTGTGCTGTAAGATTCTAGGGCTAGAAATTCATTATAGCCAAGGAATGGGCAGTGTATAGACTTCAAGCAGGGAGCAGTGTTGAGGAGGAGCGGCCTATAAAAGGCCCGAGAGCGTCGGAGGTGGTGGGACTTCGAGCGGGGAGCAGTGTCGAGGAGGAGCGGCCAGCCGGTGCAGCTGCAGCAGGGGCAGAAGGTAAACAAGGAAGTAGAACTAAATCGAAAGATGACATCACAGCCAAGGGGGTAAGTGATTGGCTGGAGATTGGTGAGTAGTTTTTCTTTTCTTTTCCTTATCAGCAGGTAAACTTTATCATAGTTGTTGCCAAATTAAGTTAATCTAAAGGTTAGGTCATGGCAGGAGAGCTCAGACAAGTGTTATGCTCCTCCTGTGCTATGTGGGAACTCAGGGACGCTTCCAGTATCCCTGATGACTATATGTGCGGGACGTGTATCCTGCTGCAGCTCCTGACAGACCGCATTGTGGCACTGGAGCTGCGGGTGGATTCACTCTGGAGCATCTGCAATGCTGAGGATGCCGTGAATAGCACATTTAATGAGTTGGTCAGACCACAGGTAAAGGTTACACTGACAGATAGGGAATGGATGACCAACAGGAAGAACAGTGGAAGTAAGGTAGTGCAGAGGTCCCCTGCGGTAATCCCCCTCCAAAACAGATACACTGCTTTGGGTATTGTTGGGAGGGATGACTCATCAGGGCAGGTTGGCAGCAGCCAAGTCCATGGCACCGTGGGTGGCTCTGCTGCACAGGAGGGCAGGCAAAAGAATGGGAGAGTTATAATGGTAGGGGATTCTATTGTAAGGGGAATCGATAGTCATTTCTGCGGCCACAATCGAGACTCCAGGATGGTATGTTGCCTCCCTGGTGCAAGGGTCAAGGATGTCTTGGAGCGGTTGCAGGACATTTTGGAGTGGGAGAGTGAACAGCCAGTTGTCGTGGTGCATATAGGTACCAATGATATAGGTAAAAAATGGGATGAGGTTCTACAAGATGAATTTAGGGAGCTAGGAGCTAAATTAAAAAGTAGGACCTCAAAAGTAGTAATCTCAGGATTGCTACCAGTGCCACGTGCTAGTCAGAGTAGGAATCGCAGGATAGCTCAGATGAATATGTGGCTTGAGAAGTGGTGCAGAAGGGAGGGATTCAAATTCCTGGGACATTGGTACCGGTTCTGGGGGAGGTGGGACTAGTACAAACCGGATGGTCTGCACCTGGGCAGGACCAGAACCAATGTCCCAGGGAGAGTGTTTGCTAGTGCTGTTAGGGAGGTGTTAAACTAATATGGCAGGGGGATGGGAACCTATGCAGGAAGACAGAGGGAAGTAGAACGGGGGCAGAAGCAAAAGATAGAAAGAAGAAAAGTAAAAGCAGAGGGCAGAGAAACCCAAGGCAAAAATCAAAAAGGGCCACATTACAGCAAAATTCCAAAAGGGCAAAGTGTGTTAAAAAGACAAGCCTGAAGGCTCTGTGCCTCAGTGCGAGGAGTATTCATAATAAGGTGGACGAATTAACTGCACAGGCAGCAATAAATGAATATGATATAATTGGCATCACGGAGACATGGCTCCAGGGTGACCAAGGCTGGGAACTCAACATCCAGGGGAATTCAACATTCAGCAAGGATAGACAGAAAGGAAAAGGAGGTGGGGTAGCATTGCTGGTTAAAGAGGAAATTAACACAATAGTAAGGAAGGACATTAACTTGGATGATGTGGAATCTGTATGGGTGGAGCTGCGGAATACCAAAGGGCAGAAAACGCTATTGGGAGTTGTGTACAGAACACCAAACAGTAGTAGGGAGGTTGGGGACAGCATCAAACAAGAAATTAGGGATGCGTGCAATAAAGGTACAGCAGTTATCATGGGTGACTTTAATCTACATATAGATTGGACGAACCAAACTGATAGCAATACGATGGAGGAGGATTTCCTGGAGTGTATTAGGGATGGTTTTGTCGAGGAACCAACTAGAGGGCTGGCCATCCTAGACTGGGTGATGTGTATATGAAAAAGGACTAATTAGCAATCAAGTTGTGCAAGGCCCCTTGGGGAAGAGTGACCATAATATGATAGAATTCTTTATTAAGATGGAGAGTGACACAGTTAATTCAGACACTAGGGTCCTGAACATAAGGAAAGCTAACTTCAATGGTATGAGGCAGGAATTGGCTAGAATAGACTGGAAAATGACACTTAAAGGGTTGACGGTGGATAGGCAATGGCAAACATTTAAAGATTATATGGATGAACTTCAACAATTGTACATCCCTGTCTGGAGTAATAATAAAACGGGGAAGATGGCTCAACCGTAGCTAACAAGGCAAATTAAGGATAGTGTTAAATCCAAGCAAGAGGCATAATAATTGGCCAGAAAAAGCAGCAAACCTGAGGACTGAGAGAAAATTAGAATTCAGCGGAGGAGGACAAAGGGTTTAATTAGGAGGGGGAAAATACAGCATGAGAGGAAGCTTGCCGGGATCATAAAAACTGACTACAAAAGCTTCTATAGATATGTGAAGAGAAAAAGATTAGTGAAGGCAAACGTAGGTCCCTTGCAGTCAGATTCAGGTGAATTTATAATGGGGAACAAAGAAATGGCAGACCAATTGAACAAATACTTTGGTTCTGTCTTCACGAAGGAAGACACAAATAACTTCCGGAAGTACTAGGGGACCGAGGGTCTAGTGAGAAGGAGGAACTGAAGGATATCCTTATTAGGCGGGAAATTGTGTTCGGGAAATTGATGGGATTGAAGGCCGATAAATCCCCGGGGCCTGATAGTCTGCACCCCAGAGTACTTAAGGAAGTGGCCATAGAAATAGTGGATGCATTGGTGATCATTTTCCAACAGTCTATCGACTCTGGATCAGTTTCTATGGACTGGAGGGTAGCTAATGTAACACCACTTTTTAAAAAAGGAGGGAGAGAGAAAACGGGTAATTATAGACCGGTTAGCCTGACATCAGTAGTGGGAAAAATGTTGGAATCAATTATTAAAGATGAAATAGCAGCGCATTTAGAAAGCAGTGACAGGATCGGTCCAAGTAAGTATGGATTTATAAAAGGGAAATCATGTTTGACAAATTTTCTAGAATTTCTTGAGGATGTAACTGGTAGAGTGGACAAGGGAGAACCAGTGGATGTGGTATATTTGGACTTTTAAAAGACTTTTGACAAGGTCCCACACAAGAGATTGGTGTGCAAAATCAAAGCACATGGTATTGGGGATAATGTCCTGACGTGGATAGAGAACTGGTTGGTAGACAGGAAGCAGGGAGTTGGGATAGACGGGTCCTTTTCAGAATGGCAGGCAGTGACTAGTGGGGTGCCGCAGGGCTCAGTGCTGGGACCCCAGCTCTTTACAATATACATTAATGATTTAGATGAATGAATTGAGTGTAATATCTACAATTTTGCAGATGACACTAAATTGGGTGGTGGTGTGAGGTGTGAGGAGGACGCTAAGAGGCTGCAGGGTGATTGGACATGTTAGGTGAGTGGGGAAGTGCATGGCAGATGCAGTATAATGTGGACAAATGTGAGGTTATCCACTTTGGTGGCAAAAACACGAAGGCAGAATATTATCTGCATGGCGGCAGATTAGAAAAAGGGGAGGTGCAATGAGACCTGGGTGTCATGGTTCATCAGTCATTGAAGGTTGGCATGCAGATACAGCAGGCGGTGAAGTCGAGGAGGAGCGGCCTATAAAAGGCCCGAGAGCATCAGAGGAAGCGGGACTTCGAGCAGGGAGCAGCGTCAAGGAGGAGCGGCCTATAAAAGGCCCGAGAGCATCGGAGGCAGCTGGATTTCGAGGGGGCAGCAGCGTCGAGGAGGAGCGGCCAGCCGGTGTAGCTGCAGCAGGGGCAGAAGGTAAACAAAGAAGTAGAAAGAAGGTGAAGAAGGCAAATGGTATGTTGGCCTTCATAGCTAGGGGATTTGAGTATAGGAACAGGGAGGTCTTACTGCAGTTGTACATGGCCTTGGTGAGGCCTCACCTGGAATATTGTGTTCAGTTTTGTTCTCCTAATCTGAGGAAGGACGTTCTTGCTATTGAGGGACTGCAGCAAAGGTTCACCAGACTGATTCCCGGGATGGCTGGACTGACATATGAGGAGAGACTGGATCGACTGGGCCTTTATACACTGGAGTTTAGAAGGATGAGAGGGGTTCTCATAGAAGCATATAAGATTCTGACGGGATAGATGCGGGAAGAACGTTCCTGATGTTGGGGAAGTCCAGAACCAGGGGACACAGTTTAAGGATAAGGGGTAAGCCATTTAGGACTGACATGAGCAGAATCTTCTTCACTCAGAGAGTTGTTAACCTGTGGAATTCCCTACCGCAGAGAGTTGTTGATGCCAGTTCATTGGATATATTCAAGAGGGATTTAGATATGGCCCTTACGGCTAAAGGGATCAAGGGGTATGGAGAGAAAGCAGGAAAGGGGTACTGAGGTGAATGATCAGCCATGATCTTATTGAATGATGGTGCAGGCTCGAAGGGCCGAATGGCCTACTCCTGCATTTATTTTCTATGTTTCTATGTTTCTTTGTTAAAAATGGTAATTAGCGGCAGGTGAAAATCATCTAGACTGCTTGCAAAATTTGTCCTCAGTGCTCACTAAAATGATTAGAGCCATAAATCTAGTCTAAAACCCAAAGCTCATTAGCGTTACACTGCAAAGATGGGCCAATATTGGGTGTAGTCTGAAAGCTACTGGCTTTATTCACTGCTTAAAGAGCTCAGGCTAGAAATTCGGTATTGCCCCGGTTGGGGCGTTAACTTTTGAGAAGTTGGTAGTTTAGCTCCAGGCTCAGTGCTCAAAAAATGCAGGGGTGTGCTAAAACAGGTGCTAATGACATCGGTGAGTGGCGTTAGGCTCTAAGCAATAACGAATATGAGGTGTTGTGTAATTGGGAGTGAGCATTGGCGAAGGCACCTTCCAGCCATTAAAGGGGAGGGTCACTGGAGTCTACACACCGGCCCCCAATGAATTGGGGAGTGAAGAATGGCGATATGCTGTGGAATGAGAGGCAAAGTCCTTTGACACTCGCTGATGTCACAATCTGCATAGTGAAAGGTGTGGAGGCGCTAACTGTTATCGCCGGCGCTATGGGGCCGGCGCTAATTTACCATGCGATGCGGGATTCACCCCGCCATGGCGCTATTGCCTGAGCGCCCCATTAGTGCCCCCGCCAGGCGCTAACTGGTGGCATTAATATGCCAAATTTCTCTCCCAAGGTCCGTTGATGCTGCATCACCACATTCTCAGCATTGTTGGGTGTACAACTGCCTCAACAATCATAAGAAGGACAAAGAGAAGGAGCACATATTTACAAATGCTGATGGCAGATCGCTGCCCCAGGGAGAGAGCCCGGTGGTTTTCTGAGTAAGCTTTTGGAGACATTGGGGTCGAAATTTGGTTGCTACTGTTAGCTGACACCGCCTGAGTGAGGCGACAACGGGGTGTGAACGATTGTGCGGTGGCGTTAGGCGTGGGTGCTGCCTGAGGGGAAATTCGGTTGTCCTTTTTCAAGGGTGTTAAAATTTAAAGTCCCGCTGGCTAACGCCATGGAAATCCTGATGTCAGTACGCGTGCAACGCCTCCTTGGTTTCGGTCTCGCTAAATTCACTTTGGCTGCCTCACTTGCCGGCTGGCGGTGATGACGCCTGAAAAAGTTACCATGCACAAAGCGGGGAAATGAATTCGAGGCATTATTTTAAATGAGTTGCATCCGACCCAGAGAGCTCGCGGTACATGCGGCATTGGCTGCCCACACAATTTGAAAGTGCTGGCGTGCTACGGCTACTGACTCTTAGCTTTCAGTACTAGCATCCTACATTTGAAACTAGCATATCGCTTTTACCTCAGCAAAGTTATGGGGGCAGTGATCGCACATCACTGTCTTCCTGCGGCGAGGACTTCAAAGGCGCCGGCTGCAGAGATGGCTTATGGCAATTGTGGATGCTCACCTGAGGAGAGACCCCAGATGGAGGGGCAGAAGGCTGTACAGTTGCAGGGTTTACCGTGCGTATTATTCTTACCTTGAGATGTCTGAGGACCAGTGTCTAAGAAGGCTGAGGTTCCGCAAGGAGGTGGTGACAGAGCTCTGCCACCTCCTGCAGACATACCTGGCACCTGACATCGGCACCAGGACCTCGCTGTCAGAGGCAGTGAAAGTGACAGTAGTACTGACCTTCTATGCTACCGGCTCCTTCCAGTCTCCTGTAGGCGATCTATGGAACATCTCGCAGTTTGCAGTACATTGCTGCATTCGCCAGGTTACCGACATCTCTACAGCAAACGAATCGATTACATCAAGTTCAGCATGTCCAGGGAAGACCTGGATGAGCACTCCCATGACATTGCCAGGCTAGCGGGCTTCCCCATGGTTTAGGGAGCCATTGATTGTATGCATGTGACATTGCAGGCCCTGCTTCACCTGGCCAGCCTCTTCACCTGGCCATCTGCTGAAAACATCGTGCCCCACTCTCCAAGCCTCCATGCATGTAAATGGCAAGACAAGATTGTGATAAATGAAAAACATTTTATTTACAACAAAAAAACCCAGTGTGCTGTAAAGAAGCACTAAAGGATGCCATCATCCACAGCAAACAATAATTGAAACCAGACCCCTTGAAAGATTATCACCCACATCCATGCAGGACTATTCACATTACTTCATAATGGAACAAGGACAGCATCTATGGCCAGCATTATACAATTCTTTAATGGCTCATGCAAGTGAAACTATTGACACGAGTTCATATTCAAGCAAGGCACCATCTCTGGCCACTATCAGATAATTCTTTATTGGCTCATCCAAGTGCAACTATTTATATTAGTTCACATTCGAGCAAGATCACCATTTCTGGCCACTAGCGCACATATATTTAGCGGCTTTCTCAGTGCTTTCCCACCCCTTCCCGCTCCCCCCTCCCTCCCCCCCCAGGCCTACTGCACCTCCTCAATGGGGTCTCAGTGCCTGCAGCAAGGCTGGTAGAAGGTCGCTGTATTGGTGCCGCTGCCACAGCTGAAGGTCTAGTAGTACGTTCTGCACCACCTCGGTCCCTGGAAGGCCCGGCTATGGTCTGCATGGGTGGCAGCACTCTGTGGTGAAGGGGTTGCAGAAAGCAGCAGGGTCAAGGGAGGAATGATGTTGTCTTGAGAGAGGACATCACATTCCAACAGGCCTGACACACTGTTACTCCCCCAGGGCAGAGCCTCAGCATCTGGAGCAATCTGACTGAGCACAGATTGCTGCCGTGCTTCACCAACGTTAGTTCCCTGTGCAACTGATGGGGCCCCAGACACAATGGCAGCGGTCAGTGCCTGCGTGGATTCAAGTTGGCTCTGCAACAGGGAAAACTGCGACTGCAGCACACCACAGAGTTGATTGATACCACCACGCACTGACGACACGACAGTCTGCAGGCCGACCATAACGTCAAGCCTGGTGCTCAATGGCTACTGCCATGTCAGCCGTAGCCCATGCCATTATGTCTGGGACCCCGTGGTCACTTGAAGCATCCAACATCCGTCGGTATCTACCAAGGATGGGCTCGATGGGCTGCTGAGACACAAATGCAATAGTTGAGACAGCCTCCAACACATTCAAAGCAAATGCATCAACACACTCTCGGGCACCCTTGACAAAAAACCCAGCAGATCGCTGTGCAGCTGCAATGACTGTCTTGCAAGATCCTTTAATTCAGCCTCAACATCAGAGTGCTGCTGGGCATCACTCAGGCGCGCACTCACCCTCCGGGGAGCTGGCCCCCTGATCTCCCCTCCCCCGTGACATTGCTGCAGGCCACTGGGTCCTGGAGCATCACCCACCTCCATCTTTCTGACCACGCCTTCCGACAAAAAGCTGCTGCCGCTGCTCTCAGAGGACGCTGGATCCTCAGTTACATCCAGAGAGGTGTCCTCTGCCTCTTCGTCCTCTCCACTGCCACCCTCAGTGGAAGGCTGACGGCAGGCCCCTGGCTGTCTGTGTCATCATCTGAAAGCACAAAGCCAGAGAAGTGTGGTTATCTGCAGGGGACGGGGCCAGAAGCGGGAAACGCATTTGAGAATGCCAGTCTCATGGAAAGAGCTGAGGAATTGTGGTGTCAGGCCTAAGTGGCCTGCCAGATTCTGCAAAGGAACTCAACATACCGTCACTGTCCCCAGGTGGGTCAGCCTCACCATTCGTCATGACACCAACTTGAATGACCATCAGGACTGAGACGCGTTCCTCCAATGGAGTCAGATCCTGGAGTTCAGAGTCCCCTCCTCTAGTCCTCATCTGCCCCCTACGGTTGTGGGCGAGTTTGTCCTGTAAGATTCAAGAGAATGTCTGAGTTAGAACCCTTCTATCAGTGTGTCCCAAGTGCCTTACATAGTTTAGTAGATGTAACTGTATGAGAATCTTCACAGTTCGATGTAACTACCCATTCGCTGCGTGGACTTGCTGCAGCAATGCTTGAATTAGGGGGCCAGGACCTAACAGTAACGGGGAGGCTACCGTTTTTGAGACGCATATGAAGACTGAGGACAGGGGTGGGTCTGCAGAACCGAGTAGCAAGGTTAACAGCGCATGCAGGCCCTTGCAGTGAGCGAGGCTTCAAATGGGGACCTTACATCTGGCCTCACCCATGTAGAGCATGGATTCTCAAACACTACATTGAGATCAGAGCTTAGCATGTTGATGGTTCACATTTAAGATACTCTCCCTCACCGGCAGTGTCCTCTCGTTCTACCTTTTTCACCTGTTCTGCGATTTCCCTCCATAGCCATCTGTATGTCTGTGGTTGGGGTCTCCTCCCAGCCTCTGTCCTGAGCAATTCCCGCCGCCTCTCCAGGGCATCAAGGAGTGCACCCAGTGCGGCGTCCGTGAACCAATGGGCACGCTGATGAGCTGCTGCTGCAAGGTCTGCCATGCTCACCATCTGAGTGAGAGCGTAGGAAACGAATATACCCACAAGGTGTTGAGTCGCCCAATCAACACCTCAATGGAATCAAGATGGCCCCACTATATCTGTGGTGCAGCTCCAAGTGCTACCTAATGCCCGGATGTTGAGGCCCCGCTTAACGGCCCACTCAATTCCGCTTACCGCCTCCAGGTAAGTGTGCAACGCCATGATTTTACGCTGCCATCCACTTTTCAGGTGGCAAAACTGAATTTTGCGTTTTGAGGCCGTGCCTAAAGCCTGGCGTTAAAAAATCCTCTCAGCCAATGACTCTGCCTCAAAATCAGCAATATCGTATTTCGACCCCATTGGTTTTAGCGGTGGACAGAAGGCGGGCAGTCCTGTACCAACTGGCAGGAGGCCCTCATCACAAGTCTGCTGGACTATGTGGAGGGAGCTGGCACACCACATCACAGGCAGCACTGTGCTCCCCAGGTTCCCCACCCTGTGCAGGAGGAAGTTTAACGAGTTCACACGGGTGGTCAGGGTGAGTGAAGGCTTCAACAAATGCTATATACTGTTATATATATAAACCTGTAAATACCATGTTTAACCACCAGAAGGCTTATCCTCAGGAGTTCCAAGGGATCCCACAATCCCTTGGGAGCACCTGTATATAAGGAGGCCTCACAGGCTGGAGAGGCACTCTGGAGACCGGTAATAAAGGACTGCAGTCACACCTTACTTTGAGCTCACAGTATCTGGTCAAATTCTTTTTTCAATAAATATTTAACACATGCCACCTTCTGTACCACAAGCTTCATGCACTGCTCAATGTACCACACACCCAGCACTCACTCACCAAGAATCTCTACCTAGCAACACTCACACACACATCACACACCTTGCACACAATGACAGCTATTCAACTATGGCATTAGTTATTAGAATTTATGTGATATGCATGATATATTCATAGATAAATTTATTAATGATATTTGGAATATTTTGTGGTCTCTCTCATTTCACGTTTGCGGCCATGAGTCAGGGATTATATGATGGCGATGTGGTGAGTTACGGGGATCTGGGGTTTCATTCATGTGAATTGGAGTCTGATGAGCCAGTCACGGACAGCCAATCCAGAAGACCGATTGTCTCGCTGTCTCCACCCTCCCTCCTGTACCTCCTCCTTATCCTTAATGGCAGTGCAGAATAATGACAGGGAGAGCTGGTGTCTACAAGCAGAAAGCAGGTTGCAGCAGCATTATTTAAAGGCACCATTCACGACCACCATACGTCCCAAAGCGCTTTACAGACAATTAAGTACTTTTGGAGTGTAGTCACTGTTGTATTGTAGGAAACGCAGCAGCCAATTTGCGCACAGCAAGCTCCCACACACAGCAAAGTGTTAATGACCAGATAATCTGTTTTTTTGTTATGTTGATTGAGGGATAAATATTGGCCATGACACCAGGGATAACTCCCCTGCTCTTCCTCCTCCTTCTCATCTTCATCCTCCTCATCCTTATCCTCTTCTTCCTCCTCTTCTGCCTCATCCTCTTCCTCTTCATCCTCTTCCTCCTCCTTGTCCTACTCCTCGCCCTCTTCCTCCTTGGCAGCTGTGGCTCAGTGGGTAGCACTCTCTCCTCTGAGTCAGAAGGTTGTGGGTGCAAGTGCCACTCCAGGGTTTTGAGCACAAGAAAATCTAAGCTGACACTCCAGTGCAGTGCTGAGGGAGTACTGCACTGTCGGAGGCGCCATCTTTCGGATGAGACGTTAAACCGATCTCAAAAGATCCCATGGCACTATTTTGAAGAAGAGCAGGGGAGTTATCCCTGGTGTCATTGCCAATATTTATCCCTCAATCAACATAACAAAAAAACAGATTATCTGGTCATTAACACTTTGCTGTTTATGGAAGCTTGCTGTGTGCAAATTGGCTGCTGCGTTTCCTACAATACAACAGTGACTACACTCCAAAAGTACTTAATTGTCTGTAAAGCGCTTTGGGACGTATGGTGGTCGTGAATGGTGCCTTTAAATAATGCTGCTGCAACCTGCTTTCTGCTTGTAGATACCAACTCTCCCTGTCATTATTCTGCACTGCCATTAAGGTAAGTGGCTAAATCCATATTGGAGATTGGGCATCCAGTGAGCATTGCACACTCCCTGACGTCATGTTCTCCATGATGGCGGGTTCCCTGATGCTAGGGTTTACCAGCAGCGCTACCGACACCACCAATATGGTGTGCTTCACTGGAACGGGCATCAACTGCCATTACAGCTGTCAATGGCATTTCAGCACCATCTCCTGGTGCTAACATGTGGCACAAACCAAACAAATTTTTCCCCCAACGATTCTACAGTCAGTTTTACAATCATGTGTTCTTGGTGTGGATGTTTCCGGCCAGGCACTTAGTTCAGCAATTTGTACTTTCCATCCACTGGTGTTAACTACCCTGGTTAAGTGCACTTCTTCATGTGGTAATGGCTAGTGCAGACAAGGATAGGCTCTAGTTCAAATCCTAGTCTGTGCTGATCAGTCATGGAATCAATAGGAGTCCTCCAATTGGCCTCAGTAGCTCTAGGCTAGAGAAAGGAATATGAGGCAGGATTCCTGCTCCTCATAACTATCCGGTGACCACAGCTGAAGAGCATATGTACACAGCTATAGTCCACAACAGAATTAGACATTGATTGTGCCATGCCCAAGAGTCAAACTCAAAGATTTTTTGAAAAACATGGTAATTTTAACCTAACCCACCCAACGGGAAACTGATGGAATTGGATTAGCTGTTCATTTTGCAGCCCACCAGATCTTACTTACTGTTGACTTTAATGGAGAAGAAAATCGGGCAAGGTGTAAACCAGGCCTATTTGATCCCATGAGTTTTCCACCAGGAGCATTAGGTTAAAATGACCCCATAAGTCTGTGATAACATGGAGTTATACAAAAATCGGTTGATGATAAGTGTCAGCCATGGCTCAGTGACAACGCTCTTACCTCAGAAGATTGTGGGTTCATGTGCCACTCCAGAGACTTGAGCACATAATCCAAGCTGACACGCCAGTGCAGTACTGAGTGAGTGCTGCACTGTCAGAGGTGCTGTCTTTTGGATGAGGAAATAAACCGAGGCCCCGTCTGGTCTCTCAGGTAGATATAAAAGATGCTGCGGCACTATTTCAAAGAGAGCACAGGTGTTCCTCCTGGTGCCTGGCCAACATTTATTCCTTAACCTACATCACTAAAACCGATTATCAGGTCATTACCACGTTGCTGTTTGTGGGTCCTTGCTGTGCGTAAATTTGCTGCTATGTTTTCTACGTTATAACTTCAGAAGTACTTAATTTGCTGTAAAGCACTTTTGGATGATCTGAGGTCTTGAAAGCTATTATAGAAATGCTATTCTTTCTTAAGCTTTTAAATTAATATTTGATGAGATAAGAGAGCAATTGAAAAACAGCAAGATGGGTCCAATGGTATTTGTAGCCATATTAGTATAATCACTGCACTTCAAAACAAGTTGCTGTATGTGACAGAAGGAGATGCTTCTGAGGATTGTATGAGGTGCTCTATAAATGCAAGACTTTCCTTCTTTAATAGAATGTTCAATGAAGACCTGATAGATCCTTTAAGGGATAATACATTGGAAAAAAACATGAAGGGGCTGAAATTGCCCGGTTCTGCGCCTCCTGTTAACGCCTCTGGTGGCGCTAATGGGGCATAACACTGTTTTCGACCGGGGTTTTGGGGGATGGAGCAGGGGGTGGGGGGTGGGGGGAGGGGGTGGGGCGGTGGCACTACCGGCCCCTGAGAAATTACGCGGGAGTTAGCGGAGGCACGAACATAGTAGCGCCGCACCCCAATAGCCCAACATCTGTTATTGGGGAAATGCTGGAATCCATTATTAAGGAAGTAGCAGCAGGAAATTTAGAAAATCATAATACAAACAAGCAGAATTAACATGGTTTTAAGAAAGGGAAATCGTGTTTGACAAATTTATTCGAATGCTTTGAGGATGTAACGAGCAGGGTGGAGAAAGGGGAACCAGTAGATGTACTGAATTTGGATTTGGTTTTCCAAAAGGCATTCGTTAAGGTGCCACATAAAAGGTTACTACACAAGATTAGAGCTCGTGGTGTTGGGGGTAATATATTAGCATGGATAGAGGATTGGTTCATTTTCCGGTTGGCAAGCTGTAACTAATGGGGTGCACAGGGATCAGTGCTGGGGCCTCAAATATTTGCAATCTATATTAATGACTTGAATGAAGGAACCGAGTGTATTGTAGCCAAGTTAGCAGATGATACAAAGATCGATGGGAAAGCAAGTTGTGAGGAGGACACAAAGAGTTTGCAAAGGGATATAGATAGGTTAAGTGAGTGGGCAAAAATTTTGCAGATGAAGTATAAGGTGGGAAAATGTGAGGTTATCCACTTTGGTAGGAAGAATAGAAAAGCAAAATATTATTTAAATGGAGAGAGACTACTGAGGGATCTGGGTGTCCTCGTACATGATCCATAAAAAGTTAGCATGCAAGTGCAGCAAGTAATTAAGAAGGCAAATGGAATGTTGACCCTTTATTGCAAGGGAGATGGAGTATAAAAGTTGGGAAGTCTTGCTACAACTGTACAGGACATTGGTGAAACCACACCTAGAGTACTCCAGACAGTTTTGGTCTCCTTATTTAAGGAGGGATATACTTGCATTAGAGGCAGTTCAGAGAAGGTTCACTAGGTTGATTCCTGGGATGAAGGGTTGTCTTATGAAGAAAGGTTGGGTCTGTACTCATTGCAGTTTAGAAAATGAGAGGTGAACTTATTGAAACATATAAGATTGTGAGGGGGCTTGACAGGGTAGATGCTGAGAGGATGTTTCTCCTTGTGGGGGAATCTAGAACTAGGGGGCATAGTTTCAGAATAAGGGGTCGCACATTTAAGACTGTATTGAGGTGGAATTTCTTCTCTCGGAGGGTCATGAATCTTTGGAATTCTCTACCCCAGGATGAGTCATTGAATATAGTCAAGGCTGAGACAGTCAGATTTTTGAACTATAGGGGATTATGGGGAACAGGCAGGAAAGTGGAATTGGGGCCAAGATCAGATCAGCCATAATCTTATTGAATGGCAGAGCAGGCTCGAGGAGCCATATGGCCTACTCCTGCTCCGATTTCTTATGTTCTAGTAGCCCCCGGGGCTGCCGCGCCTCCAGCGATGACATCATCGCCATGCTCAGTGACATCTTTGCGCTCCATGGTGGAAATTGCCTAGTGCTTCATGAAGCTGCTGTGGGCGAACCAGGCCAACCTCTGCTCCCAGGATGGAAGTTAAAGGGGAGGTGCACTACACTGCGTGCCACCATTTTTTTTCTTCGGCCCACTCGTCAGTCGGCCCGTGCTCCTTTGATGTTGCGTAGTCCGGGCTGCGATCATGCAGCCTGGCACTCCGTCCGGGTGCCGAGCTGCAGCCACGGCACCACGCATCCATATTGGCCCAATTGAGGCCATCAAAGGGCCGGAAAAGTTTGCAATGGCCCTCCCCTTTAATGGACGTGGAGGGGCATTGAAATTCCTCAGTGCTACGCAGAGAAGTCGTGTGGAGCTGTGAATCCTGCCTGTGTAGCGTCTGGGACACAGCCCCAACAGGAAGTGGAGTGCGTGACATTGCGCTCCACTTCCTGCGAGGTGCAGTAACCCGAATTTCGTGATCGGGGAGGGGCTTCCATGCCGGGCGCAGGAAGCTCTGCCCCAACTTGGTTACTGCCCCCAAATTGGGTCCCCATTTCGCCCCCAGAGGACCAGGACTTGGCAGATGAGTTCAACAAAGTCCGTCTTCAGAACTGCAGACTCTAGTCAAACTGCAAAGTTTGGCTTGGGAACTGATAAAACAAACCTGTTATTAAGGAACTTGAGTGGAATAACTCCAAGGCACCTGGACAAAATGGATTCACTGTTTGGCTCCAAGAATTGGTCAATTTGTTTTCCCAACATCAGATCTAATTTCATCATCTTTTGGAAGGATGGATCCACATATATTACCTGAGTGATTAAGTTATTCTCGAACTCTGTGGTCTAGAAATTAAGTTTGCAGCATCTGTTTTTGGCCTACTAAGCCTGTTATGTATTGATGCTTGGGGTCACCAGATACCAGGGAGTGCCACTGTTGGAGGTCATCGGGCTGTACGCGTGTGTGCGCGGTCACTGGTTTATAAGCGCGGGTACTATGTCACGAGAGTACTTTGAGTGCGAATAAAGTTGGATCAGGTTTGCACCTGAGGCCGTTTACAGTAACAAGCCTCTTGAGTCATTACATTTGGCGACGAGGTAACTTAAGAACCTTCACATGTGCAATGGGCACTATTGGAATTCTGGAGAGATTTGCAGAGGGCGAGGGTCGACCGCCTGGATCAGTATTTTGTGGCCAACAAAATGGAAGGAGAGGCTGACGCAGTTAGGCGCAAGACGGTTTTCCTCATCATTTGTGGTCCGAAAAGTTACAGCCTTATGAAGAACCTTCTCTCACCTTTACATCCAATGGACAAAGAGTACGAGTATTTGTGTGCTTTGGTGCAAGACCATCTTAAGCCAAAAGAGGGGATCATCATCTCACGCTATCGCTTCTATAAGCATGTTCATGCTGAGAGCCAGGATATGTCGGGATTCGTCGCCGACCTACGACGTCTTGCTGAGCCGTGTAAGTTCAGGAACGTGTTGGAAAACATGATGCGAAATTTCTTTGTGATAGGCATCAACCATGATGTGATTCTTCGGAAGTTATTGGTCGAAGAGAAGTTGGATTTGAGAAAGGCCATCATGACTGCCCAGGCATGCATGACGGCTGATGATAATTTGAGGCAGACATCATCAAAGAGTTGGAGCTCCACGGCAGGTATTGTAAACAAGATTGTGTCGTCTTCTGGCAGAGCTGCTTATGGCCGGGCCTACTCGACTGCTTATGTGAAACCTGTAGCTGCTCCGAGTCCACCAACTGGTATGAATCTGATTTCACCCTGTTGGCGTTGTGGGGGCAATCATCGGCCTCATCAGTGTCGGTTTAAACAATACACCTGTAATGGTTGTTTGAAAGTGGGGCATCTTCAGAGAATGTGCCCAGAACTGAGCAAGCGTGCTGCTGCTCATCACATTGTTGATGATGACCAGTCCAGTGCTGGCCCGGATACACAATCCGGGGAGGAAGTGTATGGTCTGTATTCATTCTTGGGAAAGAGCCAGATGTTAATGTGAAGCTGAATGGCGTGCCTGTATCAATGGAGCCGGACATGGGTGCGAGTCAGTCGATAATGAGCCAAAGGACATTCGACAAGCTGTGGGACACTGAGGCAGTGAAGCCTTAGCTGAGTCCAGTCAATGCCAAGTTGCGTACTTACACTAAGAAACTCATACCGGTGATTGGCAGTGCAGTAGTCAAGGTGTCATATGATGGTGCAGTTCATGATCTACCATTATGGATCGTCCCAGTTAATGGTCCAACGCTGTTCGGCAGGAATTGGCTCGAGAAAATCAAGTGGAACTGGAATGATGTCAAAGCATTGTCCTCGGTGGATGACACTTCGTGTGCTCAAGTGTTGAAGAAGTTTCCTTTTTTGTTTGAACCGGGCATTGGTAATTTTACTGGAACCAAGGTGCAGACTCACCTGGATTCTGATGCAAAGCATGTCTATCATAAGGCTCAGTCTGTTCCTTACATGATGAGGGAGAAGGTTGAAATTGAGCTTGACAGACTCCAATGTGAAGGGATCATATCACCGGTCGAGTTTAACGAGTGGGCTAGTCCCATTGTTCCTGTATTGAAGAGTGATGCACTGTCAGGATTTGTGGAGACTACAAGGTTACGATTAACCGATTTTCGACACAGGATCAATATCCGTTACAAAAGGCTGATGATCATGCTAAATGGAGGAAAGTCGTTTAGTAAATGAGTTCTTATGTCGGCCTATATAACACAGAAGCTTGTCGGCACTTCGAAGAAACTCACCTGCATCAACACCCATAAAAGACTGTTTATTTACAACAGGTGTGCTTTTGAAATTCATTCGGCTGCGGTCATATTTCAGAGGAATATGAAGAGTCTACTGAAGTCCGTTCCTAGAACTGTCGTGTTTCAAGATGACATTCTGGTCACAGGTCATGACACTGCTGAACATCTGAACAATCTTGAAGTCTTGCATCGTCTGGACAAAGTGGGACTCAGGCTGAAACGTTTGAAGTGTGTCTTCATGGCACCTGAAGTTGAATTCCTGGGGAGGAAGATTGCTGCTGATGGCATCAGGCCTACTGATTCGAAAACCAAGGCCATCAAAAATGTACCCAGGCCTCAGAATGTGACAGAGCTGCGTTCATTCCTTGGGCTACTCAACTATTTCAGTAATTTCTTACCCAGATTGAGCACTTTATTAGAGCCACTGCACATGCTACTCAGAAAAGTCAATAACTGGGTCTGGGGTGTGTCTCAAGATAGAGCCTTTGAGAAAGCTAAGAACCTGTTCAAACAAGTTGCTTGTTCATTATGATCCGTGTAAGCGTCTTGTATTGGCCTGTGATGCTTCATCATATGGGGGTTGGCTGTGTACTCCAACAAGCAAATGGGTCAGGTAAGGCACAACCTGTTGAGTATGCTTTGAGAAGTTTGTCAAAGGCAGAAAGAGCTTACAGCATGGTAGAAAAAGAGCTTATAGCATGGCCTGTGTGTATGGGGTCAGTACCTGTTTGGTCTTCGTTTTGAGCTCGAAATGGATTACAAACCACTCATTTTATTGTTTTCAGAAAACAAAGATATTAATACCAATGCATCGTCCCGTATCCAAGAGGTGGGTGTTGACAATGTCTGCCTTTGATTATGTTATTCGTCATAGACTGGGTACTGAGAATTGTGCCGATGCACTGAGTCGTCTGCCTTTGCCCACACCTGAAATGGAGACGCCTCAACCTGCAGATCTACTGTTAGTAATGGATGCTTTTGAGAGTGAAGGAACTCCTGTCACTGCTTAACAAGTTAGAATCTGGACCCTATTTTATCAATTGTGAAACATTGTGTCCTCAGTGGTGATTGGTCTTCAATACCTATGGAGATGTATGATGAGACCAAACCTTATAACCGTCGCAAAGATGAGCTGTCCATTCAGTCAGATTGTTTACTGTGGGGTAATCGTATCATTATGCCTAAGAAAGGTAGAGAAAAATTTGTACGTGAACTACATAGCACTCATCCCGGTATTGTCATGATGAAAGCCATTGCTCGGTCTCATGTATGGTGGCCTGGAATTGACTCTGATCTGGAATCATGTGTGCATCAGTGCAATACTTGCATGCAGCTAAGTAAAGTACCAGCGGCATCTCCACTGAGTCTTTGGTCGTGGCCATCTAAACCATGGTCGAGGATCCACATCGATTTTGCGGGCCCTTTCATGGGAAAGATGTTTTTTGTTGTGTTGGATGCATATTCAAAGTGGATAGAGTGTATTATTATGTCATCCAGTACATCTACAGCTACTATTGAGAGCCTTCGTGTCATGTTTGCTACACCAGTTTGCCTGTCATTGTTGTGAGTGACAACGGATCTTCACAAGTCTTGAGTTTCAGGAGTTCATGAAAGTCAATGGTATTAGACATGTGAGATCAGCTCCATTCAAACCTGCTTCTAATGGTCAAGCAGAGCATGCTGTTCAAACGATCAAGCAGAGTATGAAACGTGTAACTCAGGGTTCACTGCAGACTCGTTTGTCCTGTATATTGCTCAGTTACAGGAAAGACCTCATATGCTTTTTGGGGTTTCCCCTGCTGAACTACTGATGAAGAGAGATCTCAAGACCAGGCTTTCTCTTGTTCATCCTGATCTGAATGATGTGTTGAAAACAGACGTCAAAGTCAGCAATGGTATCATGATCGTGCTGCTGTGTCATGTGACATCTCTGTCAATGATCCAGTTTATGTACTGAACTATGGTCAAGGTCCAAAGTGGATCGCCGGTACTGTTACAGCCAAGGAGGGTAACAGAGTGTATATTGTCGTGCTCAAAAATGGGCAAACATGCAGCAAACATGTTGATCAGGTCAAACTGCGGCACACGGATGAACTGGAACCATTTGAGGAAGATGCAGTCAGTGACCAATCAACCAATGTTCATTCATCAGAGGACTTTGCTGTCATTACTGAACCTGGACCTTCAGTCTCTGATGTGGTCATTACCATCAGATCGGTTACTCAGCCTTCAGTCACAACTGACTCAGAATGCTCGCCTAGAACCGAAGTTGAACTGAGACGATCAACACGTGAGAGGAAAGTCTCAGACTGTCTTAATTTGTAGAGAGACTGATATTAAGATCAAAAAGGGGATGTTGTTATGTATTGATGCTTGGGATCATCAGACACCAGGGGGCGCCAGTGTCGAGGTCATCGGGCTGTACGTGTGTCTGCGCAGTCACCTGTATATAAACGCGGGTACTATGTCACGCGCGTACTTTGGGCGCGAATAAAGTTGAATCAGGTTTACACCTGAGGCCGTTTACAGTAATAAGACTCTTGAGTCATTACAAAGCCCCAGGTAGGAACCGCATGGTGGCAATAGTTAAAGCCAAGAATAATTTATTTAAATTATGGTCCCAGGGTTCTACGTTTCCCCAGTGACCACAGCTTGGGACGTGGAAGGCTGCTGAGCTTCCATTGAGAACACTTTAGATGGCCTTAGAGGACAATCTTGAGCATCTCTGAGCCTAGAGTGCCCTCCTGCAGTCTGCAGCATCTTGGTGTGAGTTGCATTGATCTAGGCCGGTTGGCTGAGTGGCACCAGCAAGAGCACTGGTGGAATGTTTGGCAGAGGAGCAGGCATGCTACCATCCTGAGAGAGGATAGCAGGTGCCTTCCCCATGGATCCAAGGCCACTCTCCTGGGGCAGCGCCTCAGCACTCCTCGGGCTCTGCGAAAGAACAGAGTGCAGGAGTGATATGACGCCCGGACACTCCTTTCAAGAGTGGCCCCAAAGCCACATGGGCTCATATGAAGGGAGTGCGGTGTGTCACCCATACTACCCGGATATAAATATTCCATTGGATGTCAACCCAGAGTTCAGAGCCAGAGCTCCAGTCTCCACTTGCTGGGACAGTCTGAAGCAGGGTTTGAATCCTGCAACTTCTGACTCTGAGATGGAAGTGCTGCCATTGAGATAAAGGCTTGCTTCTAGGGAGGGATTTATAAGCAAGGTTCCTTAAAACCGATTCACTGGGAGATGTGGAACCAGTGGAGAAGTTAAAATGCAGCAATAACCAGCACTTTCAGAAGCAGAGTTGCGGGAAATAATTGGCCAATTAGTGCCCCTTCTCCAAACCTTGCCTCTATTCTCAGTAACTATGAGGCTCAATTGCACAAGACGTCTCTCACTGTCACTATGGCCTTTGGCTGAAGCATGTTCTTATCCCACCTAATTTCCACAATAAAGTGTTGTCAAGCCTAGCTCATGAACAGAACAAACCACAGCCTTGTCACTATTAAAGAATAGTAACTAAGGAAGCAGCAGAACTATGGAATCATAAGCTGTCATAATACACGACCACTTTATGTTATGGCGTTTAATAAGATACTGTTCTCCCTGATCCCACTCTCTGTCTGGTGTGTGTATGACATCCCATATCAATGCCTCCTTTATATTGCCAAGCTCAGACTGTGATTCAGCCCGGGAAGAATGGTGCTCAACGAAAATTGGAATTTAAAAGGGGCGATTTTAACTGGTGGTAGAGAGTGGACAGCATGCTCGCCCAGCGCTTTTAGTTGGAGGCCAAGGCCTAAGGTTTGAATGCCGCAGGTTTTGCAGGTTTTGGCGGCACGGATCTGGCAGCATAGAGACCGCCAACTGGCAGCAAGAGAAGGTTGTCAGCAGCAAGATGAGTCACAGAGGTGGAAGGGGGCAATCCGAGGGTCTCGCAGCCAGGGAGCAGGGGGTGGGGAGCTCAGTGCTGCAGAGGCCTGGACTTTCCATGTGGGGTCCAGAGGATGACTTATGCTCCTCCTCACCCCATGAGGAAACGTTATTTTCACTTACTTCCATGGCCTCGCTGGCATCCCAACAGCTGCACCAGGCAAGGTGGTCACAGCCACCTGGGTCTCCATGTATTTTTATCAATGAGGCCCCATGCGGATGGGGTTAAAATGGGAGTTCACGGGGATGCAGCAGGGAAATGGCGCCGCTCCATTTGAACTTCTTGCCCCACTCCTTCCCCTGCCGATCGGGCAAGAGATCAAATTTTCTCCTAAAGAAACCATGGAGCTGTACTGTGAATTTATGTTTGTACTTGGCAATGATAAATCCATTTCTAGTCAGGCTGGACTCTGGCTGCTAACCTGAGCAGCCCCATATTTAGACAATAAAATCGCTCAATCAACCAGTCATTTGAAGTGAGTCACTGATGTGGTTCCCCATGAGCTGCGGAGTTTAGATTGACTGCATTTTTATCAAGGAGGGATGAATTGTGTGTAGGATTCTCCTTCACTCCTTTGACTATTAGAAAGAGTATGTAACACCTTTCATGACCTCAGAGTGTGCCAAATGCTTTACAGCCAATAAAGTACCTTTTTTTTGAAGTACAGTCACTATTGTAATGTAGGAACCGCGGCAACCAATTATCGCACAGCAAACTCCCACAAACCACAATGGAATAAAGCATCAGTTTTAGGTGTTGGTTGAGGGATAAATATTGGCCAGGACACTGGAAAGAATTCCCCTGCTCTTCTTCAAATAGTGCTGTGGGATCTTTTACGCTCTCCTGAGGGGATTCATCAGAAAAATGACATCTCCAACAGAGCAGCACTCCCTCAGTATTGCACTGAAGTGTCTGCTTAGAGTATGTGCTCAAGTCTCTGGAGTGGGAGGGGAGAACACTACCCTGTGATTTTATACAGTGCGGCACATGGCTTGTAGTGAGTTATATTATCTCTGCCATAACCTTCAATGCTTTGTGTTTATCGAAACAAATAAAAATGTCGTCCCTGTATCAAGAGTGAAAAATGGGCAAAAGAGAGTCAAGTTGTCCATTTAATTGAATTTCTACATAGTAAAAAAAAAATAAACTACTGCGCCAACTTTTATCTGTTAATCTTTAATGGGTTCTCACTAGTGAAGATTCTGCTGTGGAAACTAAGTGGCCAATTTGCAAGGTTCTTGCGATGTCATGACTCAGACTTCTGGTATATCTGATGAGTTCTGTAAAGATTTCCAACTTGTCATCTGGGAACGGAAGTGAGAAGAATAAAGTGCCAACAAATTAGAGAGGAATGAATGAGTTTGGTTGTCTTATCTGATTGGCTACTGGCCATTGATTTGCAAAGTGTGAAAATGGAGGAGACTAAGAGACACAGCTTGCGCTTGAAGGGGTAGGGGGGTAAATTCAAAACTAATATGCAGAAATGGAGCCAAATGTGACCTTTTGCGCAGGGCCTCTTAGCGCCGCCGGCCAGTGATAAAAGAGCGCTAAAGGGGTTTAGCCCAAGCATGGAGGCCAGAGTGCTCCACTCAGAATAGCCCCTGGGGCTCCGAATGTGCAATGGGCTTAGTGCCAAGCCGCAGCGGTGCGACGTATGCATGACGATGACATAATCGTCGTGCACGCCTACTGCTTATCGTTCCATGCTGATCCCTTTGCGCCCCGCGGGGGAAATTGCCCCGTGAGAGTGAGGTCGGTGCGGGGCGATGCCACCGACAACTTCCGAGTGTGAGAAACTATCGTGGCTGTGGTGCCCCGGCTGCCCTTAAAGGGTAGGTGGCGGCCGGCATCTTCTTTTGTCGGCCGAATTCTTAGTCAGCCCGATAATGGCGGCCGTTGGTTTGGCCGGGCCACCAACAGGCAGACCGGCACCCGCTGTTGGGTGCCAGGCTGCTGGCCTGGCCGAGACCCACCCTGGTGACTGAAGTTGCTGCTCAGATCGCAGCGACCCTCCCCACCTCTACCCCTTCCCCTCCTGACTGCAAGCCGCCTGGCCGAGGAGCTCCTCAGGCAATGCTTCATTGGGGGGGGGGGGGGGGGCGGGTGGGGGAATGATGGCCGAACCACTGCTTGGACGGATACAGGAGAGGATGGTCCTGAGGTGGGAACGTGCTCTGAGCCAGAAGCAAGATGTTGCTCCTGGCTCTCGTGTGGCTGGCAATGGGAGTGCGGCACCTTCGGGTGCAGTGCCGCGCTTGGAGACCACTGGGAGCTCTCTGCCTCCAGTGTTCCTGGCTACCAGCTCCAGGGCCTCCACCATCCCTTCCATGTTATATATTATTTGTTGGACAAAAACTCAGTGCCAACTATGCTCGTGGTGCTTAGTAGGTTTTTTGCTGCTGGTGAATCTCCCTCGTTCCTCCCACAACAGCCAAACAAGCACACACCACACCCACACATGCCTTCAGTCCCTCTCAGCTCCCTCTCTCTCTGTCTCCTCTTCTGCGCATGTCATGATGACCCTTGACCTCCTGAATCGCGGGAATCGAGCATTTAACGCTGCCACTCGCGGTAACACCCAATTTCAAAAATAGAGACTAGGTGCTTTGAGAATAGGCAAGAAGCCGGCGATCTGAAAACCCATTTTTACCGCCCACGCTGGAAATAACGCCCATTTTTAGGTGATATGCACAAAAGTGTAAAATCTAGCCCCATATCTCCAAAGTCACCTGTTCCACCAAAGCAAGCTACACTTACCACACGTCAAGTCTCAAATTACTCACATACTGTATCCCAAAATGTTATTATCTGAATGAAATCTATCTAATTTGCAATGATTTGAATTTGAAATTCATTCAGTTTGAATGAATCAATACTAACTGCTTCCAACGTCTCCCTCTTGGGTCAAAATTTCCGCGAGCTGGGTTTGAGGCGGACAATTCAAAATCACTATTTCTTTTTCGCCGGCGCAGGATTTGGGCTCTTAAAAGCAAAAAAATGTTGGGAGCGGTAACCGTCGTTCTTGCGATGATCGTGAGGCGCTTACATGCTGCTTGTGGTGCGCAATGCTCAGCGCCGTGCTCCGCACATCAGCTTATCGGTGCTGATGGGGGGGGGGGGGGGGGAGGGGGGAGGGTTGGTTTTTACAGTAATATTTATGATTTCAGACAACCGTTCGGTTTAAATGTTTTTTATTTAACAAAACCTTGTTGCGCATTGGCTCAGATAGCTGTACCTTTCCACCCTGGTGATTCTTTAACATCAAAGGATATAATGATACTTGACGTAAAGCTCTTGCAGCTATCATGCCACCACGGGCCCTTTCATGCAGTCTACAGGGGAGGCGGGGCCATGGCTTCAGCATTAGCCTGGTTGTCTGGGCCGATATCAGCGTCCAGCTCCTCGTCCTCCTCTTCTTCTCTCTGGTGAGGTGGACTGTCAGACTCATCAGACAATTCTTGTCCGCTCCTGATAGTCAAGTTGTGCAGCATGGAGCACACCACGAATTGGGCTACCTGCTCAGGATGGTATTGGAGCTAGCCTCCTAAGTGGTCCAGGCATCTAAAGCGCTGCTTAAGCACTCCGATGGTTTTCTCCACGATATTGCGAGTGGCTCTGTGGCTCTCGTTGTATCGCCTCTCAGCTTCGGTGTGGGTATCACGCAGGGGTGTCATCAGTCAGGTGGCCAGGCCATATGCTTTGTCACCAAGCATCCAGCATTGACCTTGTGGCTGATTGTTAAACGTTAGATACAGTGCTCTCACGCAGAATGTGAGCATCATGGATGCTGCCCGGAAATTTAGCATTCACTGCCATTATAATTTGCTGGTGGTCGACAACAAGTTGGACATTCAGGAAGTGGAATCCCTTGCGGTTCCTGAAAACCTCTGCATCCTGAAAAGGTGCCCGCATCGCGATGTGCGTACAGTCTATTGCTCCCTGCACCTTGGGGAAGTTTGCAATTTTGGAGAATCCTAGAGGTTTTTAAAAAAGGAGGGAGAGAGAAAACAGGGAATTATAGACCGGTCAGCCTGACCTCAGTAGTGGGTAAAATGATGGAATCAATTATAAAGGATGTCATAGCAGCGCATTTGGAAAGAGGTGACATGATAGGTCCAAGTCAGCATGGATTTGTGAAAGGGAAATCATGCTTGACAAATCTTCTGGAATTTTTTGAGGATGTTTCCAGTAAAGTGGACAAGGGAGAACCAGTTGATGTGGTATATTTGGACTTTCAGAAGGCTTTCGACAAGGTCCCACACAAGAGATTAATGTGCAAAGTTAAAGTACATGGGATTGGGGGTAGTGTGCTGACGTGGATTGAGAACTGGTTGTCAGACAGGAAGCAAAGACTAGGAGTAAATGGGTACTTTTCAGAATGGCAGGCAGTGACTAGTGGGGTACCGCAAGATTCTGTGCTGGGGCCACAGCTGTTTACATTGTACATTAATGATTTAGACGAGGGGATTAAATGTAGTATCTCCAAATTTGCGGATGACACTAAGTTGGGTGGCAGTGTGAGCTGCGAGGAGGATGCCATAAGGCTGCAGAGTGACTTGGATAGGTTAGGTGAGTGGGCAAATGCATGGCAGATGAAGTATAATGTGGATAAATGTGAGGTTATCCACTTTGGTGGTAAAAACAGAGAGACAGACTATTATCTGAATGGTGACAGATTAGGAAAAGGGGAGGTGCAACGAGACCTGGGTGTCATGGTACATCAGTCATTGAAGGTTGACATGCAGGTACAGCAGGCGGTTAAGAAAGCAAATGGCATGTTGGCCTTCATAGCGAGGGGATTTGAGTACAGGGACAGGGAGGTGTTGCTACAGTTGTACAGGGCCTTGGTGAGGCCACACCTGGAGTATTGTGTACAGTTTTGGTCTCCTAACTTGAGGAAGGACATTCTTGCTATTGAGGGAGTGCAGCGAAGATTCACCAGACTGATTCCCGGGATGGTGGGACTGACCTATCAAGAAAGACTGGATCAACTGGGCTTGTATTCACTGGAGTTCAGAAGAATGAGAGGGGACCTCATAGAAACGTTTAAAATTCTGATGGGTTTAGACAGGTTAGATGCAGGAAGAATGTTCCCAATGTTGGGAAAGTCCAGAACCAGGGGTCACAGTCTAAGGATAAGGGGTAAGCCATTTAGGACCGAGATGAGGAGAAACTTCTTCACGCAGAGAGTGGTGAACCTGTGGAATTCTCTACCACAGAAAGTAGTTGAGGCCAATTCACTAAATATATTCAAAAGGGAGTTAGATGAAGTCCTTACTACTAGGGGGATCAAGGGGTATGGCGAGAAAGCAGGAAGGGGGTACTGAAGTTTCATGTTCAGCCATGAACTCATTGAATGGCGGTGCAGACTAGAAGGGCTGAATGGCCTACTCCTGCACCTATTTTCTATGTTTCTATGTTTCTATGTCTCTCACTCTGTGCCTCCCTGATCATAGGGAAGCTGATCAAGTCCCTCCTGCGTGCGTACAGGGGTTCAGTGCCCTGTCTAATGCAGCAATGTGTGGCATGCTGAGACAGACCGCAAATGTCGCCAGCTGAGGCCTGAAAAGAACCCGACCCGTAGAACGACAGTGCCACGGTCACTTTGACCTCGACGGACCGTGCAGTACTGATGGTGCTGGCAGGCTGCAGATCTCCCCTTATCAGCTGGCATACCTCAGTGATAACCTCTTTGTGGAAGCGCAGTCTCCGAAGGCAGATGGTGTCGGGCAAGTCGAGGTAAGACTGCTTCTCCCTGTACTTGCGGGGGGGTGTAATGTCTGGTCCTCCTCTTCAGTTTGGCACGTCTTACATTGGGCACATAATGCTGTGGAGCGTACCTTCGGCCATCTCGAGTCTGCAGCATGTAATTGGTCATCAAGAGAGGGTGAGAAAGGACAGGCCCCATTCCAATAGCTCTCTTGCTCACAAACAATGAATGTCCCGATGAAGACACCTATTAAATTCTAATCGGTCACAGTATGGTCAAGATGTTTGTACAGATGTTCACATCAACTCCAACGACCTGCAAAGTACATCTGAACTCCCCCGAGGTTGAAGCACAGCAGCCTTTTAAAGGATGCGACATGTGATGTAGAACATGGCGTCATAACTTTATGATTAATTCCGGTTAGTTCCACTTTTTCTAGCAGTTTTTTGGGTGAGCGATATTGTGGGCGATACGTGTGCGAGGTGGTGAAAGTGACGCTGGGCGATCTCATGGCTGTTAGTTTCAGCAAATGTGATCTTTACGACAAAAAAAAGTGGGCAGGCGGTATTATTGAATCTCGGCGTTAATTCCGTGCGGAAACTAACGCTGGGCGATATTATGGCCGTTGGTTTCACCCATTCTGATGATTCCTCCCAAAAAAAGTGGGCGGGCAGTAATATTTTTTCCCGGCGTTACGCACATGGGGAAAGTAACGCTCGGCGATAAGTTTCCAAAAAATGCCCATCAGCTTCCATTTTGTGGCTAAATGGCCGATATATGGGCGTTATATGTCATTTCAGCAGTAAAATGAACGTTAACTGGGCGTTAAGCAAGCAAAAAACGAGGAAACTCTAGCCCCACTGGGATTTTCCTCACGTCACGTCTGGGTCTGTTGTAGACCAACTGATAACGATTGATTGCTATGATTAGTCAACAACTCCGTTATCATTGTAGCATGTGATTGCCAGGATGGTAGAAGGTGAACTCAATGGACCTGCGACTATTTTTCTCTCGCAATTTCTATGTTCCTGACAGCATTGCAGGTCCCACAAACAGCAACGAGATGAACAAACTGTTTTAGTGATGTTGGTGTTGGTTAAGGGATCCTCAGATAGTGCTGTGGAATCTTTTACATCCATTTGAACAGGCAGATGCAACCTCAGCTATATGTCTCTTTTTTTTCATTGGATGTGGACATCACCAGCAAGGCCAGCATTTATTGCCCATCCCTTATTGCCCTTGAGAATGTGATGGTGAGCACCTTCTTGAAAACAACTGAGTGGCTTGCTTGGCCATTTCAGAGGGCAGTTGAGATTCATATATAGGACATACCGAGTAAGGAGGGCAGATTTCCTTCTCTAAAGGACATTAATGAACTAGCTAGGTTTTTACAACAATCCTCCGGTAATTTCATGTCACTATTTCTGATACTAGCTTTTTATTCCAGATGTATTTAATTGAATTTAAATTCCCAAGCTGCCATGGTGGGATTTGAACTCATGTCATCGGATCATTATTCCAGGACTCTGGATTACTCATCAAGTAACAATGCAGCACAATACTAGGCACTGCACTGAAGTACCAGCTTGGGTTATATCTGCATGTCTTACAGTGGGGCTTGAAATCACAGCCTTGCGACTCAGTGTGAGCCAAGCAGACACTCGGGGTTAGGTTATCCTACCGCTTATCAACCACTTTTGGGTGGGGAGAGGGAACTTATCCTGAGTCTCAATGCCTGACCTTCTTGCCAAACCCTTTCCTCTGGAAGTGACAGCAGATCTTGGATACACCTGCCCATATTTGGCTGGAATTTTCAGGAAAGAAATGTTTCGCCTGACATACTTTCCTTCATTATTGCCTTAGTAATGCAGAGCAGCAGGAGTGCCTTGGCTCTCCAGCATTGCTAAGGGGATGAAGGGTGTTTTTTTTGTGAGTTTCTACCTGCCTTGTAAAATGGAATACCTCCCCCTACCTTTATAAGGCAAATGGCCAGCGGATGGGGGCAAGTATTTCCCATCCTGAGAATACCCACTGGTTAGGTCCAGTGGAACCAAACGTATGAGTGGGGTTGGTGCACCAAGTAAGGATAAGTGTACTGGTCTCCACAACGCCAGATGAAGGCACCTTCTCTGGGGCCCGGTCAGGATTTATGTCCATCTCCATAACATCGCTCGTCTCCACCCCTGCCTCATCCATGCCTTTGTTGCCTCCAGACTCGACTATTCCAATGCTCTCCTGGCCAACTTTCCTTCTTCCACCCTCCATAAACTTGAGATCATCCAAATCTCTGCTGCTTGTATCCTAACTTGCAACAAGTCCCGTCCACCCATCACCCATGACGACCTACATTGGAACTATGTTCAGCAAAATCTTTGATTTTAATATTCTCATCCTCATGTTCAAATCCCTCCATGGTCTCACCACTCCTTGGGCCCAAGTGCCCCTAATGAAGAAAATTGCGTTCACTTACCTGGACACCTGTTTTTTTCTGGCCCCTCAGCGCTGAAAATAAAAATGCAGAGTTTTCTCACCACATGCGCACCCTCTGGCGCCGGCGCTACCCGATCCGAATCTGCAGGGCGGAGCCTCCAATGTGCGCTGAAACCGCACAGCGCATGCGATGAAATAAAAACAGGCACCAAATCGCGCATGCGCATCGCACTCAAAAAAAAAATACCCATTTACACATGCACAGTAGAAAGTATTAAAAAAACATAAAAACATAGAAAATAGGTGCAGGAATAGGCCATTCGGCCCTTCGAGCCTGCACCACCATTCAATAAGATCATGGCTGATCATGCACTTCAGTACCCCACCCCTGCCTTCTCTCCTTACCCCTTGATCCCTTTAGTCGTAAGGGCCACATCTAACTCCCTTTTGAATATATTAACAAACTGGCCTCAACAACTTTCTGCGGTAGAGAATTCCACATGCTCACAACTCTCTGAGTGAAAAAGTTTCTCCTCATCTCGGTCCTAAATGGCTTACCCCTTATCCTTACATTGTGACCCCTGGTTCTGGATTTCCCCAACACCGGGAATATTCTTCCTGCATCTAACCTGTCCAATCCCGTCAGAATTTTATATGTTTCTATAAGATCCCCTCTCATTCTTCTAAATTCCAGTGAACATAAGCCTAGTCGATCCAGTCTTTCTTCACATGTCATCCCGGGAATCAGTCTGGTGAACCTTCGCTGCACTCCCTCAATAGCAAGAATGTCCTTCCTCAGATTAGGAGACCAAAACTGTACACAACATTCAAGGTATGGCCTCACCAAGCCCCTGTACAACTGTAGTAGGACTTCCCTGCTCCTATACTCAAATCCTCTCGCTATGAAGGCCAACATGCCATTTGCCTTCTTCATCGCCTGCTGTACCTATATGCCAACTTTCAATGACTGATGTACCATGACACCCAGGTCTCGATGCACCTTCCCTTTTATTAATCTGTCACCATTCAGATAATAATGTGCCATCCTGTTTTTACACCAAAGTGGATAACCTCACATTTATCTACATTATACTGCATCTGCCAAATATTTGCCCACTCACCTAACCTGTCCAAATCACCCTGCAGCCTTTTAGCATCCTCCTCCCAGCTCACACTGCCACCCAGCTTAGTGTCATCTGCAAACTTGGAGATATTACATTCAATTGAAGGTTTTTTGTGTCTTCCTTAGTGAAGACAGGACCAAAGTATTTGTTCAATTGATCTGCCATTTCTTTGTTCCCCATTATAAATTCACCTGATTCTGACTGTAAGGGACCTACATTTGTCTTCACTAATCTTTTTCTCTTTACGTATCTGTAGAAGCTTTTGCAACACATGTGGGGACTGTGTGGATCACCTTTGAGAATCCATTGGTGGCAGAGGTAGATTCGCAGGTAGGAAACAGAGCTTCATTCACGAGATGGCTGCAATGGAAGGGCGCTGAGAAGGCGAAAGGGCCAGGGACGGAGAAGTGGAAACCGTAAGGGTGAAGAGATTTCGTGCGGAAGAAATTGAGCCCTTGGTAGACTTAATCAAGAGTAGATGGGGAGTTCTTGATAACAAGGGGTGCGGTAAAAACAAGCTTAAACCGTCTGCACTCACAAAAGTTTGGGAGCAGGTCGCAGTCGAGTTTAATGGAATGTTCATGACCCCGAGAACCGGTGCGTAGTTGAAAAAGAAGTGACAGGATCTCGGACAAGCAGTGACTGTAAGTAATATGTTAAACTCACATTTATTTGGGCTTTTAAATATATGTATATTTATGCACTGCAATAACATCTGTAAATGTGATCCGTGTGCGTGTGCGTATGTGTGTGTGTCTGCGCATGTGTTCAGAAGGACCCTCTCTTAAAAAGTTCCATTTGCATCTTTGCAGAAGGTGGTGTCACAGATCAACCGAGAATGGTCACAAACTGGAGGAGGTCCGCCAAGTAGGCTGCAACTAATAGCCATGGAGCAGAGGATAGCGTCAATGATTAAACGTCACAGGAGAAGACCAATAATCAATGCGGAAGCTGGGCCCTGTTTTCCATTAGAGGGTAAGCCCTGCAAATTGCACAGTCTGGGTTGGCTATATGTTACGTACTGCCTGTGTTTCCTATGCTTCTCCTTCCTCAATGCTGCTAACCAAGCATCTATCTTTTGTTTTGCAGAGGTTGAGCATCAGGAGGAGACAGAAGGTGTACCTGAAGTTGAAGGAGAGAATGTTCAAGAAAACGCCACGCCAGATATTCCAATTCAAGAGAATGATGGGCAGCAAGAAGTCATAGACGACAAGATGGTTACCCTGGATTTGGAGGTGCTCTACCCCTCGAGAATTCCAAGCTCTTTCATGAGTAAATCAAGCGAGAGGACTTTTCTAGGTGTGACGTCTGAGGCTGCGGGTACAAGTGTGTTGCAGCAAGCCACACCTGCGAGACATCATAGGAGGATGAACTCCAGACCTGATGCAGAAGCACTGGACTCTAAGAACATAGGACATCTTGTGGGGATGAGCAGGGAGAAACATAGAAACATAGAAATTTACAGCGCAGAAGGAGGCCATTTCGGCCCATCGTGTCTGCACCAGCTGACAAAGAGCCACACAGCCCTCCATCAGCAGCCCTAAAGGTTACATACAAACCCATGAACAATAACGGATAGGCAAAGAGCACCCAGCCCAACCAGTTCACTCCACACCACTGCAACACCCCTTATACTAAAAACGTCTACACTCCACCCCAACTGGAGCCATGTGATCTCCTGGGAGAGGGAAAAAACAGATAAAAACCCAGGCCAATTTAGGGAGATATAAATCTGGGAAAATTTCTCTCCGACCCGTCCAGGTGATCGAAACTAGTCCAGGAGATCACCCTGGCCGTATTCTATTCCCTACAGTACTTACCATTATATCTGCGCCGACCAACAAAAGGTCGTCTAGTCTAATCCCAATTACCAGCTCTAGGTCTGTAACCCTGCAGGTTATGGCACTTTAAGTGCCCATCCACCCATCTCTTAAAAGTGGTGAGGATTTCTGCATCCACCGCTCTTCCAGGCAGCGAGTTCCAGATCCCCACAACCATCTGTGTAAAGAAACCCCCTTTCAAATCCCCTCTAAACCTTCCACCAACCAACTTAAAACTATGCCCCTCGTAATAGCCCCCTCCACCAATGGAAATAGATCCTTACTATCCACTATGATCAGGCCCCTCAATATTTTTTACACTTTGATGAGGTCTCCTCTCAACCTCCTCTGTTCCAATGAGAACAAACCCAGCCTACCCAATCTGTCTTCATAGCTAAGATTCTCCATTCCAGGCAACATCCTAGTAAATCTCCTCTGCACCCTCTCTAGTGCAGTCACGTCCTTCCTATAATACGGCGACCAGAACTGCACGCAGTACTCCAGCTGTGGCCTAACCAAAGTATTATACAATTTAAGCATAACCTCCCTACTCTTATATTCTATGCCTTGGCCAACACATGCAAACATTCCGCATGCCTTCTTAACCAGCTTATCCACCTGGCCTGCTACTTTCAGGGATCTGTGGACAAGCACTCCAAAATCCCTTTGTTCATCTACACTATTAAGGGATCCAACAATCTCGATTGCTCCTGGAAGCCTTTGGTGGGGTGAGGGCAGCGTTGGGGGCATTATCATTACAGGTTGAAATGCTTTCGGGACGGTTGAATGAGGTAGTATCGACAATGGGGGGCTCACCCAGGCTGTTCGTAATGCGAGGAGTGCTTTCCACTCTGTACCAAATTCAAGGATTGATCCTGAGGCTGAGGTTGACTACGAAGAGGAACCTGGGCATTCCATTATGATACATTTTGGCTCTGTCCATGTTGTAGCCCAGCATCAAGAAATGCCATGCCGGAAAAGAAACAGATTACACCTGGGGGTACGGAGAGCAAGGAAGCAGAAATCTGCACACGCCGGGATAGCGGCATCTACTAGGGCAGGATTGCCGCACAGCGCTAAGGAAGAGGATAGATGTCTTATTTGGTTTTTGGTTGCTTTAGTTGATTGTTCTTTGTAAAGTTTGCCACGGTTTTGAATAAAGATTTTAAAGTTATGAAGGTTTAAAGATAATTGAAGTCAAACTAATTACAATTGTGTTGTTCAAATGTTTAATAAACATTTTAATTTTGGAATTTTAACCTGACTCCTGCACTTCATTTTTTAATGCTGCACTAATAAATATTACAGGATAACTGGATTCAACATGTAAAATGATCTCACCCCTTGCAACCTATTGGTTTAAATGATACAGGGCCAGGTTCCAGTACTAAGGTGTTCATGGATCCTGCCTTGTTCTGGGTCACTGATGCATGCAACGAAGTATCATGGTGCGTGTATCAGTGACCCTCATCCAGTCTGGATCCATGAACAACTTAGTATTATTTCCACCTAAGCACTCCAACACTCCAAAACTCCATTAAAACAGACAAGATCTGTGGTGGAAATATTTTTTTTCAATGTAATGTTCCATCTTTATTGGAGATCACTGCTGCTTCCCTTTGAGCCTGGAGTGTCTTGCACTGTCTTTTGTGTGCAGACCTTCGGCCTGGGCTAGCAATAGGCCTGTGGGTGGAGGACCTTCGGCCGGGGGCTAGCAGTAGGCCTGTGGGTGGAGGACCTTCGGCCGGGGGCTAGCAGCGGCTGCATTCGACGTCCAGGAGAATGGGGAGAAGGCTGCACTGGATGCCAGAAGAAGAAACCTTTAATTGGTATACTGATTCTTCACTATTGGAGGTTTCAAAAGGTTTTCCTTAACTATTTGGAGTATTTTGGACCGTGAGAACATCGATGGAAAAAGGTAAAGCTTTTTTCTTTTTTTGCCATCATTCTTTGTTCATCGCAGCTGGTAAGTATTGGTAAGTTTATATTTATTTTTAATTTTATACCTGCATATAGTTAATATTTGGTTTTTAAATTACCTTAAAGTTTATTTGTAAGATACAGAGAGTCCCTTCGGTCAGGGATAGGAGCAGGCCAGCGCAGATTCTCTAACTGCAGGTAAGGGGTTTTCCTTCGGTGCTTCTAGGGTCTCTGCGCCGGTTTAAAAAATGTTGTTGGTGGGGAAAGTTTGCCTTATGCACAGAAATGGTGCACAACCTTTTTTTACAGGTACACCAGCACCAGAATGTTTGGCATCAAACATTCTGGCGCTGGTTGTGGACGCCGGCGCCCCGACATTGGGCAATCTTTGGACTGAGCTTCGGCGGCGGCAAAAAATTCACTGGGCGCCGAAAAAACAGCGCCCAGTGATGGGCAAAATTGGGGCCTAAATCTCTAGCGCACCAGCTATGAGGAGTGCCTGGGGCAGCCAATAGGCCTTTCTCTCTCTCTCTCTCTCTCTCTCTCTCTCACTGAGAGTCTAAAAATAACAGGAGTGGATGTACACCACTCTCCAACCCTACAACCCTCCTAGAACTCTGTGTTCCTCCAACTCTGGCCTCTTTCACATCCCCCACTTCCTTAGAGCAACCACTTGTGACTGTCAAGAACTTAAGCTATGGAATTCCCTCCCTAAACCTCTCTGCCTCTCCACCTCTCTCGCTCCTCCATAAAGACATGCCTTAAACCTATCTCTTTAACCAAGCTTTTGTCACCTGTCCTAATGTCTCCTTCTTTGGTTCAGTGTCTGACTACGCTCCTGTGAAGCACCTGAAACTATGTGACTGAGTGTAAAGCACTAAAATTAGTGCGTGTGGCTTGTGTAAGTACCTCTACAGGCCACTAATCTTTCGTTAATGGTGTACCAGTGACACAACTCAGCCTAAAGAAACTCTATGCCTTCGCCTCAATCGTGCCTTGTGGTAAAGAATTCTATGTTTTAATAGCCCTCTGTGGAGAAAAAAATGTCTTCTAAATATCTCTTTGTTCTTCTGGTGATAAGTCTCAGGGGTCGAAATTCAGGGTCCAGATAAAGCCTGTTTCCGCCATTTTGCGGCGGCCATGCAGCGGAATCAAGTGGCCGCCCCGACCCAAATTCAGGTCGGGAATTTTTCAGCCTGTCCCCACTTCCGCCCCGCTGCTGATGACTGCCGCAAGCGCGTCATCAAAATGCGCACCGCTGCTCTCCCTCACCTGCAGGATACTCCGACCCATATGTCGGGGAAATAATCGTTGCCCCGCTGCGCAATGCCTCTGACAGCTTTCTCTGTTGGTGCACTTTTTCCAGATTGTGTGCGGCCCGGCAGCGCAGCGGCCCTTCAAGGAGAGGAACCACTGCCGTCACTGCCATATTGTTATTTTTGCCGGCCGATTTCCCGATTGGCTGGCAAAATATTACCCCTGTTTTCGGCCGGGCCACCAACAGGCAGCCTGGCACCCTGTCTTGGGCGTAAGGCCGCTGGCCCAGCTGAAACACTCCCTGGTGCCTACGGAGTGGCCAAAGATAAAAAATGTCCAAGTCTCTCCCCTTTTAATGGAGGGCAGAGAGCGTGGTGACACACACCACTCTGACATCACCATCGCTCCCGGCTGAGTGACAGCAGTGGTGTCCCGATCCCACCCCAACTTCCCGCCTCAGTCTGACTTACTGCCGCATTTCCCCCCCACTATGACCGACTTCTGGTCCAAAGTAAAAAGAATTACTAAGTGCCAAAAACCGCTCGAGAGGCTGCCTCAATGCTCCCGGTGGAAAAATGAGGTAAAAAAATCATAGGTGCGCCAGTTTTCTGGCATGTCTGAATTTCGCCCCCTCAGTCTGTGACCCTTATTACTGATTCACCAATAAGTCCAAACCTTCATCATTTTGAAAACTTTTGCAGTTTCCCCTTTAGCTACCTGCCCTCCAATGAAAAAAGCCCCAGTTAGAAGAGGTACGTGAGGTACGTTACCACCAGTGGTTGGGAAGTGATTTTGGCACAAAGAGTGCAGTAACAGTCAACACAAACAGCAAAATCTAGTGCAGGTCTTGAGATATAAACTAACAGAAAGATAAATCTGCAGACAGACTGTCTGGAGGAGTGTTTGTAAATGAGACATGTAAGTAGGAGTTACACCTTATAAAAGAGTCTGGAAATATATTTATGATCTTGCCTGCTAATATAAAGCATGCAGGCAATTGCTAGTATTTCATGAGTTGCTAACCCGCCTCCCTCTTTTGCTCCTCCATTATCCCACCCTTCCCTCACCTGCCATACCCTTCTATCTCCTCCCACCCCTTTCCCTCTTTTTTTCTCCTCCATCCCTACCTTCTCCAACACCCTCATTCTCCCTGCCGCATATCCAGCCTCCCGTTTATGCTGCTCCCCCACCAGACCCCCTCCGCCTTACTCCTCCCCGTCCTTCCTCTGTCAGCCGACAGATTATGTGGAAAGAGCTGTAATGCCATAGAATAGAAAGGAAGAACTCAAATCACCAAACTAGCACAGATCAGATGTCAAGCTAACAAAGGAGTCTCTTAATGGGACCTGATCTGAGCTGCTTCAACTTAGAGAAAGACATGGGAACCAAACTATTAAAACCAAGGACACAACTCTACTGTGTAACCTTAAATCAAGCCAGCACTATGAAGCAGTAAAGCATTTTTTGTGTACAGTCATTTGGTTTAATAATAGTTTATTACTATTCTTGGATTTTATTTTATCATTGCTTAAACAGTAATAGACATCTTGAAAGTTCTGTCTTCTAAACACTGTACTGCCAACTAAAAATAGCATTTTCTGCATGATACTACTTACTGTGCAATATTCGAAATCACAGCCTGCACGAGTCGGGAATTTTCTTGGAACTACTCTTGCTTCCTTGGAAGTGTGATGGAAACCCCATTTATACATGTAAACAGAATTTCCAGCAAAGCTACAGCGAGCAAGTCCGAGGAAATTCCCCACAAATAATTGGAGGGATAGAAACTTAGGGCCCAAGGTTCCACATGATTTGCACCTGATTTTTAGGAGCAACTGGTAGAGAACGGACTATCTTAGAAATCGCAATTCTCCACATTTTTTTTTCTGCAGTTCTAGTCAGGTAGAACAGTTCTACTTTGGAACAGAATTTTTTTCTTCAAAAGGGGGCGTGTCCTGCCACTGACGCCTGATTTGAAAGTTTCCACAGTGAAAACGTACTCCAAACTAAAGTAGAATGGAGCAAGTGAAGATTTTTGTAGAACTGAAAAAATCTGTTCTACACATTAAAAAATCAGGCTCAGGTTACAAATTAGGCGTCCAGAACGAGGTGGGGGGGGAGGGGGAGGGAAGGGAACTCATTAAATTTTACAATAAATCCTTACTTATACTTCTACAAATATTATACAAATAAATCCAACCTGAATAAACATTTATAAGCAAAGAAAAGATTAAATAAACCATCTTCCTACCTGTGTGAAAGTGCTTCAGGCACGGAGAATTCTGCAGTCAGCCTGAGGCGCCCGTTCTTTCCCGCGGGGGGGGGAGGGGAGAGAAGGCGCCCGTTCTTTCCCGCGGGGGGGGGAGGGGAGAGAAGGCGCCCGTTCTTTCCCGCGGGGGGGGGAGGCGCCCGTTCTGCCCGCGGGGGCGGGGGAGGGGAGAGAAGGCGCCCGTTCTTTCCCACGGGGGGGGGGGGGGAGGCATCCGTTCTGCCCGCGGGGGGGGGGGAGGGGAGAGGAGGCGCCCATTGTTTCCCGCGGGGGGGGGGGGAGGCACCCGTTCTTCCCGCGGGGGGGGGGGGGGAGGGGAGAGGAGGCGCCCGTTCTTTCCCGCGGGGGGGGGAGGCGCCCGTTCTTCCCGCGAGGAGGGTAGGAGACGCCCGTTCTTCCCGCGGGGGGCGGGGGGAAGGAGACAGTGAGAAGGCTGCAAGTGCTGATGTGCTGATGGCAATGTGCTTTTATTAAAAAAAATGTTCAAAAATTAAACAGCTACAAAGAACTACAAAAATGGCCGAGTGCCAATGTTTTTTTCACACTGAGCATGTGCGAACGCTCCAACGCGCACGCGCAGTGTTTCCGGCAGGAAAAAAACTAATTTAAATAGTACCCGCCCCCTCCCACTTACAAAATCGGCGCGAGTGTAGGCTCCGCCCCCCTGGGCGCCACGCCAGGCAGACAAGGAGCTGCAGAACGCTCCAGAATTGCGATTTTTTTTTTTAGGCGCCGTTTTAGGCGCGAAAAACGGGCGCCCAGCTCGGAGGGGCGCCCGTTTTTTATCGTGTGGAAACTTGGGCCCATAGAAACATAGAAAATAGGTGCAGGAGTAGGCCATTCGGCCCTTCGAGCCTGCACCGCCATTCAATGAGTTCATGGCTGAACATGCAACTTCAGTACCCTATTCCTGCTTACCCGCCATACCCCTTGATCCCCCTAGGATAAAGTATTAAGAGCCGCAAAAAGGGAATATAAAAAAAACGATATCACAGTTTACTGCAAAAGTTTTTATTAATATATTAAGACAAAGAGGCCTAGAAATTCAGGTGGTTTGTGACACCCGTTACCACCATGAAATGTTGAAAAAGCGGTGGCTGGTGCTCTTCTGCCAGACGGTGGCAGCTCCAAGTGCTGGTAAATGATCGCCAGAGGGATTTAAATGACTGAGATCGTGACATCAGTGAGTGTGCAACGCTCACATGATGCCTGATCTGTAATATTCGTTCTCGCCATTGAACTTAGCAGGCAAGGTCACTGTGATCCTCAATTTCTTCACCAGCGGATCCTTCCAGTCTACAGCAGGAGGCATAGTTAACATCTTACAGTTCACCGTTGATCGCTGCATCCGGGAGGCCACTGAATCCTTCATCCTGTGTCAGTCCGGCATGGCATCAATTTTTCAGCCACCACGTCAAACCCAAGGGTTGGCTGCTTGGAGATAGGGGTTATCCGCTCTCCACCTGGCTTATGACTCTCGTCTGCAACCCCAATACTTGTGCCCAGCATTCATATAATGAGAGACATGCCACCACCAGGAATATCATTGAACAGAGCATTGGTCTACTGCAGTAATGGTTTCACTGCCTTGACCACTGGGGTGGAGCCCTCCAGCACTCAGTGGAGCTAGTGTCCCATTTCATGATGGTCTGCTGCATGCTTCACAACTTGGTCATTGTGGGGGCACAGCCACCAGGGATTGTGCCACCACCTCAGGAGTAGGACGAGGGAGTGGAGGAGGAGGAAGAGGATAAGGCGAAAGAGGACAAGGAAGGGAGGGAGGGAGGAGGCAGGTGTGCTGTCCGTAAGCGGATCATCAGACTCCGATTCGAATGAAGGTAACCTCAGATCCCCGTTGCTCATCACTTCCCCATCAGACCATCCCTGTCTCATGGAATATCAGAGTCCTCCTGGACACAAAGCTGAAATGAGAGACACCTCAAAAAATTCCAAACAAAATTAATAAAGTTATCAATAATCTCAATATACATAATTACACATATGCTATGAACTAATCACGCTTGAGCAATCCCTTAGGGGTTGAAATTTGGCCCCACTATTTTTGAGGCGGTGACATTGGCGGAGTGCTGATTTTAACGGCAAGCGATAGATGCCACCTCAAACTGAAAAATTCAGTTTTGCTGGCCAAAGTTGAAAGAGCAGCGCTAAAAGTGGCATTGCACACTCATCCTCGTGCGCCAATGGAGCAGCATCTTAGGAGGCCTACAGAATTTCCCAACGGTAGGCTGTCGGCATGCGAGATGAAAAGAAAATGAAAAAAAAGTTTCCGACAATTTCCTCACCCACACTTTCCCTCTGGTCCTATTAATGCATAAATGCTAAAGAAAGTAACATAACCACTTATCTTGATCCCTGGACGCTGCTGCCCCTGGATCCCTGATGTCCCACCAGCTTTCCCAGGCTGTATGGATGCCTGCCAGCAGCAAGGGGGCATTGCATGCTCGATGACATCACCACGTGGGTGGCGGCAGAGCGTACAGCGGTACATCTTGCTGCCGCCCCCACCGCCCAACTAAATTTACAGCGAGCCGAGGAACCCAGTCGCCGCCAACGGTAATGGGTGGATTAAAGCGAGCCTGCACTAATTAAATCCAGCCTGCACCTCTTAAAGGGGAGGTGCATTCTGGCTGGAGCAGGTGCCGGCATGCTTTGTGGTGGAAAATCTGAGCAGGAAGAAGACTGAACAATGGTGCAACAGGGGATAGAGCATGCTTCAAGGTTTTTCGACACGGCACTGGAGGTCTTGGTGGAGGAGGTAGACAGGAGGCAACGAGGCCCTCCAGACAAACTGCGTGAAGGCAGTAGAAGCAGAAAGCCTTGGCGGTCAAAACCTAAAGTCAGCAGTGAAGCCCCAAGGACTTGGATGCAGGGCTGTAAGAAGTTCAATGACCTCAAGACTGGACAAGATCAGTGATGCATCTTCAAATGCCTTATCCCACCAACTGCACCACTAGCCTCACAGAATGCTCAATGCCAAACACCCCCATCACTCTCCTACCAATAATCTCGATCAAACAGAACTCATACCTTATATTCATAGCTTCACCTCACCCTCACACACTTACATAAGGCTGGGGACTCAACATCCAGAGGCAGTCAACATTCAGGAAGGATAGACAGAAAGGAAAAGGAGGTGGGGTAACGTCGTTGGTTAAAGAGGAAATTAATGCAATAGTAAGGAAGGACATTAGCTTGGATGATGTGGAATCTGTATGGGTAGAGCTGCGGAATACCAAA